>NC_057728.1:53927236-53957338 GCF_004010195.1 Chiloscyllium plagiosum
TTTGAAGATCAATGCCAAAGGCTCGGCAATCTCTTCCCTTGCTTCCCAGAGGATCCTAGGATAAATCCCATCCAGCCCAGGGGACTTGTCTATTTTCACACTCTGCAGTATTTCTAATACCTCTTCCTTGTGAACCTCAATCTCTTCTAGTCTAGATGCAAGTATCTCTGTATCTTCCTTGACAACATTTTCATTTTCTATATTGAACACCGTCGAAAAATATTTATTTAGTGCTTCCCCATCTCCTCTGATTCCACACATAACTTCCCACTACTTCCTTGATTGGCCCTAATCTTACTCTCGTCATTCTTTTATTCCTGACATACCTATGGAAAGCCTTAGGGTTAACCCTGATCCTATCTGCTTTCAGAGCGCTGCTCCTTCATCAGGTGGTTGTGGAGTATAAGATTGTAAAACAGAATTTATAGCAAAAGTTTTGTCTTATAATTGTGTACTCCACAACCACCTGATGAAGGAGCAGTGCTCCAAAAGCTAGTGCTTTCAATTAAACCTGTTGGACTATAACCTGGTTTTTAACTTTGTACACCCCAGTCCAACACCAGTATCGCCAAATTATGAGTTACATTATGTTGCACCTTTCACAACCTCAAGACTTTCCTGCCTTATTGAGTCTTACTGAAACATATAAGGTTCTTAGGGACTTGATGTAGTGAGGTTATTTCCCTTTGTGGGACAGTGCAGGAACAGGCAGCATAATCCCAAAATAATCTCAGGTCACACATTTAAGGCAGAGATGAGGAGACATTTCTCCCTTCAGAGGGTTGTGAATCTGTGAAATTCTTTACCGCAGAGGGCTGTTGAGGCTGGGTCATTCGGTGCATTCAAGGCTGATTTTCAATCAGTTAAGATCATAGGGAAAAGGCAGGAAAGTATGGTTCAGGATGATCAACCATGATCTCATTGAATGGCGGAGCAGACTCGATGGGCTGGATGACCAAATTCTGTTCTTACAGTTTTATGAAATGCTTTCAAATGAATGCAGCCAATAAAGTAATTAGGAAGTGTAGTTACTGTCGTAATTTAGGTTACATAGAAGCCAATTTGCTCACAACATAATTCCTCAGACATTAGTGAGATGAATGGTTAGACAACTTGCTTCTTCTTTCATAGAAGTGACATTTATTGAGGGATAAATATTGGCTCGAACACGGGCTTGTTCCTTTTCACTGCCCTTACGTTGAGTATCATTGTGAGTCATAGGAAGGAGCACAATGAAGAGTAAATGAATAGTCTTGTTTACATAATTTCCTGACTGGGAACTGGGTGAGCATACAAGGTGTGGTAACTGGTGATTGATGTTCTCCTACAGGCACAGTAGAGCACATAATCACAATAAATACCTAAAACATTTACGCAAAGGCATGCTTAACAATCCTTAAATTGGTGTGTGTAACATCTGATCTTTAAGTCACAAAGGACACTGGGAGTGACTAAATTCACATGTTGTCACTCATTATCAATTAGATAAAAAGGGTGTGTGATTGTTACTTATCTCAATGTGAAACTGACTTTAGCAGGCTGAATATTTCTGTTAAATGGGATTTGAAGGCATACACAGCAGATAAATGGCCAAGTCCTGCTCCACCAACACTGTGGTGTTCAATGGAGTGGATAATTCAGTCATGATTTGGAGATGCCGGTGTTGGACTGCGGTGTACAAAGTTAAAAATCACACAACACCAGGTTATAGTCCAACAGGTTTAATTGGAAGCACTAGCTTTCAGAGCACTGCTCCTTCATCGGGTGGTTGTGGAGTATAAGATTGTAAAACACAGAATTTAGAGCAAAAGTTTACAGTGAGATGTAACTGAAATTATACATTGAAAAATGCCTTGTTAAGTTTGTTAAGTAGGAGCAGCACTCTGAAAGATAGAACTTCCACACAGACCTGTTGGACTATAGCCTGGTTTCGCCTTTGATTTTCAACAGAATCAAATAGACATGGGTGTCCGATTCCACAGGTAGGATCACAAGGTTGCCACATCCGCTGCTGCATCGACAGAGTGCAGCATTGTCAATTGTACTGTCTTTCAGATGAGATATAGCTCTGTCCTTCTATCTTAGTAAGATGTAAAAGTTCTCATGGCACAGCTGAGTTCTCCCTACTGTCTTGGTCAATACCTATTCCTCAAAAATCATTACTAGATTAGATTAGATTTTCTACAGTGTGGAAACAGGCTCTTCGGCCCAACCAGTCCACACTGACCCTCCAAAGAGTAACCCACCCAGATCCACTTCCCTCTGACTAATGCACTTACCACTATGGGCAATTTAGCACGGCCAATTCACCTGGCCTGCGGGAAGAAACCGGAGCACCCAGAGAAAACCCACGCAGACACGGGGTGAATGTGCAAACTCCACACAAACATTCGCCCGAGGCTGGAATCGAACCTGGGACCCTGGTGCTGTGAGGCAGCAGTGCTAACCACTGAGCGACCTTGCTGCCCTAGAATGGGATTATTTGGCTATTATGAGACTGCTGTTTTGCTGTGCACGAATTCGCTGCATCAGCTATACTGAAGAAAAAAGCATTTCGTTGTCTGTCAGTGCTTTGAGATGCCATGTGATCTTGAAAGGTGCTATACAAATTCAAGTCTTCTTTTCAGCTCAGCCCTTGTGTTACCCAAAATGAATGTGCTATTCAATTAGTCGGGCAACTGCAACCACAATTCAGTTATGCATATAACCAGTCAAAATGATTCAACCATCTCAGTGAGCATGACATGAGTTTCAGAATTAAATACATCTGAGTATAAGAGGTGCAATTCCAAGTTATTAAATAATTCCATGGAAAATGAAGATCCTTTGTTGTCACTTATCAATGGAGCTTCGAGAAATAGAGTCATACAACACAGAAACAGACCCTTCAGTCCAACCAGTCCATGCTGAACATAATCCCAAACTAAACTAATCCTACCTACCTGCTCCTGGCCCATATCCCTCCAAAACTTTCCTATTTATGTATCCATTCACATCTCTTTTAAACGGTGTAATTGTATCTGCATTCACAATTTCCTCAAGAAGTTCACTCCACATTCAAACCATCCTCTGTGTAAAAAAATTACCTCATGTCTTTTTTAAATCTCCCTTCTGTCACCTTAAAATGTGTCCCTGATCTTGAAATTCCCCATCTTGGGGAAAAGTCAATTACCATCAACGCTATCTATATCTCTTATTATTTTATAAACTTCTATCAAGTTACCTCGCAACCTCTGATGCTCCAGTGAAAAACATCCCAGTCGATCCAGCCTTTCTTGATAACTCAAACCTTCCATACCTATCAACATTCTGGTAAATCTCTCCTGAATTCTCTCCAGTTTAATAATATCCTTCCTATAATTGGGTGACCAGAACTGGACACAGTATTCCAGAAGAGGCGTCATCAATATCCTGTACAACCTCAACATAACATCCCAACTCCTATACTGAAAGGACTGAGCAATGAAGGCAAGCGGGTCAAATGCCTTTTTAACCACCCTGTCTATATGTGACGCAAACTTTAAAGAATTATGCATCCTTAGGTCCTCTATTCTACAACACTGTCCAAGGCCTATGCCTGTTTGTTGTACCAAAATGCAATACCTCACATTTATCCAAGTTGAACTCCTATCCTATTTTTCAGCCTATTGACCCATCTGATCAAGATCCCTTTGTAATCTTAGAAAATCTTCTTCACTGTCTACTATGCGACCAATTTTGGTGTCGTCCACAAACTTACTAACCGTGCCTTTTACATTCTCATCCAAATCATTTATATGAATGGCAAACAAAAGAGAACCCAGTGCCGATCTCTGTGGCTGTCAAAGTGCAGGCAGAGTGTAGTGAAGGTAAATAAGATTCCAGGCTTCATATATGGAAAGATTTGCAGAAAGATCTCACTTTGGCCAATCATTGCAGTCCCCTGATGGCAGGAAAGTAATGCAGAGCTGGGGATCTTTTTAATGGACAACTCCCTCTCTTCCACCCCTGCAGGACACCCCCACCTCAGTCAGACACCCCACTGCCCCGTGGCCGAAAACTTCAACTCCCCCCCCGACTCCACCAAGCACATGCAGATCCTGGGCCTCTTCCATTGCTACACCCTAACCACCCAATGCCCTCATGTTCTGCCTCAGGACCCTCAATCACACGGCATCAATTGGATTTCCCCTCCCCCTACTTTATCCCAGATCCAACCTCCCAACTTGGCACCGCCCTCATGACCTGTCCTACATGTCCATCGTCCTTCCCACCTATCTGCTCCACATTCCTCTCTGAGCTATCACCTTTACCCCGACCACCATCTACCTTTCGCCCTCTCAGCTACCTTCCCCCACCAGCCCCAACCCCCTCCCATTCACCTCTCCATCCCCTTGGCTCACAAGCCTCATTCCTGATGAAATGTCCTGCTTCTCGGATGCTGCCTGACCGGTTGTGCTTTTCCAGTACCACACTCTCGACTCTGATCTCCAGCATCTGCAGTCCTCACTTTATCCCACATGTTCACCCTTGCCCCAAAGGTCATGTCTGACCCTGCACGTGAGCCAGTCATTGACTTCAACAGCAACATCAATTTGCATTCATATAGTGCCTTTGACCAAGCAAAACATCCCATGGGTGCCCGCTCAGAAATGCAAGCAGACAAAAAGGAACACTGAACCAGATGGGGCCAGTGGACAAATGGCTCAGTAATAGAATTACCAGGGTTTAAAGAAGATAGAGAGAGAGAGAGAGAAAGACATTTGGGCATGATCTTTACAACTGAGGGTATGGTAACTAAATCAACCAATGGTAATGAGGTTAAACATTATTAAACCATCCCACTGATGTTCCTATGCACCATCTGCTGAGGTTATACAGAAACAATAAAGAGAATTGTATTTGCTTCGTATCAAGGCCTTCATTATTACATATGCTCCTTGCAGGTATTGATTTTGAGTTAATCTAAAGATAAGTTCACTAAGCCAACCCAGCAGCGAGTATTACACAGTGTATGATAGTCTTATCTCTGACTCGGTAAGACTGTGAGCTTAAGTCAAGCTCCACAGACAGAAACACAGTGATTTCAGCTTGCACTCTAGTACAGAGCGTAAGTGAGTTATTAAAATGTCGGTCTGCTCTTATGCCATTATGCAGACAAGTAGGGGAGATCTCAATCAGTAACAGGAGGTACTTGGTTGATACGCTTCACCTTGCCCTCGTCAGGACTAAACTGCAAGAAAACCAAATGCAGAACGGCAACTATAATTTATGTGCAACATTACAAGAGGTTGAACAATGGTTGGAATTGAAATACAGCAGAAACTGCTGTCAATCTTTGCTAACCAATTAAAGTCAAACTAACAAATCAAATGTCTTCAAGAGGAGTTAGATATAGTTCCCAGGGTTAAAGGGATCAAAAGGTACGAGATGTTGGATAATCAGCTGTGATCAGAGCGAGTGGCAGAACCAGCTCAAAGAGCCAAATGGCCAACTGCTGTTCCTATTTTATGCATTTCAATGTTTTTATGACATTAATTGGTCAGGGTATTGTCTTCGGAAAGTAGAAGGGATCAGATGTCTCCTCAGCCCTCTCCTTAGGTGCAATGTGGTGATAGATTCCTTTTGCCAACAAAGAACAGAATCCTGTGTGTGAATAAAAGTAGCTTCCCGTGTGTGTAAGTGAATAACACAACACACCCAAGCAACGATCTTAAATTGGATTCCATGGTACTTCTTAGCACACTCAGAATTAACCAGTAAATGTGGCTCAAAAGTAGAATCATATCAAATGGTCAACACAATGTTCTAAGTGGAGATCTCCCCAGTGTCCTTGCCAACATTTATTCATCAGCCAACATCATTAAAAATTAGTTAACTGGCTATTGACTACTTTCCTGTTTGTGGGATCTTTCTGTGTTCAAATGCTGCATTTGCTGGGCTACAATATTGGTTATAACATTGTTTGGTTACAACTTTGACCAGGCTGCAGTTGTTGAAAGCTGTGATTTAACTACAAGTCTTTATTTTCTTCTTTCAATGCAGTGTTTGGAGATGTGAAATTGAGATTCTGCGTCCGACACTGCCTTTGAACACAGCTCTCCACTGTGAGCACAGGAACAACAGTTTGTTCCCTCATTTTTCCAACATAATCATTTCTTGTCAGATACAAGAAGAGAAATGTTATTAATCAAAAAGAGAGTTGGTAAAATCTGACCTCTCAGCTGGCTGCGTGACCATTCTGTCAAGGGTAGACAGAAGTGCTCTGTGTAAAGAAAGTAAATTGCGAGACTGTGAGTACGTGATACCCTCTGATTGCCCCAACTCACATCGGAAGCAATGACCATCAGATGCCTGTTACTCATAAATGGCTGATGCTTATCAGACAAGTCAAGAGATCAAATTAATATTTGCCAAACCTGTAATGTAAATTGTGTGTGACATATTCCATTAATTTTCTTGTGTTAAGCTTGCTGAGTTGTTATCAGCAAAAATTAATGCTGTTATAGTCAAAGATAAAAACTGTTTATACTTGTAGTGAACATCAAAACCTGCATGAGCCCATGAATAATGGACTCACATGCTCAGTCCAGCTTCGAGAGTAACTGAGAGGGTTTCATTTCACATCAATTATAGAATCATGCAGTACAGATTTAGGCCATTCAGCCTGCCCTGCTAATGCCAGTTCTTTGAAAGCCAGTTCTGCAATTGTGTTTTTCCTTTGCAAGCCTACAGCCAATTGAAAGTTACATTTTAATTTATACATCATCCAGATAGGCAGTGAATTCTAACTCACTGCTGAGACAAAATAACTTCTCCCCCTCTGGTGCTTTTGTGAGTTATCTTGAATCTGTGCTCTAGCTGGTAAGCAACTCCAATAGAAACCTACTCCCTATCGAGTCTAACAAAACCCCTCAAAGCTTTGGACATGTTCCATACTCTGAAGAGAACAATCTGTCTTATCTGGTCACTCTCTCTCTTTCTGTACCTGAATGATTAGAAGATTTGTCAATTCCCTCTCCTTTGTAAAGGCCTATTCAGAGCTAAGCCTAGCCATGAGCAGCTGCTCAGAACCTATTCATGCCAACACATAATTACAGTCTGCATTACACAGTCACGCTGAGTAGGAGTTTTGTTTGCCAGTGTGCATGGTAGGAAGCATGAGTGGATCAGAATGCCTCATTAATTGGGATCGTCTCTTAACAAGGTCTAGAACTGGCACTGGGATTGTCTCTCAATCTGAAAAGAATTACTGGCATCATCTGTGCGTAGAGCTGTCTACTCTCCAGGAAATGACCCCAAGAAGCCAAGACTGATCTCCTGAGCATTCCAGCACAGATGACAAAAACAGAAAGCTATTGGAATCTTAAAAATGACATTACACTTGTTTTTAAACAGATCGCTTGGAACGGTTTTGTTGACCAGTCATAAACATTTAGAGACAGAAAAATGTGGCCAATTGGTCAAGATTTAAGGACTGGGCCATTGATGGGTGCAAGGCAGGGCACTACACAGATTAGGTGTGCCAGGTGACCCATGGGAGGAGCATGTGGGCAAGGAAGATGGAGGTCAACAGTCACATGACCAAACCACCTGCAATTCACCCAGTCAAGAATGTTATATCCTGCCACTCTGTTTTCAACTGTGCATGACCATAAGCCCATAAGATATACGGGGACAGCAGGCTATTCAGACCTGCCAGTCTGCTCTATCATTCAATGAGATCCTGGTTGATCTGATAATCCTCAACTCTAGTTTCCTGTTTTTTCCCCATAATCCTTGATTATCTAATGATTAAGAATCTGTCTATCTCAGCCTTGAATACTGCCTCGGGTGACTGTTTGGGTGGCATTGCACATTCTCCCTCTGTCTGCGCGGGCTTTCTCTCACAGATGTGCAGGTTAGGTGAACTGGCTGTGTCAAATTGCCCATAGTGTTCAGGGATGTGTGGGTTATGTACATTAGTCAGGGGTTAATGCAGAGGATAGGGGAATGGGTCAGGGTGGTTGACTCTTCAGAGGGTGAGTGTTGGGCCAAATGGCCTGTTGGGCAAAATGGCCTGTTTCCACACTGTAGGGATTCTAACTTATAAAATTCTTCTAAAAACTAATTCTACAGATTCACGACCCTCTAAGAGAAGAAATTCCTCCTCATCCCTGTCTTAAATGGGTGACCAGAGATTACACCCTCTGGTCCTATACTGTCCCAGAGGAGGAAACAACCTTTCCACATCTACCCTGTCAAGTCCCAGAAGATTCTTGTATGTTTTAGTAAGGTAACCTCACATTCTTCTAAATTCAAATGAATACAAGCACAACCTACTCAACTTCTGTCCATAAGACAGTGGTATCAAACTAGTGAATATTCTCTGGACTGCTCCAATATCAGTATATCTTTCCTTAAATAAGGGGCCCCAAACCGTTCACATTCAAAGTGAGAGAGAGACTGTATTTCCATTTGTTTTACTTGCAATGCAGCGGTATTTAAAATGGTTGTTCTCATAGCTATGGCACTAACATCACTCGAGTCCACACATTAGATTAAAGATTGTATTTTTTATTCTTCTGTATTTTTGATTATGGATTGAAATGAGCCAAAGACTGATTTAAAGCCAAGGATTATAAAGGAGTTGCTGCACTTGGTGATTGCATGTTATTCAAACTCATTTTAAGCAGACTTTACACTGCTGCATTGTTCAAACAGTGAGGGAAGCTGTTTGTAGATGGTCTGGCACCAGACGGTGTGCATAAAAATACATCTGGCTGGCAACAAGTTGCTGATTTGTTTATGGAATTGTGACCAGATGTGGATGCCAAAGGCTATCAGCTTGAAAACAGCTATCTGATTGACTCTTGGGAAGCTGAAGAACTTTGGGTTTGAACAATACTATAAGAAAACTTCAGACAGCTGAAAAGGCACATGGAGTGCCCTTCTCTTCATGAAAAACCCTAAAGCCTAAGGAAAGTAAACATGAATTTTAATAAGTAACGAAGAGATTTTTCAGTTGTTGTACCAGTCACTGTTGCCTCTTGCGAAGAAGTGAAAAGAAGCTCAAGAAGTGAGATTGAAGAACAGAAAATCCCAGCAAACAAAAGGACCATCTCAGTGACTCCTGGCATCTGGAGCCATGGAGGTGTGTGTGTGTGTGCGTGTGTGTTTGTCTGTCTAGTGGTGTATTAGAAAAGGATTAGAGGTTTAATGAATAGAGTTAGATGTTGCCCATTTATAGTTGTTTACCTGTAGTTAGAATCTATTTATTTGTAGTAAATTGAAATTCTTGTTCAGTACAGAAATCTGGTTCATGTCTTCTGTCAATCTGGGTCTATCTAACAGGTAAATTGGAGAATTTGCATACTTAGCTTAAAATAAACCTTACCTTATTTGATGACTGATTTCCAGCTTGCTACCCCAGTGAGATGCAGCTCTAGGATATCCGTACAAAAACACACACCGACTAGGATCAGTCAATTTTAACCCCGGTATTAAAGCACACCTAGAGGGTAAGCATACAAGTCTGTGAGAGGGGCTTTCTGTTGAGAGGGAAGATAGTCAATGCCTTCAATTATCTCTTCCTTTTACCATTCTTAAAAATTAAAATAAATGTGAAGAAAGGAGGAATTGTTAGTAAGTTTGCAGATGATACCAAAATTGGAGGCGTAGTGGACAGTGAAGAAGATGACCTCAGAGTACAATGGGATCTTGTTCAGATGGGCCAATGGGCTGAGGAGTGGCAGATGGACTTTAATTTAGATAAATGTGAATTGCTGATTTTGGAAAGGCAAATCAGCGCAGAACTTACACATTTTCTGGTAATGTCCTGGGCAGTGTTGCCAAACAAAGAAACCTTGAGATGCAGATTCATAGGTCCACAGATACACAGGGTGTGAAGAAAGCATTTGGTACACTTGCATTGAGTATAGAAGTTGGGAGGTCATGTTGTGGCTGGGCTGGACATTAGTTAGGCCACTTTTGGAATTCTGCATTCAGGTTCTGGGCTCCCTGCTACAGGAAAGATGTTGTGAAACTCAAAAACGTGCAGAAAAGATTGACAAGGATGTTCCCGGGGGTTGGAGGATTTGAGCTATAGGGAGTGGTTAAATAGGCTGGGGCTGTTTTCCATGGAGTGTCGGAGGTTGAGGGGTGACCTTATAGAGATTTATAAAATCATAAGAGGCATGGATAGGGTGAATAGCCAAGATATTTTTCCCAGGGTAGGGAAATCTAAAACTGGATGGTGTACATTTAAGGTGAGAAGAGAAAGATTTAAAAGGGACCTAACATTTTCATAGAGAGGGTGGTGCATATATAGAACGAGCTGCCAAAGGAAATGGTGGAGGCTGGTACAATTACAACATTTAAAAGACATCTGGATGGTTACATGAATAGGAAGGGTTTGGAGGGATTATGGGCCACGTGCTGGCAAGTGTGATTGAATTAATTTCAGATATCTGGTCGGCATGACGAGCTGGACAGAAGGATCTGTTTTGATGCTTTTTCATGTCTATGATTCTATAAAGTAAAAATAAAACATGTCTATATATTCCTTGGGGTTCTAGTCTGTTGCCATAGCAATATAACATCTTTAATATCAAAAATATGAAACTTTTTTAAAAAATTAATAATATCTACTGAAGCATCATGACGTGACTGTTCCTGTTCTCCACAGCTCTGCAATCTCCTGGGATAATCCAAAAAAAAACCTCCAGAGAATAGTTGAAGCTAATAAAGGAAAAAAAAGCCTCTGGGAATTTTATTGGGTACTCCCATGGGTGATCAAATACAAACATTCACATGGGCTTACTGTTTGTTAATGATATGATAGAAAGAAAACTTTAAGCTCCTTCACAACTATGCAGTATAAGGGAAGAAATCTTCAGAAGGAACAGAAATGGAGTCATGGAACATAGAACAGTGCAGCAGAGTACAGGCCCTTTGGCCCTCGATGTTGTGCCAACCTTTTATCCTATTCTAAGATCAAACTAAGCTACATACTTTTAATTTTACTATCATTCATGTGCCTATCCAAGAGTCACTTAAATATCCCTAATCTATCTGACTCTACTGCCACTGCTGGCAGTGCACTCCATACACCCACCACTCTCTGTGTAAAGAACTGACCTCTGACACCTCCCCTAAACCATCCTCCAATCACATTAAAATGATGACCCCCTTGTGATTGCCATTTCTGTCCTGGAAAAAAGGTCTCTGACTATTCACTCTATCTATGCCTCTCATCATCTTGTACACCCCTATCAAGCCACCTCTCATCCTACTTCACTCCAATGAGAAAAGCCCAAATCCCTCAACGTTTCTTCATAAGACATGCCCTCCTGCGCAGGCAGCATCCTGGTAAATCTAGTTTACACCCTCTCTAAAGTTTCCACATTCTTCCTATAATAAGGCGACCAGAACTGAATACAAATTTCCAAGTGTGGTCTAACCAGGGCTCTATAGGGCTGCAGCATAACCTCATGGCTCTTAAATTCAATACCATTTCTAATGAAAGCCAAAACATCATATACCTTCTTAATAATCCTATCAATTTGGGTGGGAAATTTGACGGATCTATGAGCATGGACCCCAAGGTCCCTCTGTTCCACTACACTGCCAAGAATCCTGCCTTTTACCCTGTATTCTGTATTCAAACTCGATCTTCCAAAGTGAAGCACATCTGCCACTTGTCAGCCCAGTTCTGCATCTTGTCAATGTCCCATTACAGCCTACAACAGCCCTCCACACTATCAACAACCCCACCAATCTTCATATCATCAGCAAACTTACCCACCCTTCCACTTCCTCATCCAAGTCATTAATAAAAATCACAAAGAGCAGAGATCCCAGAACCGATCCCTGCAGAACACCACTGGTCACCAAGCTTCAGGCTGAATACTTTTCATCTACCACCACCCTCTGTCTTCTATGGGCCAGCCAATTCTGTATCAAGACAGATAGATTTCCCTGTATCCCATGCCTCCTTACTTTCTGAATGAGCCTACCATGGTGAACCTTATGAAATGCCTTGTTAAAACCCATGTACACCACATCCACTGCTCTACCTTCATCAATGTGTTTTGTCACATCCTCAAAGAATTCAATAAGGCTTATACATGCCCCTCACAAAGCCCTGCTGACCATCTCTAATCAAACTATGGTTTTCCAAGTACTGTAATCATAAATCCTGTCTCCCAGAATCCTCTTCAATAATTTGCCCACCACAGATATAAGACTAATTAGTCTGTAATTCCAAGAATTATCCCTATTCCCTTTCTTGAACAACTTTTGCCACCCTCCAGTTGTCTGGTACTATTTCAGCGGACAGTGAGGATGCAAAGATCATTACCAAAGAGGCAGCAATCTCTTCCCTCGCTTCCTGTAGCAACCTTGGGTATATCCCATCTGGCCCAGGGGTCTTATCTAATTCTTATGTCTATTGCTATGGCAACAGACTTTTTCAAAATTTTCAGCACATCCTCCTTCTTAACATCTACCTGTTTGAGCAAATCAGCCTGTTTCACGCTGTCCTCACAAACATCATGGTCCCTCTCAGTCGTGAATACTGAAGTGAAGTATTCATTAAGGACCTCCCCTACCTCCTCTGACTCCAGGCACAAGTTTCCTCCACAATCCCTGATCAGCCTCACCTTCACTTTGGCCATCCTCTTGTTCCTCACATAAGTGTAGAATGCCTTAGGGTTTTCTGTAATCTTACCCACTAAAGCTTTTTCATGCCCCCCTTCCAGCTCTCCTAAGTCCATTCTTCAGTTCCTTCCTGGGTACCTTGTAAGCCCTGATGCCTGCTCAACCTTAAGTAAGCTTCATTCTTCCTCTTGACTAGATGTTCTACATTCCTTGTTACCCAAGGTTCCTTCACCTCAGCATCCCTTCCTTGCCTCCGTGGGATAAACCTATTGAGCATTATCAACCAGTGGGCTCCCTAAACAACCTCCACATTTCTGTTGTGCATTTCCCTGAGAACATCTGTTTCCAATTTAGGCATCCCAGTTCCTGCCTGATAGCATTGTAATTCCCCCTTCCCCAATTAAATACTTTCCCACACCGTGTGCTCCTATCCCTCTCCATAAGTATAGTAAAGGTCAGGGAGTTGTGATCACTATCACCGAAATGCTCTCTCACCAAGCGATCTGACACCTGGCCTGGTTTGTTGCCAAGCACCAAATCCAATATGGCCTCCCCCTAGTTGGTCTATCTACATACTGAGTCAGGAATCCTTCCTGGACACACCTGACAAAAACTGCTTTATCCAAACTATTTGAAATAAAGAGGTTCCAATCAAAATTAGGGAAGTTAAAGTCACCCATGACAGCAACCCTGTTATTTCTGCACCTTTCTAAAATCTGCCTCCCAATCTGCTCCTCTCAGTCTCTGTTGCTATTGGGGATGGGAGGTGTTGGTGGAAGGGTCTGCAGAAAACTCCCAATAAACTGACTGCTCCTTCCCTGTTTTTGACTTCTCCTCATACTGACTCTAAAAACAAACCCTTCTCGACGAGCTCCCTTTCTACAGCTGTGATATTATCATTGATTAGCAAAGCCACTCCCCCACCTCTTTTACCTCCCCCACTCTTCCTTTTGAAACATCTAAAACCCTGGAACATCCAGCAACCATTCCTACCCCTGTGACATCCAAGTCTCCGTAATGGCCACAGTATCATTGCAATCTGAGGTTGACATCCTGCCTGCCCTTCCATTTATGTTAATAAATCCTGTGGCAGCATTTTGAAGAAGAGCAGGTAAATTATCTCAATGCTCTACTGAAGATTTACCCCTCAACCAACATTACTCATATAGATTATTCAGCATTATTGCTATTTGTGGGATTTGCCAAGGGTAATCCGGTTACATTGTGACACATTTCAAAGAGAAGTGCATTGGGTGTAAAGCAATTTGGGAACTCCACAAGATATGAAAGGCACCATATCAATGCATATCTCCTCTTATATTCAGGATGGAATAATCAAGAGAGATGGGACTATTTTAGTTTGGGACTATGTTCGCACAGACTGGTTGGACCGAAGGGTCTGTATCCATACTGTGTGACTCGATGAGCCTATAAGAGGTGACCAAAATCTTGGTCAAAGGGTTTCCCAATTAAGGACAGGCAGTGAAACAAAGACAGTCAGAATCCTGGAGACTACTGAAGCTTCTGCAACCCACTTAAAGGCAGGACAGAAATAAGGCAAAATTTCTTTTGCCAGAGAGTAGTGAATTTGTAGCATTCATTGCCACAGAAGGCTGTGGAGGCCAGGTATATTTAAAACAGAGATAGCTAAGTTCTTGATTGCCATGGAGATCAAAGGTTATGGGGAGAAAACGGGAAAATGGGGTTGAAAAACCTATCAGCCAGGATTGAATGGCAGAGCAGACCCAATGGGCTGAATGGCCTAACTTCTGCTCCTATGTCTTATGGTCCTATGGATGCCTAAAGACTCCAGCTTTGATTGCAAGTAAACCCTCAAACTGAGGGGTTAATAAGTAGACTTTTTTTATCTTTGTTGCTCCAGTTGTTTATTCATTGTGATGCAAGAGAAGACATTGAAGATAAAAGCTACTCTGTCCTTAATCCTATTAGAGAACTACCTCCTGCCCAATTAACAATATACCCAGAACACAAAACAAAGGTTCATCAAGGTAGGACTGGGATAAAGACTTGACAAGATTTAGAAACAAAAACAAGGATTTTGAGTTTAATTTTATTATACAAAAGCAAACTGTCACTGTAATGATAGCATGGAAATTCTAAGATAAAAACAAATATTAATTTGGTTTCCCATCATTTTCTAAACAAAGCTGTTTACAAAATTAAATTATTAGGAAGTGACTCCAAAGGTTGATTGAATACAACATACCTTCCAGGACCAGTGCCTGATCTTGCCCTCGAATGCTGAATCCCTCAGGTTGGTTTTGAACTGCAAGGGTAAATGTCAGTTGTGACTCAGATACAGCTCTCTCAGCTCAGACTTGCAAGGCCTATTCGAGTCCTATTCCATGGTTTAAGGGCAAAAAATCGAAATGCTCATGTGCAGTACTAAGGGAGTGCTATCCTGTTAGTGGAATTATCTTGTGGAGAAGATGTTCTGAAAGGTTAATAGTGAGGGAGTGCCATAAGCAGCACTCACTTTGATGACAACATGTGGGCAGAACAACTTAGGATCTTGCTGGAGAGAGATCTAACATCTGATCCCCCTCAAGGTCTTTGTAACAATGTTGATCATATCATTATAACCTATAAGTCATTGCTGGCATGCAATAAAGTATATTTTGCTAACGTCAAGAGACCTCTCGAGTTAGACCAGGAAGTAGTTTTCCTCAATCACACTACACCATACCAGCCCTGTAACTTCCAACACTTAGAGGATGGTGGCAGCAACTTTTAACAGCAACTCATACAGTGTGGTTTGGCCAGAAAACACCAAAATCCCACTGGCCTACTTAGTGAAAGTAATTTGATTGATTTGTCACCCTTTTCGATGAAGGTCATGGGTGTTATGCCTGGTGCCCTGGCCAATATTTATCCCTGAATCAGTTTTATAAAAAGCAGGATCTGACCATCGTCATATTGCTATTTGATAGGGGAACTTGCTGAATGGAAATTGTGTTTATTTTGTTATGCATGGAGGAGGCGATGGTGAGGTGGTATTATCACTTGACTGTTAATTCAGACACCCAGATAATGTTCTGTGAACCTGAGTTCAAATCCTGACACAGCATATTAAATTTTAAAACTAGTCTGGAATTAAGAGTCTAATGATGACCATGAATCCATTGTTGATTATCAGGAAGAACCCATCTTGTTCAGTAATGCCCTTTAGGGGAAGGAACTGCGATTCTTAATCTGATCTGGCCTACATGTGACTTCAGACCCACAGCAATGTGGTCAACTCTTAAACTACTCTCTGGGTCCTAGACAATAAACACTGGCCTATGCAATGGCACCCTCCTCCTGTGAATGAATAAAGAAAAATTAACAATGGCTACACTGATTGGCTGAAATGTGCTGTCAGATGTCTGGGGGGGTCATGAAAAGAGCTACATAAATGCAATTCTGTTTGTTTCATTTTTGTAAAATATACTTTTTCCTACTAAGTTTTCCTTTTTTTAATGTAAAAATAACTTTCATTCACATAGTACCTTTCACAAGCTCAGTTTGTCCCAAAAAGCAGTTAATTACTTTTGAAGTGCAGTCATTGCTATAAATTAAGAACAGTTTGTGGACAGCATGATTCCACAAATACTTCTCCTGGTATGGAGGGATTGTCTTATAAACAAAGGTTTAAACAGATTGGGGCACTATTCTTATGGGGTTTGACAGGTAAATGCTGAGAGGATACATCACTTTGGGTGGCATAGTGGCTCAGTAGTCAGCACTGCTGCCTCACAGTACTGGAGATCGGGGTTCAATTCCAGCCTCAGCTGAATATTTGGAGTTTGCACATTCTCCCGTGTCTACGGGAGGGTGCTCCAGTTTCCTCAGACATTCCGAATATGTGCAAGTTCGGTGGACGGGCCGTGGTAAATGCCTTAATGGGGGGATGTGGGTCTCTGTTGGATACTCTTCAGAGGGTCAGTGCAGACTTGATGGGCTGAATAGCCTCTATCTGCATTGTAGGAATTCTATGAAGTTAATTGGATTGTCTAGGATCAGTGGGCAGGTTCTCAGAAATAAGGAGAACCTATTTAAGACTGAGATGAGGAGAAATTTCTCCTTTCTGAGGGTTGTGTGTATTTGGAACTCCTTGCCGCAGAGATCTGTGGAGACGTTGATTCTTGATCAGTCGGGAAACAAACGCTATGAGGAAGGGACAGAAATGCGGATGTTCAAAGTGTCCAATCAGCTATCGTCCTATTGAATGCAGGCTTGAGGGGCTGAATAGCCTCCTCCCATTCCTTTTTCTAATGGTGTTATAGTCTAAATGCTGTTTAATGGCAGAACCAGGAGGGACTATGGGCAGATCTGCAATAAGAAGAGAAGATTTGCATTTCTGTGGGACCTTTCTGCATTTCTGTGGCACCTTTATGACCTCCTCAGGATGCCCCCAAGTGAGGTGCAGTTATTGCTGTGAGGTAGGTAAAAACTGCAGTCATTTTGTGTACAATAAGGAGCTTGTCCTTCTAAAACAGTAACATTACAGGACACAGTTCTGCTAAAAAAGCAACAGACAAACAAAAGGACCTCCTCAGGATATTATTATATCGTACATTTTGTCAAATGGAAATAGATTTAACGAACACTTTTCCACAGATTTTAATTACACGAATGAATCACAGTTTCCACCTTCCTCCCCAGAAATAAAGCTTTAGACTGTCTGCTCCGCCCTGGTACAGTTTGTGCTGGTATCCACCCTCTCTCTCATCACCTCTTAGGAAAATGATTTGTATTTCTATCTTTTCATAACCTCAGGACCTCCCAGAGCTTTCCTGAAGCAATGTTGGGTCATCATCACATGTTCTCAATAGGACACGTGGCAATCAATTTGCACATAGCAAGCTCCAAAAGATCACAGAGGATCACAAGGGAATCTGATGAGAGATAAATATTGGCCCCTAGACTTAATGAGACCTCACTTTGACATCTCCCTCCAGTGACAACACTCATTCAGGCGTGCACTACAGATTTGTGCTGACACCACAATCTTTTCCCTCGAAAGTAAAAATGGTACTTGTTGAGCTATGATTAACACGCAATACCTACAATCGGAAAGATTTGCAGCCACACTCATTATTTTACCTCATTGACCTCCTACTTGGATAATAACCTCCCAAGAGTCTTCCTTCCTGTTCTCTGGCCTCATCCTCTGCACATCCCCCACATACAGGCAGACATGGCAAAAGCGGCTTTTTGCACGTCTCCTGTTTCACACTCTGTAAGATGTTAAGGTTTTATGTGTAAACAGCCTTATTTCTGTATTTGCCACTGGTTCTATCTTGTTTATTTTCTGTTGGTGTTCTCTGTTTCTGCAGCAGCTCCTGTCTATACATGGGAATGTTCAAATTGCTCTTTAATGGTTGTTTAATTATATGCTCTGTGTTGTTTGTTGCTAAGACCCATCATTAAGTTTGCACTTGCATGCATTCTGTACTGTCCATGTACTTACACTTCTAGGCTTGGTCTCGAGCTCTGTACTATTATTATGTTCTCTTATCTTTGTACAATCTTAAAGAAGTTGAACTATGTATATGTCAGCTATGGCTCAGTGGGTAGTCATCTTGCCTGTGAGTCAGGAAGTTGTCTATTTCAGTCCTCACATTTGAGTACAAACTGAGGGCAGTGCCCAGCACGCCATCATAGATTGTACCTGTCCTGACCTTGAGCAATCAAGCCCATTTTCACTCGTTATCAATTTTTGGAGAAATATTGTCTGATTGTGTTTCTAATTTAGAAACAGTATCAGATTCTGTTCAAAAAAGTCTCCATGGCAGTGGATATTTTAATAGATCAGGGTTCGAACTTGTGAAATGTTTAATTACAAAATTATGAAACTGCACCAAAAGTCTTATTCAATCAAAAGTTGTAACGGTTTAGAATTGCACAGGTCTGACCTGCGAAATGATTTCATGCGTCATTGTCCATCACTCACCAACTGATCACGCAAGCTGTAGAGATGTGTATATCAGGGAAGGAGCTCATTGAGGAACTTCACTGTTTTGAAATTATTTTGCTATTAAGGATTTGAATTTATTTTAAGAACAGAAGAATTCGTCATTAACATAGAATATGCAGGCTGACATACATTATAGAGGTGAAAGTGAAGGCTGCAGATGCTGGAGATTAGAGTCAAGAGTGTGGTACTGGAAAAGCACAGCAGGTCAGGCAGCATCAGAGGAGCAGGAAAATCAACGTTTCGGGCAAAAGGCCTTCACCAGGAAGAAGGGAAGAATGGGCTTCCTGATGAAAGGCTTTTGCCTGAAACGTCGACTCTCCTGCTCCTCGGATGCAGCCTGACCTGCTGTGCTTTTCCAGCACCACACTCTCGATGCATTTAAAGAGTCATAGAGTCATACAGCACAGAAACAGACCCTTCGGTCCAATTAGTCCATGCCGACCATAATCCCAAACTAAACAATCCCACCTCCCTGGTCCTGGTTCATATCCCTACAAACCTTTCCTATTCATTTCTTTAAACTGATTCAGGACAGAATCTATTTTGAAAAAAAGTGAACTAATTAGAGGGCTTGAAATGGTTACACCCATATTTGTGACTGAATGGATGCTGCACAGAAATTCATAAATACATAATTAGATTACTTACAGTGTGGAAACAGGCCCTTCGGCCCAACAAGTCCACACCGACCCGCTGAAGCGCAACCCACCCATACCCCTACATTTACCCCTTTAACCTAACACTACGGGCAATTTAGCAAGGCCAATTCACCTGACCTGCACATCTTTGGAGGAAACCGGAGCACCCGGAGGAAACCCACGCAGACACGGGGAGAATGTGCAAACTCCACACAGTCAGTCGCCTGAGTCGGGAATTGAACCCGGGTCTCTGGCGCAGTGAGGCAGCAGTGCTAACCACTGTGCCACCATGCCGCCCCATCTCTTGCTTTTGATTACTTTTGGCATTTGCAAAAATGCTACATAAATATAATTCTCTCAGTTTTACTTGGTTAAAGCACTTGAAACATCATAACATTCAAGACAATGTGTCCAGTGCTGGGAGGTGGGACTAGTGTAGATTTGGTAATTTGGGCTTGATGGGCTGAAAGGCCTCTCGTCTACTGCATGATACATTGACTCAATTGCAAAGAGTGAACTGAAGATTGGGACAGTGAAACCAAAATCAAAGTAGAGAATGGAAACAGAGAAAGACACAGTTTGGCTTGAATTGCAATTTGTTTTAAATGTAATCTTTTGTAATCATGTGGCTGCTACTGTAAGGCACACCCTGTAGGCATACATCTTAAGCATTGCTTCAATGAAGTCCATGTGTTGAACACATTGCTGTGTTGTACACTCAATGTATGATGAGTTAAAATGGAAGTGGTGAGTTAAAATGGAAAAGCAGAGCTGCTGTTAACAGCCAGTAACGGAGAGAGAAAAAAACAAAGATCTCAGTAAAAGCACTGATGAAGAAACAGTGGATGCATCATTTTCCCTATCTTCTCCTATTCAAATGACTGGGATATGAGGTAAGGCTGAGAATTCTTTCACGAACAGCGGCAGAATTATGCAATAGCAGCAAATCTTTTGAACAAAACAGATCAAGTACAAGTCACCATATTTTTTATCATTTTGGGGAAGAAACTGTTTACAAAATATTTTCCATCTTACATTTCTCTAAACCACAGAATCCCTAAAATGCAGAAAAAGGCAGCTCTGCTTTTCCATTTTAACTCATCACTTCCGCCACCAGATTAGATTAGATTAGATTCCCTACAGTGTGGAAACAGGCCCTTCAGCACAACAAGTCCACACCAACCCTCTGAAGAGTAACCCACCCCGATCCCTTCCCCTATCCTATATTTACTAATGCACCTAACACTATGAACAATTTTGCATGGCCAATCCACCTGACCTACACATCTTTAGATTGTGGGAGGAAACCGGAGCAGCCGGAGGAAACCCACACAGACACGGGGAGAATGTGCAAACTCCACACAGTCAGTCGCCCGAGGCAGGAATCGAACCTGGGTCCCTGGCGCTGTGATATATTGAGTGTACAACACAGCAATGTGTTCAACACAAGGACCTCATTGAACTAAAGCTTAAGATATCTGCCTACAGGATGTGCCTTATGAAGGTTCAGTGCAGAAACAGGCCATTTGGCCATCGAGTCTGCACTGACCCTCTGCAAACCATCGCACACCAACTCAGCACACCCACCCTATTACCTGCATTTCCCACGGCTAACCCATCTAGCCTGCACATCCCTGGACACTATGGGCAATTAAGTATGGCCAATCCACCTTTAGGCTGTGAGAGGAAACCCACACAGACCCAGGGAGAATGTGCAAGCTCCTCACAGACAGTCAACCAAGGCTGGAATTGAACCCAGGGCCCTGGCACTGTGAAACAGCAGTGCTAACCATTAAGCCACTCAGCAGAGAAAACAGATAGCACAAATTTTTAAACTTTAAAGATATGTCTTGAGCTCCAATTGAATGTTACATGTGAACAATACTGGTGATCCGTGTGATAAAGAATCCATTGATCATTGTGTAACCCAGCTTGCAAAAACCCTGTGAATTTGAATAATTCAAGGATGAGCTAGTTAGAGACAGAATTGTATTACAAATAATGAATCCAAAAGTGAAAGCACACCTACTGAGGGAGGGCAAACCTACATTCAGGAGAGCAACTGATCTCTGCAGATATGCTGAGGTTAGAAATCAAAACCTTGAGCAGATTCATGCCAGAGCAAAGCAAGTCTTGCATTATTCTGACAGATACTCCAAGTACACAGAGCAGAACAGTCATTGGCAAACAGCAGGATGCAAATACTTGCAAAAGGGGAGAAGGCATGCGGGGAAAGCAGTGTTCTCATTCCAAGAAGCTGAATCATTTTGTACTTAAGTGTATGGCAGAAAAGATTTGATTTGATTTAGTATTGTCACATGCACGGAGATTCAGTGAAATGTATTGTTTTACTTGCTAACCGGACAAGTCATACCTGACATAAATACAGCAGGGTGATAGGACAGAATGCAGAATGTAGTGTTATAGCTAGAGAGAAGGTGGAGAGAAATGTGAGAGCTCTGTTTGTAAGTCTGATAGCAGCGGGGAAGAAGTTGCTCTTAAATCTGTTTTCAAACCTTTGTATGTTCCGCCCAATGGAAGAGGGTGAAAGAGAGTATAACCAAATAACTACAGATGGCCACTGGATGGATAATGGCTGAAGGTTCTGATGAACCACTATACATCATAGGGGAGCTTCAAGGTACTATCACTGGACTCGTAATCCAGTGCCTCAGTATTGTCGAGGGGCGGCTGGGTTCAATTGACAGATAATGAAATTTGAATTCAATCAAAAAGTCTTGAATTAAGAATCTTACTGATGACCAAGAAACCAATGTAAATTGTCAGAAAAGTCCATCTGGTCCATTAACCCCCTTTTGGGCCTTTCTTACGTGCTCTGGCCTACATGTGACCCATAGCAACGTAGTTGACATTTAACTGCATTCTGTGCAGTTAGGGATGAGCAATAATTGTTACTCTGACCAGTGACCTACCACGTGAATAAAAATCAACAGTTTAGTTCAGTCAGGTCGAGAGGTGAGATATGGTTTGTTAGTGAGAGTTGGAATAAAGACTGCGCATGGAGAACATCAAGTCAACGTAAATATCAGATACTGGTGTGTCAGTCATCCTCATAATCCTCACAGACACTGGACAAAGTGGCCCAATGTGGAAAGCTAAAAAGAAAGCCCTCAAAAGTAAGATTAAGGTTTTATAACGGTACAGTATTCATGCCCAGAAGGATTACTCTGTGAGCCCATTGCAATTATATGAATGAGGATCCGGAGTTCCGGATCAGTGATGCCAAAGATATGCCACTCATCTCAACTAAGAGCAAGCTTGGATGGTAACCCGCAACATGCCAAAGAGATCTGTCACAGTGTATTAAACTATCGACCATGGAACACATCCTGGGTGAGTACAAAGAGAAAAGGTCGTGGAGTCACACAGCATAGAAACAGGTCCTTTACCCACCGTGCCCATGACAACCAATAACCCTGTGTTCATGTCGGCAGTGGAGGAGACATCATCGCCGAGGAGGCTTCAGCAGGACTCCTAGCCATGTCAGCAAGGTGGCAGCTGCAGTGGTGGTTCATGGTTTCAGTAGGTCTGAAGCAAGGACTCCTAGTGATGTCGGCCCAAGACTGGGGTCTCCTAGTGATGTCAGGCCTGGAGCGAGGACTTCTAGTGATGCCAGGTCTGGAGCGGGGACTCCTAGTGCTGTCAGCCCAAGACTGGGATCTCTTAGTGATGTCAGACCTGGAGCAGGGACTCCTAGCGATGTCGGGCCCAGAGCGGGGACTCCGAGCAACGTCAGGCCCGGAGCGGGGACTCTTAGCCATTTCAGGCCTGGAGCAGGGACTCCTAGTGATGTCAGGCCTGGAGCGGGGACTCCTAGCAATGCCGGGCCCGAGCAGGGACTCCTTGTGATATCAGGCCCAGAGCGGGGACTCCTAGTGATGTCGGGCCCAGAACGGGCCTCTGAGAAATATCAGACCCGGAGTGGGGACTCCTAACAATGTCAGGCCCAGAGCAGGAGCTCCTAGCGATGTTGGGCCCGAAGTGGGCACTCGTAGCGATGTTAGACCCAGAGTGGGGCTCTGAGCAATGTCGGTCCCAGAGTGGGGTCTCCGAGTAATGTCAGGCCCAGAGCGGGAGCTCCTAGCGATGTCAGCCCCAGAGCAGGGACTCCTAGCAATGTCAGGCCCAGAGTGCGGGCTCTTAGCGATGTTGGGCCCAGAGCGGGAACTCTTAGCAATGTCAGGGCTGGAGCAGGGACTCCTAGCAATGTCATGCCCAGAGCGGGGATTCTTAGCCATATCAGGCTTGGAGCGGCAACTCCTCGCGATGTCAGGCCCAGAGAGGGGGCTCCTAGCAATGTCAGGCCCAGAGTGGGGGCTCCTAGCGATGTCAGGCCCAGATCATGGGGTTCTTGGCGATGTCAGGCCTGGAGCGGGGATTCCTAGCAATTTGGGCCCAGAGCGGGGACTCTTTGTGATGTCGGGGCTGAAGCAGGGACTTAGTGATGTCGGGCTGGAGGGAGGACTCCTAGCGATGTCAGGCCCATTGCAGGACCCTTAGCAATGTCAGGCCTGGAGCAGGGACACCTAGCGATGTCAGACACAGAGCAAGGGTCCTTAGCAATGTCGGGCTCAAAGTGGGGACTCCTAGTGATATCAGACCTGGAGCGGGGGTGCCTAGTGATGTCGGGCTCAGAACGGGGGCTCCTAGTGATGTCAGACCTGGAGCGGGGGCTCCTCGTGATGTCAGACCTGGAGCGGGGACACCTAGTGATGTCAGGCTCAGAGTGGGGGCTCCTAGTGATGGCGGGCCCAGAGCAGGGACTCCTAGTGATGTTGGGCCCAGAGCAGGGACCCTTAGTAATGTCGGGCCCAGAGCAGGGACTCCTAGTGATGTTGGGCCCAGAGCAGGGCCCAGAGCAGGGACTCTTAGTGATGGCGGGCCCAGAGCAGGGACTCCTAGTGATGGCGGGCCCAGAGCGGGGACTCCTACTGATGGCAGGCCCAGAACGGGGGCTCCTAGTGATATCGGGCCCAGAGCAGGGACTCCTAGTGATGGCGGGCCCAGAGCGGGGATTCCTACTGATGGCAGGCCCAGAGCGGGGGTTCCTAGTGATATTGGGCCCAGAGCAGGGACTTCTAGTGGTGTTGGGCCCAGAGCAGGGCCCAGAGCAGGGACCCCTAGTAATGTCGGGCCCAGAGCAGGGACTCCTAGTGATGGCGGGCCTAGAGCGGGGACTCCTACTGATGGCGGGCCCAGAGTGGGGACTCCTAGTGATGTCGGGCCCAGAGCGGGCCTCTGAGCAATGTCAGACCCGGAGTGGGGACTCGTAATGATGTCAGGCCTGGAGCGGGGTGTCTTAATGATGTTGATGAGGTGGCGGCAGCTGGGCCAGGGACTCCTGGGGCATAGGCTGGACCTGGAACAGGGACTCATTACAGCCCAGAGTCCGGAACACTGTACAGGAACCCCAGAGATCTTAAGAAACCCCGGAGCCGTGCTTGACAAGAAGGAGTGTAAAGTTGGACACGATTTCTTATTTTTCCGCCTTTACATTTTTCTGTCAATTGAACAGAAGATGAAGCTCTATTGAAATAATTTCTTTTTAAACCCAAAATGGCGCTGGATTGTGGCAACAAAACACTTTTCACTATATTTTCCAAAACACACTTTACAATAAAAACATTCATTCATTCATTCACATTGTTTGGCAGATGTAACTGTACTGGAATAGCTTGGCTTGGCAGCACATTTTAAAGTACAAACCATCAGTACAATTGCCAGAATTTTATCGGGGCCCATAACCTTTGCAGTATTCAATGCCTTCAGCTATTTCTTGCTATAAGTGGAGTGAATCAGATTGGCTGAAGTCTGGGGAATCACTGGAGGAGGCCAAGATAAATCCCTCACTTGCCTCTTCTGGCTGAAGATCGTTGCGAATGTTTGAACCTTATCTTTTGCATTGATGTGTTGGGCTCCACCATCATTGAAAATGGGGATATTTGAGTGGAGCCTCCTGCTGCTGTCAGATGTTTAATTGTTGGCCAAAATTCACAGCTGGATGTGGCAGCACTGCAGAGGTTAGGTCTGATCCATTGGGTTTTGAGATCACTCGTCCAGTAGTTAAACCAAGCTGCTACTTATAAAACTTGCCTCATCCCTTGGTATTAAACTGAATTTATTGACTGGATCCTTTCTGTACACTGATGTCAGATTTACGGTCAAACATCACTGATGAAGGAGTTGCAGTTTATATTTTTAGTACGAACAACAGTAGCGATTCCAGCACAGTGCAACAACTGTGGATGTTTATTGCCTTGAGAATGGTGTAATACCTAGATTGGGAGATTAGGTCAAAACCTTCTTCCTTCGTGCACTGAAGACTGAGGCCAAAAGCTATCAGTTTAAGATTTTCATTAAGATAATGAAAGGAGATGTCCCTGGCAGTGTTCTTGTCGCACAGAAAATTGTTGTTTTGAATCACAGAATGGATGGGAAGTGGTTGGGGAAGAGAGCAACCCTTCACGTGGATGTTGGACAAATAGTGGAAACTGAGGACAGCTGAGGGCTTTGGGGAATGACGTGGGGCAGTGGAATTCACTTTGGATTCCTGCAGCTAAGTTTCTGCACAGACAGAGAGGGCAAATACCCTCAAGCTATCTCTCTGATTGTGGGCACTGCGTGGGTCCAGCTGTATGCACTTTTGTGCTGGAAAATCAAATGATTAATTTAGATGTTGTGGAATTGGTTAGTATTAAAGGAGGCCTTTCAGCCTATCTAACAGATCCTTATTCTGTTAATTCCACACGTGCTTTTTCCCTGTAACCCTGTAAATTTTCCTCGTCAAGTATTTATTCAATTCCCTTTTGGAATATATTTTTATTGAATCTACTTCCCCTCTCCTTTAGGCAGTGTATTCCAACAACAAATGGTGAAATAAATTCACATCCCCCTCTAATTCTGCCAACTCTTCTGAAACTGTCCCTCCTGCAAGCAGAGGCACACTCTCCCTCTTTACTGCCTCAAAAGCCCTTATAATTTAGACACCTTGTCATAAATGCGGTGCCTTAAACGACAAAACAGGAACATGCTCATTGCATTAAACTGAGCAGGCTTTATAACTACAAAATCGAAATACTACAGGCATCGGAAACATGAAATAAAAAACAGAAAATGTTTGAGCATTGTGCAATCATCAGTAAGTATCCTACTTCTGACCTCATGATGGAGGGAAGGTCAATGAGGGAACAGTTGAAGATGGTTGGGTTTATGACATTCGCCTGAGGACCTCCTGTTGAAATATCCTGGGTCTGGGATGACTGACCTCCAACAACCACAACCATCTTCCTTTACACCAGTCCCCATTTACTTCAGTTTTTCCATTCCAATGATATAACATTACAGGAATGCACTCTCTCAGGTAAGGGATTAGGATCAGAGCAACTTTTGTCAAGAAAATGGGTGGAAGATGCCATTGGTAATGTTGGACTTGATTGGCTGCTCTGCCTTCTCTTTGTTCCAATCAGATTTAAGCTGAAAGAGTAAGGGATTCCCATGAATGCTCAGTTCGTTTTGAGTCCCAATGTCCCTATTAGCAACTCTCGCTGAAAAGTCACTCAGCCACTTGTGTCTCTCACAAGGCAACAGTGTTCCTATGACAACCTGAAGCACCTGAAGAGAAAAGGAATTGCAGGGCTGTGACAGAAAGTGGTGGGGGTGGGGCAAGCTAAGTTGCTTTGATAACTGTCTGGCACAGACATGACAGGCCAAATGGCCTCCTACTGTGCCACAATAATTCTGTGGTTCTATAATTCCAAACCTATCAGTCTAACTCTAAGACAAAAGCACTACAGCTGACATGCTGCAAGTTTAAAGGGCAGACTCTGATTTTTGGTTATTTTCTTTAATGTGATGTGGGCATCATTGGCAATTTGTTGCCAATCCCTGAAAAGACCCAAAATGTTAACTCTGATTTCTCTCCATAGATGCTGCCAGACCTTCTGGGTTTTTCCAGCAATATATGTTTTTGTCTCTGATTGCCAGCATCTGCAGTTTTTTTCAGGTTTTTTAAATATAAATAGAAACCTTTATTTAAAGAAAACAACCACTGTCATAAGTTTTTCCTACTAAATGAAGAATGATCTCACTCTCCTGCCACCCATCATAACTAAATATCAAGCTTTCCCATCCTGTGAACCAGTGTTGTTTTACAACATTAACAGTAATGGAACAACAAAATCCAGTTACTGAAGATAGATCATAGAGGAACCAGTGTGACTCAGCTGTCCAGAATAGATTACTAATGTGATATAATTCAGCTCAGTACCTCTTTGAGATCATCCAAAATTCTGCTGACCATGTCCAGACAAACTGCAAGTCCTGCTCAACCATCACCCCTAGTTTGCTGACCTACTCCGGCATCAGCCTGATAATGCTTCAGTTTGAAAACCCTGTCTTTGCTTTTCAATACTTCCGTGGTCTCACCCCTCCCTATCTCTGTAACTTCCTCCTCAGCCCACAGCAGTTTTTCCATCTCACACATCCTTGAATGTAGTCAGTGACCACACCTTCAATTGCCAAGATCTTAGATTCACGAATTTCTTTTTTTTTTAATTTAAGATGGTACTCAGCAGCTACATCTTTGGAACTTCTTGTGTACAGAAAGCAATACTTACCATGAAGGAAAAATTAATTGACTGGGCCTGCATCCTCTAGAGTTTCAAAGAACGAGATGCAATCTTGCTGTGGAAGACAAAGTTCATACAGCTTTCGACAGGATAGATGCAACAAGACTGAGAGGGGTCTATAACCAAAGTACACAGTCTCAGATTAAAGGCTAAAGTAAAAGAAAGAACTGTGGATGCACTAGAAATCTGAAACAAAACCAGAAATTGATGGAGAAACTCAGCAGATCTTTCCTTAACAGCAGATGTTTCCTGTGACTGTGGCTGATGGGGCCCTTTGGTGTGTCTGACCCATGTTTTACAATTCAGCCTTCATCCCCTCTCTTCCCTTTCACAAGAACAATAGGGTTCCCTGGCCCTCACTTCCCATCCACTAATATCCACATCCAGAGGATTATCTCCACCACCTCCAGCAGGATGCCACCACCACACGCATATACCCCTCCCTTCCCCTTGTCAGCACTCTGCAGGTACTGTTTCCTCTGGGACACCCTGGTCCACTCCACCTTCACTTCCAACACATCCCCACATCCCCACGGCACCTTCCCACGCTATCACAGAAGATACAACACTTGTCATTCATCTCCTCACTTCTCACTATCCAAGGTCCCAGACATACCGTCAAAGTGAAACAGAAATTTACCTACATTTCGTTCAGTCTAGACTGCTGTATTCGCTGCTCACAATTCAGTCTCCATTACATTGAGGAGGCAAAACACAGACTGGGTGACCACTTTGCAGAACACCTGCATTCTGTCTAGAAAATTGACCCCGAGCTTCAGTTGCCTGCCACTTCAACACGACATAACGTGCCCTGGCCAACATCTCTGCCTCAGGCTTGTTCGAAACTCAGCACAAGCTGCAAAAGCAGCATCTCGTTTTCTGCTTGAGGATCTTGTAACCCTCAGGATTCAGTATTGAGTTCAATAATTTTAGAGTTTGAACAGTTCCTTCCACAGCTTTTACTGAACACCACACACCTGGCCCTGACATAATATGGGCTGCTTTCATTTCATTCTTACCTTCTCATGGTCCCCATTGTCACCTTTTCTTCTTCTCTGACTTAACTATCAACAATCCTTTTGTTCCACTCTCTCCCTCTCTCTGGGCTCTGTCTCCACCCATCTGCCCTCTCCTCCACCCTGTCCATCTACCCATTGACATAAATACCACATTTTCCCAGATGATAGCAGTTTCGAAGAGATGTCACTGGATTCGAAATATTAACTCTTTCTCTCTCCACAGGTGCTGCTGAACCTACTGAGTTTATCCAGCAATTTCCCTTTTTCTCTCAGAGGAAAGAGATTGGCCACTTAGGAGTGAGATCTGGAAGAATTTCTTTAATCAGAGGGTGGCAAATGTTTGGAATTCTATATCCTAAAGGTCTGTGGAGGCTTCGTCATTGAGAATGTTCAATGTAGAGATTAATTGATTTCCACATATTAAAAACATCAAGGGATATGGGGATAGTGCAGGAATAACAAAGCAGGTTCAAGGGCTGAATGCCTTCCTCCTGTTCCTATTTCTTATGCTCCTTGGCCAAGTTTTCAGTCACTAATATGTCCTCTTCTGCCTCAGTGTCAAACTCCTATTGATAATGTTTTGGTCTTGTCTCTTTGGGTATAAATACAACTTGCTTTTGGTGTTATTGATATGTAGTATCATTGATACTAGGAAAACCTGGTGGAATTAAGTTGCAAAGAATCTTTATTGTCTAGCACTGAAAGGCTCAACCTGGTACACATATGGTATCTAGAGCTGAAATTATAAACCACTTGATGACCCAGTATTATGTTACCTAAGCTTGGTGTGGTCCTAAGCAGGTGTTGAGTGCATGACTCGACACCTAAAACTGAGCTGGATTTTGGCTGCAATTTTAGAGAAGTCCCCAGGCAGAAGGTCTACATCAGCAGATTCGATGTATTCTTCTGGAAGGTCACAGAGAATTAGTAGGGAGCTGTGTAAAGCACATCCCATGCTCCTGGCTAATTGAATGGAGTATCTCACTATGTTATTTCAGAATACCCTACCTGGATCCTGATGCATTCAGCCAAACAGGAACCCTCATTCAACACTAATGCACACCCCACACACCCACCCACACACACACACACACACACACGTACACACACATCCACACATACACATACACATCAACACACACACACCCACCCAGACACACATCCACACACACATCCACACACATGCACACGCACACACA
>NC_057728.1:53958330-53989161 GCF_004010195.1 Chiloscyllium plagiosum
ACAAACCCAGACACTATATGTACACACACTACCTCCACACACACACAGACACACACAAACACCCACACAGACACATAGAGGGTCCACGTTTGCAACCACCCCACACGCATATATACCCACATCCACACAAATATAGACACACATATATGCAGGCACATCCATACATCCCCACACAAGCATAAACACACGCACATACAGAGATACACACACACACACGGACCACAAATATGATTCAGAGATGCCGGTGTTGGACTGGGGTGTACAAAGTTAAAAATCACACAACACCAGGTTATAGTCCAACAGGTTTAATTGGAAGCACACTAGCTTTCGGAGCGACACTCCTTCGTCATCTGATGAAGGAGCGTCGCTCCGAAAGCTAGTGTGCTTCCAATTAAACCTGTTGGACTATAACCTGGTGTTGTGTGATTTTTAACTTCGGACCACAAACAAACAGACTTACGTACATAGACATACACATACCCACACAAACACATATATACAGGCACACTCAAGGCTTGGGGAACATACAGTCAGCGAGGATGAGTAATTATTTTGCTAGTTAAACTCTTGACAAAGATCATTTGATGATTTCACTGGAACAATTCCTTAGCCTGAGGGTCATCTATAGCTTGCATTTGATAATTGTGAAACTGCAGCACATTCCTGGAGATTGACTGAGAGCTACAGCAGTTGATTAATTGTTTTGCTTCGCTTACCACTGTTGACACCATAATTTATGATCTCTGAACTGAACATTGTAAATAGGGACAAAACCTGTATCATTAACCTCCCTGCGGAAGGAAGATGAGATAACCTCCATGTATGTAACATCCCTCTCATACAAAAATATCTCAAGGCATTTCACTGAAATGGAAGAGGTGTTGACTCTTGAACACTTGTGGGGGAGTTAAGGGATTGAAAGAATTAAAGCTCTGTGACAGAAAGGAGAACTCAATGTGAGAACAGAGCGGGAATGTTTTCAGGAAAAAATTCTAGAAATTGGAGGCTGAGAAAGGCTGTAGAATCAATGACGGAGAGGAAGGCAGCTGAAACTAGAACTAGGGGGGATAGCCTCAAAATAAAGGGGTGCAGATTAAGACTAAGTTGAGGAGGAAGTTCTTCACCCAAAGGGTTGTGAATCTGTGGAATTCCCCATCCAGTGAAGCAGTTGAGGCTGCCTCGTTGAATGTTTTTAAGGCAAAGACAGATAATGTTTGAACAGTAAAGTAATTAAGGGCTATGGTGAGCAGGCGGGTAAGTGGAGCTGAGACTCTGAAAAGATCAGCATGTCTTATTGAATGGCAGAGCAGGTGAAGGGGCCAAATGGCCCACTCCCACCTCCCACTCCTATTTCTTATGTTCTTATGCAGAGGAGAACAGTGAGAAGGCAAAAGTAAATCAACTTAATTAGGGGATTGTATTGAATTTATGGTACAGAAACAGGCCGTTCAGCCTAGCTCGGCCATCCTAATGTTAACGTTTCACAACAGCTTCCTTGCACCTCTCTTGATCAAATCCCATTCACACAGACTTCAGTTCCTTTCTTGTCCATGTGTCTGTCTAGCATTCCCTCAAATATCTCCATGCTGTTCACAACAACTGCACCTTGCGTTAGTGAGTTATTTATTATCGTGATGAAGAGTTATGGCATGATGCCCCTAGTCAAAATGTAAACCATTAGAGATTTTCATTTTTCATTGAAATCAACCACAAAGTATTTAATTATTTCTAGAGACTAAAAAGTGTCAACCGAATTTGGTCTGCATGGTCATCCCTGTTGCTTACGAGAATTGAAATTGTGAAAAAAATTGAATTTGCAAAGCTGTGGGGAAAGGGGAGGGGAATGAAATTAGGGTTGAACTGAACTTGCAGAGGTAAAAACAATGACTGCAGATGCTGGAAACCAGATTCTGGATTAGTGGTGCTGGAAGAGCACAGCAGTTCAGGCAGCATCCGACGAGCAGCAAAATCGACGTTTCGAGCAAAAGCCCTTCATCAGGAATAAAGGCAGAGAGCCTGAAGCATGGAGAGATAAGCTAGAGGAGGGTGGGGGTGGGGAGAAAGTAGCATAGAGAGGGCCAGCATGGACACTATGGGCTGAATGGCTTTCTTCTATGATTATGATTCTATGGCATCCTGCATCCAAGGAGAGAAAGCTCACAGGATTAAGGCCTGGGCATTTATTTGGGATGTTTTTTAATTTTATGTTGACCACTTGAATATAAGCCAACATGATCTCCAGGCAGCTACAATCCATAACAAACAAACACTCACTCATTTATCGCTGTCAACTGAGCAATTATCTATGATAAGCAGCCAGGTGGATATTCAAAATGATAAACAGAAATTCAGCTAAGTTATAAGGAGCAGCATCTTTAGCAGTACTCAACTGGAGGAGGATTATTTATCTAAATGTTGGTGCATTTGGGTCACTTACATGTGCATTCATTAGCAACACCCACAAGCTCAGTCATGTAGCAAACACCTTCTCAAACTACCAGTTCCTTGATGAGAGGGCTCAGAAAGCACAAATTACTGTGACTAGTAATTTCCTTTCTCCTTCAAGGCTGAGTCAACTCTTAGAACAGAGAAAGAAGAGGGTGAGATGAGGAATCCATCAGTCTGTTTACACAACAAACTGTGTATCTTTTCCATTAAACATTTTAACCACAAGTTAACAACATTGTTGATGAAATACAGTTAGGGATGGAGTTGTCATGACTCAATCAGGAATGATACTGGAGATGACTCAATGTGGAAGTCTCAATATTATTTTGGGTACCTCAATTTTTTTATTCCATGCAATCCTCCTGTGAGTGTAAAATTAAGGACTGTCTAGCATAAGGTTAATGGTCATGTCTTCTTGATTTTTATGATCCCAGCTGTAGTTATTACTGGACAAGTCAGATCTCAGACTGAAACCTGGCTTGGTAGATCATAATTTGTTTTGTTTTGCTTTTAAAAAGGTGGTCTCTCACAGGCAGAAGCACACAATATTGCAGATTTTGTTTTAGCAAAAAAACAGAAAGGTATCATGCAAAAGAAATTATGATAAAATAGAACAAACCAATCTGTTATAATATGGATTCAAAGAGTTTTAAACATACAGGAAATGTACAATCCTATTAATCACAAAAAAACCCTTTACAAGTTTCAAAAAACTCCATCATTTTTACAGTAAGCAAACAGCAAGCCTTGTACAGTATTCACACCAGAATCCCTTTCTCTCAAACCTTAATAGGTTTGATGTAATTGTGACTTTAACTCTTAGACTGGTATCTCATATAACCTAATCCCAAAGGTATCATACACCTGAGCTGAAACAAACTCAGCTTCTTGTCCTCTTCAGGGATTTATCCCAACATTTCTGGTCTAGGACTAGCACCAACTTCTTTATCTAAGGTAATCTAATCTACTATATTCTCTCTTTCTCAAGATCATTGGTCTATATAGAGTCATAGTCGTAGTGTCAAACAGCATGGAAACTCACCCTTCCATCCAACCAGTCCATGCCGAACATAACCCCAAACTAAACTAGTCCTACCTGCCTGTTCCTGGCCCATATCTTTCCAAACTTTTCCTATTCGTGTACTTATCCAAATGTAATTTAAATGTTGTAACTGTACCCACATCAACCACTTCTTCAGGAAGTTCATTTCATATGTGAACCACCCTCTATGTAAAAAGTTTGCTTCTCTTCTCTTTCATAAATCTCTCTCCTCTCACCTTAAAAATATGCCACTAGCCTTGAAATCCCCCATCCTAAGAAAAAGATAACTCCCATTAACTCTATCTATATCCCTCACTATTTTATAAACTTCTACCAGATCATCTCTCAACCTCCTTCGCTCCAGTGAAAACATTCCCAGCCTATCCAGCCTTTCTTTATGACTCAAACCTACCAAACATTCTGGTAAATCTCTTTTGAACCCTCTCCAGTTTAATAATATCCTTCCTATAACTGGGTGACCAGAACTGGATACAGTATTCTGGAAGAGATCTCATCAATGTCTTATACAACCTCAACATGACTTCCTAACTCCCGTACTCAAAGGACTGAGCAATGCAGACAAGCATGTAAAACAATTTTTTAATCAACCTGTCTATATTTGACGCAAACTTCAAAGAATTGTGTACCTGCATCACTAGCTTGCTCTGTTCTACAGCACTACCCAAGGCCGTACCATTAATTGCAAAAGTTTGTTGTACCAAACTGCAATACCTCACATTTATCCAGATTGAACTCCATCTGCCATTTTTCAGCCTATTGACTTATTTGATCAAAATCCCTTTATAATCTTAGAAAACCTTCTTCACTGACTACTATGGCACCAAGTTTGGTGTCGTCTGCAATATTACTAACCCATGCCTCTACATTCTATATAAGTGATGAACAATGAGGATCCAGAACTGATCCCTGTGGAACACTGCTGCTGACTGGCCTCCAGTCCAAAAAAGGAACCCTCCATTACCCTCGGTCTCCTACTGTTAAGCCAATTATGTATTCAATTGGCAAGCTCACCCTGAATCCCGTGTGACCTGACTTTACTAATTAGTCTGGCGCATTTCCATCCAAAGATTTCACAGATTTGCCCCAAAAAAAGTAACATTAAAATATGTTTCTCTCTCAAAGTTCAAGTCTAGAAATTTCTAACAAAATTTGAACCTCAATGGTTCATGCTAGGAAGTCACAAAATCGTAAAAGTACACACAGATAAATTAGGTTTCCAAAGTTGTCCTCACAATCTGTTTACAAAAAAAAATTTACAAAAAGATTATTACACTTGGGCATACGGAAAACATGTGAATCACTAACCAATAACTCAAACATAAATTTAAAATAAATAATATTAAAAATACTTATAGATCAAACAGTTTATATCACATTGTTAATTGAAATGAGACATTATCATGACAGGAATTTCTAGATGGATTTGGCAGGTTGGATGGTGCTAATTTCTCTGTACATTTCTCAGATGCAGGATTCCAATGCAACATTTCAAAGAAGGAGGGGAGAAGTATCTCTAGTGTCTTCACCAATTTTATTCCTCAATCACCCCATTGTCTTGATATTCAGTCACATTACCATGACTTAATGCCCCAATATCAACGTCTTTGGAGTTACCATTGACCAGAAAGTGATCTGGATCATCCATATATGGTTACAAGAGCAGAAGCAGGCAATTCAGTGTTGAAGAACTCACCTCTTAGCTTCCCAAAATCTAACCACCAACTACAAGACAGGAATGTGATGGAATATTATCTACTTGCATGGATAAATGCAGCTCCAACAGCACTCAAGAACCTTGATTTCATCCAGGACAAAGTGGTCCACTTGATCAATACAGTGGTATCAGTCTGTACTATCTATAAGATACATTCAGTTACTCACCAAGACTCATGCAGCAGCATCTTCTAAACCCATCATCATTCCCAAGTAGAACTACCAGGGCAGCAAATGCAAGGGAATACCGTTATCCTTCTAAGTTCGCTACTAATCCTTACTTGCCATCCTGACTCAGAACTACATCAGCATTCTTTCACTTTTTCTTGGTCAAAATCCTGGAAGTCCCTCCCTAATAGCATGACTCCACGTGGACTGTAGCAGGTTGAGAAGGTAGCCGAGGACAACTTTTGCAGGTGCAGCTAGAGACAATAAAAAGATAATAGTTGGCAATAAAAGCCAATGACCTCATGCCCTACTAACAATCTTTTAAAAATATTAACTTTCAATTAATAATTCTAGAAGTAAAAGTTTACCTCAGCAATGGTGAACATGACTGATTGTTGCGTAAACTGATTTGGATCCTAAATGTCCCTTAGGGAAGGAAATCTGCCATCCTTTCCTGGTCTGGTCTACATGTGAGTTCAGACCCACAGCAATATGGTTGACTCTCAACTACCCTCTGAAGATGCCTAAAGTAAGAATGAAACTCTAACATTTGTCAGGGGGAGTAGGTATTCTTCCCCACTGCCCACCTACCTCTTTCCACCGAACCTTGAGACCCTCAAAATAGCACCCAACTTTCAGCAAGGGTATCCTTTTTGGCAAGAAATGTTGGACAGCACTTTTGGGTGGCACAGTGGCTCAGTGGTTAGCGCAGCTGCCTCACAGTGCTAGGGACCGGTTCGATTCCAGCCTTGGATGACTGTCTGTGTGGAGTTTGCACATTGTCCCGTGTCTGCATTCTCCCGGGTGCTCCAGTTTCCTCCCACACTTCAAAGATGTGCAAGTTAGGTGAATTGGCCATGTTAAATTGCCCATAGTATTCAGGGATGTGTAGGTTAGGTGCATTACTCAGGGGTAAATGTAGAGGAATGGATCTGTGTGGGTTACTCTTCGTAGGGTCAGTGTGGACTTGTTTGGCCGAAGGGCCTGTTTTCACACTGTAGGGATTCTATTATTATGTAAATAGAGAGAGAGACTGTGTTGTAAAGGGATCTTGTACCCGAATCCCTAAATGTTTGCACGCAGGTACAGCAAATAATTAGGAAGATAATTAACAAGTTGGTCTTAATTGCAAAGGGGAGTATCAAAATAGGGAACTGTACAGGATATTGATGAGACCATATGTGGAATAGTTGGGGTCTGATTAGACTGGAAGCAGTTCAGAGGAGATTCACAAAGCTGATTTCTGAGATGAGGAGTATATCATTGGACAAAAGATGTGGCTGGAGTCTTTTGAGAGGTGATCTTATTAAAACAGACCAGCTCTGAGAGGACTTGACATGGTGCTCAGAGGATATTTTCACCCCTGGGAGTCTAGAACAAGGAGGCACAGCCTGAGGATAAAAATAGCATAATTTAAGATCATTTATTGTCTTTTGAAATAATTTCTGAAAAAGAATTTATTTCAATCCACAGAGAGCAGTCGAAGCTGAGTCATTGAATATATTGAAGGCTGAATCCAGCAGATCCCAGTTCTGAAGAACTGGATTTGAAAAGTTAACTTTGTTTCTCTCTCCATAGATGCTGCCTGACCTGCTGATTTCTCCAGCATTCTCTGAGTTTGTTTCTGACAGATCTTTGATCTATAAGTGTGTCAAGGATCATGGGGAGCAGGCAGAAAAGTGGAGTTAAGACCACAATTAGATCTGCCATGGTTTTATTGAAAGGTGGAGCAGACCCAATGGGCTGAATAGCCTACACCTGCTCTTATTTTGTATGATCCTTACCACCCAGCATCTCAAAGGCTCCCAAGCCCTCAGCATGCTGCAATCAGCTTGCACTCACCGCACTGTCATCAGGGTGAAGCTGGAATATATGGTCAAACAAGGAGGACACAAATCCCAGAGCGATGTTTACACACTACTGTCACTGTCACAACAAAAGGTGTGTCCTGTTGGACTTGCAGCTCAAAGTTTCAATGCTCCCATAGACTTTACGTGTGACATTATGCACAAATGCATTACTGTGCATGCATGGAGAAGCATGGACTCTTTTGAGTTGGGCTTCAGTGGTGGGGAGAGGGGATGTGGGACCAGGCAGATGAGAAGACAAGAGGGCCCAGAAGCCAGAGGAAGGGTGGCTGACAAGGAAATCCCAGGACCTGGGAGGGAGCAGCGCATGGGTGGCCCAAGAGTCAAGAGGCCCTCTCTCTCTCTGTCTCCTTTCCACACTCACCCCGATTTTCCACTATCCTTTCCATCCCATCCATTCTCTCCCCTGCTCCTGATGCCAATCCCTTCACCTCACTTCCCAGTCCCGATCTCCTCAGGATAGTGGGTGGATTGGGGGGAAGCATGTAGGCAGTGGTGTTTCCATGTGTCTGCTGCCCCTTGTCCTTCTCAGCAGTTACGTTTGGAATGTGATGCCTCTGGGATAATGAAAATCTATCAATCCCAGGATTTACACAAGTGTCAATTGCCTTGCACTCTTGAAATCATGAAAACCATGTTAACACTATTCGAAGATTGGAAGATGACACATTGTCAACTTAATCTCAGTTGCCAATTTTTAAGTATTTATGAAGTATTTGTTCAAGGGGGTACATGCCCCCATTGAACCTCATGACAGTGGAAAAGAATGAATTGAGGTGGGTGGGGATATTTATGACATTGGAGAGGCAGAACATTGACATAAAGAATGGCAGTGTATATAGTGTGGGGAGTTGGTAGAGACTGCATTTGTTCATTGACCGAATTTATTATTAGTGAAAACACAGAATACATCTCAAATGTAGGTCAATGAAGAGACACATATTAATGATCACAACTGCCTCAGCACCAAAGAAATAGAGAGATATGTGGGCCCCTACAGTGTCAGCAGGATGTCTATACAAGTCTGCAGCCTGTTACTATATCATAAAAGCTCAAAGAAAATAGCAGGTGGTGGGGAGGGAACAAACACACCAAAAAAACAAGATCCATTGGACTCCTACTTAATTTTTAAAAATTTCACTGTGTAAGCAATCGTTTTCAAGCTGTTCTGATGCTATGTCAAACATGACAACTACTGAAGTGCCTTAATAGCAGGTGAAAAGTCGCAACAGGCTGGTTATTAGAGCAATAAAAACAGAAAGTGCCTGAGAAACTCAGCAGGTCTGTGAAGACAGAGAGAGAAAAACAGTGTGAATGGTTCAAGTTGGAAGACTGTTCTTCAAAACTCGAGAGACAACAACTGTAATACCGAAACATTAACTGTTTCTGTCTCCACAGATGCTGCCAGACCTGCTGAATTTCTCTAGCACTTTCTGCTTTTATTTCAGATTTCCAACATCCGCACTATTTTCTTTTTATTTAGGTTATAATAGCAGACTGTTTGCATTAAGCAGTTAGTGAAATGATTCAGGGAGATGATATGCAGACCATGAAATCATTGAAAATCTGTAACAACTGTGTTGAGTTGCACTGTCTACAAACTTTGTTCATAAGGCAAACTGTTGTATAAGTTCATGGATCTGAAAGAGTTAATGCCTGGGCTTTGCTGAGTTCCTGATGAAGGGCTCATGTCTGAAACATTGATTCTCCTGCTCCTCAAATACTGCCAGACCTGCTATGCTTTTCCAGCACCGCACTCTCGACCATGCTGAGCTCCGCCCAGTCTGATGACATTAGACAACCTCTGGGTAGAGAATCAGTTGGAATTTGCCACGATCATGTGATGAAGACATACATTTCATCATTAACTCTTGTTAGTAATAAGTAATAACGTTAAGATTTAAAGTAACCTATAGTTAATAATATGTAACAAAGTGCATTGCTTTATCTCAGATAACAGTATCTTTTACTAAGAGCTATTTGTGGTTCATTCACCCCCACAGACTACTGAACAGCCTTCCAGACTAGCCACCAAGATTAGACTAAACACCCATGTCCCAGCAACCAAGTAAGGAATATTGTACATGCTGTTACTCTCGCATTACTCCCCATGCGAATGTATTGTTAACAGAGCCAAGTGCATCAGGCTTAGAGTCTCATGGATATGAGCATAAACCTGCACTCTATAGCTCTAGACATTGGTGTGATATTGATAACAACTTGGCAAAGTGAGGGGCACCAAAGGACCTTGGCCTCACCCTAGGTGCCCCTTCCTGAAAAGGAGGCAGGGCAGTGCTGTAGCAGATGCCAGCTGGAGGAGGAACCACATACAGGCTTCCCCCTCAAAAGTCTTCTCTCAGAACACTCCAGAAATGGCGGGGTCTTCCATCTCTACCTTGCCTGTCCCACCCTCAGCCTTCTGGGACTTGAAGCTGAGGAGGGTGTACCTGCCTCTGAGCAGGGCACAATCAGCATGTGCGGGCAGTGCAGACGCAAGCATCCCCAGGGTGCCAAACCAAATCTCCAAGGCCAACAGGCTCCTCCCAGCCCCAGCTGCTGAGCGCGGGACTGCACTGAGACATCATGTGAGGGAGAGAGGGAGAGAAGACCCTCCTAACGGTACATGGGGAGACTCTGTAAAAACGTCATTACATCTGTAGACCTTGGTTCAATTTTCATCATCAGTTGTGTGAGCGAATGTCTTTCTAGCTGCAACTACACGATGTAGGGCCTGGCCTTCCCCAGCACCATACGATGTCCGATGGTCCAAGGTGTGAACTGATAATGCTCCTGTATTGTGTGCGGACTGTGGGAACTAGGAATGTGATTGCGACTTTGACGATGAGGGTGAATCTTTCCAGGCTCCGGTGTGCCTCACAGCCATTGGTGGGATTGATTCCTGATGTTGCAGGACGTGGTCAAGAGAGTTTGGGGCCAGGATTGGACTGTACACAGTGGGCCACTGCCCAAGGTTCACACATAGCACACAGTGCTCAGGGGTATCTTGCTGCTATATTGTGTGCATGGCTGTGCAATGCTGGTGTCCTTTGAAGGGCCTGTCATTGCTTGCATTTGATGTCCCCTCCCTGATAGAATGAAACACAGAGCATTTCCACTCTGGCTCTCGTTGCAGACATCTTCAGCCACACAACACTTGCTCCTCACAATGAGTCTCCTCACAACCCACTCTCTCCCATCCTTGGGGAAACCCCACATACATTTATTTCCCTTTTTTGTGGCCCTCCCCATTGGCTTTGAACTTCCCACCCAACCCTCTACCTAAATCTTCATCCCCCATTATATCCTCAGCCCAACCCCAGGCTTATTGAGTCAACATATTGGATTTGGTAGCCCACTGTCCCCTCATTGAAGTCACTGACTGTCACTGATCCCCCCTGCCCTCAAATTACCCCTTTTACTTCAAAGCTCCATCATATCATCGACCCCATATACCCCCTTTCACAGTTTCTGCATTTCAGTATCTAATCCCCACGATTAGGTTCTGTAGCCTCTGACCCACAGCAGTGACCCCGATCCCCCTAAAGGACTGCCAGCAGCCCACCCCCTTGAGCAACTCAGACCAAGAACCCAGAATGACCAGACCCGTGACTGACCTCTGTGCAGCTCTGAGACTGACATCTCCCAATGCCCTGAACCCATGAGTCTGACCATGGCCCACTCCGTGTCACGTTTGGCACCTTTTGTTAACGAACACCCCCCAGCAGCCAGCTGACTGTGTTTAAGCTCCTGAATTTATATCAGAGGCTGCCTTGACTCGCTGTGCCTTGACTGGTGGGTATCTCCCTGGTCTTCACAGAGGACCACTCTCCTTAGTCTTTGAGACTGTTTGCTTGAAGCACATGTCGTGTGTTTGCAGTGTACATGGCTGGCACATGGTACAGGTGTAACATTGATGTAACGTGACGCTGCACTGCAACCCATCCATTCTCTTGAATGACACTCAACAGAAAGACAAGACAGATGTACTGTGAGCCTCTAAGCTCTGGGTGAGTGCGAAAAGGCAAGGCTGCGTGCATCACAAGTAGATATGAAGTAATTCAACACTAACGGAGTGAGCAAACAGCCCTGAGGTATACCCTAGTCCACCTCATGATCTGGGAGCCTGTCCCCGCACATTAAATGTTCTGAAAACAGCACTGCAATAAAAAAAGCTGGTGCACTCCAAAGTGCAATATCGAAGTGCAGAACCATACCATAAATGGATTGGATATGTGCCAATGATGGTATAGCCAGTCTGGCATGTGTTCGATGCCAATGCTCACAGACAAGGGGTAAATGAGCCCGTGAAGCATGCCCTCAGATGATGATGGTGCTTCCAAGACGGAGAGCTGGAAGTGCAGGCAACAAATTGGAGTTGCCAGTTACCGGCTCTGACTTTCATGTTGGGAATTGTCACCATCTAGTTTCTATCTGGCAGTTGAGAGAATGTGAAACCACATTATAATGATGTGTAGTTAACTAATAGTGAGATGTTAATGTATGCTAATAAATGTAAATAGGCCAAACACGAGTGAGAATCTCGTCTCTCTGTTCAATGCCTGGTTAAAAAGTGGGACTTCCTGCTCTCTGTGGTAAAAACAAAGACTGCAGATGCTGGAAACCAGATTCTGGATTAGTGGTGCTGGAAGAGCACAGCAGTTCAGGCAGCATCCAAGGAGCAGTGAAATAGACGTTTCGGGCAAAAGCCCTTCATCAGGAATAAAGGCAATAAGCCTGAAGCGTGGAGAGATAAGCTAGAGGAGGGTGGGGGTGGGGAGAAAGTAGCATACGTGGGAGTTGCAGTGGGAGAGGGACTCCCTGAGATTCTTGTAGAGAGAGGAGGAAAACTTCTTCAAGGCAGGCATCCTTGCAAGAAGATTCGCAATAGGATTAAAATCAACGAGGTAAAAACAATGACTGCAGATGCTGGAAACCAGATTCTGGATTAGTGGTGCTGGAAGAGCACAGCAGTTCAGGCAGCATCCAAGGAGCAGCGAAATCGACGTTTCGGGCAAAAGCCCTTCATCAGGAGTAAAATCTGTGTCAAGAAGGTCATCATTGACTATTTCTCACTTGCCCCACTTTCTCACCATGGCCCACGTTATTCAGAGTCTGGGAAGATTCCATCCTTCGCTTCAACAAGAAATCAATCAGTGGTACAGTCCTGGGAATGTTGGTGGAATGATAGAGGGAGGAGGGAATATTCGATTAAATAATTGCAGTCAAGTTCAGAAACACGTGGAAACAACGCTCCACATCCTACCTGATAGTATTAAAGATTGTAATTTAAACAAAACACTGTGCAACGTGAGAGCTGTAAATGCCGACACTGTCCAGTCTTTTCCGAGAGCTGAATGTTTTGCCATGATTAAATTTAAGCCACTGAGGGGGGAGCACACTGGAGTGAGTCTCAACGAGATTAGACTGGCCAAATGTGGATCAGTTAACCAGCTGCATGAACCAAAATCAGAATCCCCATATTGTCAGGTGGAACTACAACAGCTAATGCAATCAAAGTTCCACTTGCTTTGAGTATTTCACTGAATCATACACAAATACAGCTGTGACTGAAAATCTCACCTGCCATTTCAGCATTCTGACAAAATACTTAAAGGTATAGATGTAGGTAAGATGTTTCCCCTGATTGGGGAGTTTAGAATCAGTTTAAAAATAAAGGGGATGTTATTTGGGTGCAAGATGAGGAGAAATTTCTTTAGTTAGAGGTTTTGGGATTCTCTGCCCCAGTGTGGGAACTCAGTGCTTGAGTATGTTTAAGCTAGAGGGTGGTAGATTTTTGATTACCAGCGGTGTAGAGTATTATGGGGGTAGTGTGAGTAAAAAGGCATCAAACCATTTGAATCAGCCATGAATCATAATGAATGTCAGAGCAAGCTTGATGAGCTGAATGGCCACCTCTTGTTTCTGAGTCTATATGTTCCTGATATTTCTTCATTTGGAGAGAAATGAGTCTTTGGAATTCTCTACCACACAGAGAAGTGGAAGGTCAATCATTGAATATGTTCAAAACTGAGATTGTTAGATTCCTAGATATCTAAATAGTCTAGATACCTAGATATTCTAGATAATAGATATGAGAAAATAGAGAAAATGACAATGAGCTGGTTGATCATCCATCATCGAGAATGACATAGCAAGCTTGAGGGCTGAATGGCCTACTCTTGCTCCTGAGTTTTTATGATTCTAGACACCTTGGTAACAGTTGGAGGAATTTCATTGACAATGACAATTTTATTGACAGTTTTAATTCTGCTAGCCTTAGTAACAGGAGCTATTGGATGTCTCAAGGTTGCTCCACCATTCAATGAGGTAAGGATTGAGAATTACTAGTCTGGAAGCTTCAAAACCCCTTTGTCACTGCTAATCTGGAGAAGAAATGTGTTATCAATTCACTTAGGATGTTTATTATCTCTTTAAAAATGTATTTTTTTTGTTACTGCAAGGAGTGTGTTATGGAAACTAAATCTTGAGTCATTTTCAATCTGCACGCCTGGTCCTTGTGCTTCCTGTCATTTGCCATTTCAATTCTTCACCTTGTATCCCCACTGACCTCTCTGTCCTTGGCTGGCTTCAGTTTTACGGTGAAATTCAACACATGCTTAAACAGCAGCACATCATTGTTTGACTTGGTGCTCTATACTTTGGTGCTCTATACTTGGTGCTGGACCCAACATTGAGTCTTAATTCATAATCTCTTTCCTCATTTAATGGGATTGTTTTTTCCTTTTGGTGGTTTGGTATGTTATCCGTCATCTTTATCTTTACTTGCATTTGGAAAGCTGATTTCCTGCCATTCACCTTTTCTCTAGTCACATGTTTTGGTTTGTTACTTGTCCCATTACCACTTCCTTTGAGCTTGCAGCATGAAATCCTTTGTCATTTCATCTCTCTTGTTTGCACTATCACATTCCTTCCCTTTTGTTCTCCATCCCACTGTCTTCCCTTTTAGTTCTCCTCAACCCCTCAACGACAACCCCCACTTCCATTCATATGCAGGTGTTTATGGTGCAGTGGTAATATAATTGGAATAGTATAATCTAGCAGTTGAGGCTAGTCCTTTGAGGTCATGGGTTCAAATCCCTACCATGGCACTGGGTGGACTTTAAGTTCAGTTGTTAAATCTGGAATGTAAAGCTACTGATTAGTGATAGTGACCTGGCCAGCTATCACCCTTGTTCTAGAATGTCCTCTGGCTTACTAATGTTCTCTTGGGAAGGAAATCTGCCATCTTTCCCCAGGCTGGCCTAGATGTGACTCCAGACCTACAGCATTGTAATTGATTCATGTCTACCCTCTTGAGTTCAGAGACCATTAACAAAGGACAACAAATGTTAATCTTGCCAGTAATGCCCATATCCCATCAAAGAAAATTCCTACATTGCTAACACTTCTCAGTCCCAAAGAAAGCTCACTGATCTGAAATGTTAACTCTGTTTCTCTGTCCGCATATGCATCAGATGTGCATTTCCAGAATTTTCTCTTTTGATTAACCTTGGTAGCATTGCCAATGGTGATGGAAGCCAATTCCACAACTACTTTGAAAACGGAATTGGATATTTATGTGAAAAGAAAAGAATTGCAGAACTGTGGAAATAAGTGGATCAGTCAGACTTATTGAGAGCTCCTTCAAGTATATGTGTGAGGGGCAGAATATCCTCCTTCTGTGGTGTTGGTGACCCTAGCACAGTGAACTTTATCATGAGAGTAGAGAGGAAAATATCCCTTTGATTTATTGACAGTGGGTCCATCGCTGAGCCATAGTTCCATGAAGGTGGAGTTGCAGGTAGATAGAATGGTGAAGAGGGCATTTGGTATGCTTGCCTTTATTGGCCAGTGCATTGAATATAGGAGTTGGGAGGTCATGTTGGGCTGCACAGGACATTGGTTAGGCCACTTTTGGAATACTGCGTTCAATTTTGGTCCCCTGATATAGGAAAGATGTTGAGGATACAGAAAAGATTTACAAAGATGTTGCCAGGGTTGGAGGGTTTGAGGTATAGGGAGAGGCTGAAAAGTCTGTGGCTTTTTTCCCTGGAGTGTTGGAGTCTGAGGGGTGACCTTATCAAGGATTATAAAATCATGAGGGGCATGGATAGCTTAAAGAGCCAAAGTCTTGCCCCCAGCGTATGGGAGTTCAAAACTAGAGGGCACAGGTTTAAGGTGAGAGGGGAAAGATTTAAAAGGGACCTAAGAGGTAATTTTTCCACACAATGTGTGGAATGAACTGCCCAATGATGTGGTGGAATTGAACCTGGAGGCCTGGTACTGTGAAGGCAGCAATGCCAACCACTGAGCCACCTTGCCACCCAATATAGAAAAAAAAGTGGGGAAGCACAATGGACTTAATCGTATCTGCCCTGTATTAAGGAGGGTGTATTTTGCCAGAAGTGTAATATATGGAGAAGATTATTGAATGATACACTGCTTGGTTTTATTGCCTGCTGCTATTCATTGCACATGATCATGCATTAGAAATGGTTATGCGTATAAGGCATTTGGGACTCAGCTTTACTTCTGAAGTCAGTATAATTCATAATTTTATAGTTTGGGAAGAGGAGAATGAATGGAGTGAGTTGTACAAACTTGAACTCCAATTACCTCTACACCATACAGATATCATAACCATAATTACATCACATGACTTAACGGAACTAATTGTTTCTAAGACATTAGAACATTTCAAAGTAAAATTATTAACAATTTATTGCACAAAATATAGCACGGTATAAAAATATCTTAAGTAATCTCCATTATAAAAATGATACCATGAGTTGTGTTAACTTAAAAAAAAATCAAACCCTAACATGCTGAATCATAATTTAAGGCTGAAGATAATCATACAACGAATCAAAATATACCTCAGTTGATAATGTAAATTGCTGAGTTTAGATCTGAAGTAAAGTCAAAGGAATGGTTTACGCAATAATTTTCCATTGGTGAAAGCTCAATAGTTTTATTTTCCTCACGTGCAGCAGTTTAAGTCATGATGGAGGTTTGATAAGTGAGACAATAAATCCTTTGTTTTTATTTGGTGTGCAGAACTTTCACCTGCTCCATGCCACAGTTACTGAGTAACATGCAAAAGATCCAATTTCACCAAAATAGTGTACAGTGTTCTTGCGAATTTCTGTATCCACATCTGGCCCTACAATCCTCCAAGACACCCGCACTCCTCCAATTCTGCCCTGGGACACATTCCAGTATCCTTCACCAAGCACAGTGCTTTCACCTGCTTTGACCATAAGCTCGGGAACTCCCTTCCCAAACCCATCTGCCTAATTTCTATCCTTTAAAATGCCCCTTAAAACATATTTCTTTTTGGATCGGATGTTCTAATAGCTCCTATGTGATGGATTGTCAAATTTTGCCCAATAATACTGTGGTGAAGTGCCTTGGATTGATTCACGCATTAAAGGCATTACTGTTATGAAGATGTGGGTGTATTGTAAGAGAGTAAAATAGAGAGTTAAAAGCAAGAGAACTACCTGACAGCACCAAGTGTTCTGAAAAGGATTTAATGTAACCTTCTGGTCCAGGGTAGCTGGTTACGTGGAGACAAAACAGATTTGAATTAGGCCAAACAGTTTAAATTATACCCAAAAAAAAAACAAACTTCAATCCAGTTTGAATTTAGTATATTGATAATCTTAAAAGCTAATGACACAATCTGATGCTTTGGGGGTATAGGACTGAGGAAAATTGAACAGTTGAGAGGAGAACTGCCAAACCACCAGCATGTAAAGACTGCCCAAAAATAGGTCTCTTATCGATCCTGTAAAGGTACCTGTGAAGCAGAATCCCCAAGAAGAAGAAAAGAAGACAGGAATACAGAGAATAACTGAAAGCTACCTTGTTTTGAGATAAGAAGTTTGTTTTGTAAACCTTAATTGGGATTTTAATCGGACCAGGACCTGCCTGACCTGCTGCACTTTTCCAGCTCCTTGGATGCTGCCTGACCTGCTGCGCTTTTCCAGCAACACATTTTCAGATTTTAATCGGACCAGTATTGGGGACAGTAAAAGATAGGTTAGAGGAAGGAGTTGTAAATACTTGTTAGTTAATTACTCTCTGTTATACTTTAAAAAATAAAGTTGTTAATTTTTACGTTAAATAGTTCTTGGCCTCTCGAACTTTCACAGATTACTGCGTAAATCGTTTTTGTGTTGCTGGTTTAAATTAGATTAGATTAGATTAGATTACTTACAGTGTGGAAACAGGCCCTTCGGCCCAACATGTCCACACCGCCCCGCCGAAGCGCAACCCACCCATACCCCTACATTTACCACTTACCTAACACTACGGGCAATTTAGCATGGCCAATTCACCTGACCTGCACATCTTTGGAGATGTGGGAGGAAACCGGAGCAGGAGGGTTTACCCTATGACATAACATGACACAAATGCAGATTGTGGCTGTCAGTTTCAGGCTACTCACTGCCAGTAGAGGCAGACGGAAACGTCTGGAAAGAGTAGAAAGGTCACATGTAATCTCTTCAAACTCTTTGTCTACAACACCTTACAGTCGCAGCTTAAAAGCAGCAACAATATTATTACACCTTTTTTTTACAAAAGGAATTCAATGGAATGGAGCTACTGGGAAGGGCCAGCATTTATTGCCCATCTCTAATTGCCACTTCAGAAAATAATTAGGAGTCAACTAGGTGGCTGTGGGTTTGGACTCACAAGTAGGCCAGATAGGGTAAGGACAGTAGATGTCTTTTGGTCTCATTCATGAACCAAATGGGATTTTATTTTAATAACAATCAATGATAGCTGCCTTGGTATTAATCACTGAGAGTAATTTTATATTGTAGATTTGTTAATTGAATTTAAATTGCACCAGCTGCTGTGCTGGGACTTGAACTCATGACCTCAAAGCACTGACATGGGTCTCTGGATTCCATCAGAGAGAGAGAGATGACTTCACTGCAAGAATGTGAAACGTGTTTTGCACCGCAGATGTGAATTCAAGAAGGTAAACAGAAACAGTGGGGTGTTGTGCATAGTTTTGGTCCCCTTATTTGAGGAAAGATGTAGTGGCATTGGAGGCAATTCAGCGGGGATTCACTAGAATGATCCCAGGGATAAGGGGTTTGTTGTGGTTCTGTTCGCCGAGCTGGGAATTTGTGTTGCAGACGTTTCGTCTCCTGTCTAGGTGACATCCTCAGTGCTTGGGAGCCTCCTGTGAAGCGCTTCTTGATCTTTCCTCCGGCATTTGTAGTGGTTTGAATCTGTCACTTCCGGTTGTCAGTTCCAGCTGTCCGTTGCGGTGGCTGGTATATTGGGTCCAGGTCGATGTGCTTATTGATTGAATCTGTGGATGAGTGCTATGCCTCTAGGAATTCTCTGGCTGTTGTCTGTTTGGCTTGTCCTATAATAATAGTGTTGTCCCAGTCGAACTCAGTCGACAATGGAATGAGGACATGCCACAACCCAAAGGACTAGCCACACTACCATACATCAAGAGCATTTCCGAACTGACACCAGACTACTGCGACCACTAGGATTCATAACAGCACACAAACCAACAGCCACTCTCACACAATAACTCACCAGAATGAAGGACCCGATACCCAGCATGAGCAAAACCATTGTAGTGTACAAAATCCCATGCAAGGACTGCACAAAACACTACATAGGACAATCAGGAAGACAGCTAATGATCCGCATCCATGAACACCAACTAGCCACGAAACGACACGACCAGCTATCCTTAGCAGCCACGCACGCAGATGACAAGCAACATGAGTTCGACTGGGACAACACTACTATTATAGGACAAGCCAAACAGAGAACAGCCAGGGAATTCCTAGAGGCATGGCACTCATCCACAGATTCAATCAATAAGCACATCGACCTGGACCCAATATACCGACCAATATGCGGACAGCTGGAACTGACAACCGGAAGCGGCAGATACAAATCACTATAAATGCCGGAGGAAAGTTCACAGAAGCGCTTCACAGGAGGCTCCCAAGCACTGAGGATGTCACCTAGACAGGGGACGAAACGTCAGCAACACAAATTCCCAGCTCGGCGAACAGAACCACACAACAAGCACCCGAGCTACAAATCTTTTCACAAACTTTGGATGAGGGGTTTGTCATATGAAGAGAGATTGAACCGTTAAGGCCTATGCTCTCTGGAATTTAAAAGAATGAGGGAAGATCAAATTGAGGTATTCAAGATGATAAAATAGATGTGGATAAAAGGGACGTGGAACAGATGTTTCATTTTGTAGGGCATCCTAGGATGAGAGGTCAAAGTCCAAAGGGGTAGCAAATTTAAAACAGAGTTGAAGAGAAATTACTTCTCCCAAAGGGCGTGAATCTGTGGAATTCGGTACCCCTCGATGTGGTGGTTGCTGGGACAGCGTGTAAATTTAAGAAGGTGTTAGACAGATGTTTTAATTGGTAATGTGTTGAAAGAATATGGGGAGAAGGCAGGAAAATGTGGGTGTGAGAATATCAGCCATGATCAAATGGAGGAGCAGACTTGATGGGCCAAATGGCCTAATTCTGCTCCTATACCTTGTGAACTTATGAACTTTTAATGTGCACAGCTATGGGGAAAAGGGAGGAGAATGACACTAAGATGCTCAATTGGAGAGTTGGCACAGACACATTAGACTAAATGGTCTCCTTCTGTCCGTAACTGTTTATCAAATCATTGAGTTCTGAATGAAGAGGACTTCAGTGAATTTTGAAATGGTACACGAGAGTCCAATGTGGGACCTGTCCATGACACTACAATCAGCATTAAATACCCCAAGATATGAGCAATCTTTAACCAACTCACCCATTGAGCAACTGAGCAAATTGTGTGGCAAAACCCAATCCCATGGGTTTCAGGATTTGATTAAAATGATCCCTAATATATTTGGGATTCAGACATAAGCCAGAGAACGAATTAAACTCAGAAAAAAGTCAAAATAGGTCTTGTAAACAAATGTTAGATATGACCTGAATTGTAGCATTCAAATGCCAGTAAAGAAACACCTTCTTCCAGCATCGTTAATTAAATAGATAAAGCTATTTTGGTCTCTTGAAAATTTTTTCTGCAGTTATTAAATCAGATTGAATGCTTGTTAGGGCCTGATTTAAATGTTGTTCTGTCATTGATGGTTTGCAATAATTACCCTCTGTTTTGTGTCTCTATTTGCTGTGTACAGAATGGTACTACTGTGTTTTATCCTTTTTAAAATTATTTTAACAGGATGACAGTGTCACTGGCCAGGCAGCATTTATTGCCTGTCCCTAATTGCCCAGGGGGCAGTTAAGAGTTAACCACTTTGTTGTGGGTCTGGAGTCACATGTAGGCCAGACCAGGTAAGGATGGCAGTTTCCTTCCCTAAAGGATGTTAGCCAATAGGCCGAATAGCCTATTCCTGAACATTTGTTTTATCTTCTTATGACCACAGCAGTGAGGTTGATGGTTCACTGCCCATCGAAATAGCAATATTGTGTTTAGGAAGACAGCTCACCAGCACCTTTTCAAGGGCAATTAGGAAGGGGTAGCAATAAATGTTGGACTCACCAGTGACACTGCCATCCCACGATTGAATAATTATCTTAAAACAGATCAAAGACAATCCATATTATGGAGATAGGGTGGGATCATTTCAGTCATGAGAGCCTCCATTCAAGGGTCAAAGGGTCTGATCAAGGGTCAAAGAGTATGATCAAGGGTCAAAGAGTTCTTCAGGATGAGACATTCCATTATGGGTCAGCAATTAGTGCTCCAAGTGAGGTGACAGTAACTGATCCTGCCAGAACACCCACTATTGTGTGATCATGTCAGTGGAATTTGTTAACCCTCTACAGCTAAACAGCTACCATTCAGGCTGAAGAAAAAAACCAAAGAACTGCAAATGTTGGAAATCTGAAACAAAAGCAAAAATAGCTGGGAACAAACTCAGCAGATGTGGCAGGAAGTGTGGAGAGAAAGCAGTTAACATTTCAGGTTGCAAGACAATTCTGTCTGACACAGTCTAATTTGGAGTAACAGCAACACCGGCTATTCACTTCAACAGGGACAATAAGTAGTTGCACTGGCTGGTGGTATTTACTGGTCCCACCAGTGGAACTTTCAACTGCAGCCCTTTCGAAGAAAGCTTTGCTGTGCAGAGCAGTGAGCACCAGAGGCTGCTAATGTCATTTTATTTTCCACAAGTTCGCCCGACTGCAAACATATGTCCCAGGGCAAGGGAACAAAAGGGCAAAAGTATGTTTTCTGACTTATGAGTGAGCTGTCTTTGTACAGCGTGCTAGAGATTGGCAAATAAAAGCGGCTGGTCAATTTTTTTTCCTTGCTGGTTTTGTCATTAATGTTGCTGAGGTCAGTAAGGGCCCTTACTCTGCGTGAACAGGGTGGCGGGGTCACCACGGCGACAGGAAACAGGAGCCAGGTTTGTTTATGGGTCAGAAGCAGCCCCCCTTCCCCCCCACCAACCCCGGGAGTCTATTTAAACATAAGGTTTTCACACAGGCAAATTGCCAGTTGGCATTGGGGCCAAGCTCCCTATTTAATCAACAGAGCTGCCAGGTTTTTGAAGACAAGGAATCAGTCAGCAGCACTAGGAAGCAGCTCTATAGAGGCTAGTCTGAGTCCTGTCCCCATACGCCATACAGGCAATGAGGGCCTGTTGACCTATCTGAAGGAGAACAGTGCTGCCCACCGACTAGCACATTCCAAGGTCCAAGACAACGTGCTGAGGGGCACACTAAAGCTTCAGGTAGCTGCTGTCAAGGCACAGATGAGCTGGCAGTGGAACTGGTGGAGGCTGGTACAATCACAATATTTAAAAGGCACCCGTGTCGGTACATGAATAGAAAGGGTTTAAAGGGATATGGGCCAGGTCCTGGCAAATGGGACTAGATTAACTTAGGATATCTGGTTGGCATGGATGAGTTGGACCGAAGGGTCTGTTTTCGTGCTGTACATCTCTGTGACTCTATGACCACTGTTTGAGGTTTTTCTGCTAAGGTTAAAAGGAGGTCCGTTCAGTTATCAGACCCTCCTGGTGCCTCAAATGTGTGTAAATATAGACTGGTTCAAGAAAGTGATGCCATTTGGTTTGATTAGACAGAGTCAGATTAGACAGTTTGTTTGTGTCCTTGATATGCTACTGTACAGAACCAAACTGTGTTCTGTATATGTATATGTAGAGATAATTTTTATGAATAAAGTGTATTTTTGAAATAAAAAAACACAAGGCTATCCACCTCCAAGTGGTTAATCCATCTCCAGTTGCGATAGGAAACTGGAGACTGGCAGGAAAATCCCAGTCAGCTCTTAATTTCTCAAAACTCTTCATGACCCTGCTTATCTGTCTTACCTAAGGTGATTTGGTGACCCTCTCAGGCTTGAAACTCTTCTTGCCCACTTCTCCTCAAAATGGTTGGCACCAGAGACTGATACCCTGTATAGGCACACTGACTCCTGCCCCTCCAGTGCCAGTATTTCCGTGCATTTGGTTCCAACTTTGGGTCCAAAAATCCCAGTTCACAGGATTCTAAAAGATAGACTTCAAAGAGATAAATCATTCGTAGCTGTGGATTGTTGGATGGCAGAGATTCCTGTTCACCCATGGCACATGACGGATCTGACCCGCCATCTTGTTTTCCTTCATTTTTTTAGATTAGATTAGATTACTTACAATGTGGAAACAGGCCCCTCAGCCCAACAAGTCCGCACCGATCCGCAACCCATCCAGACCCATTCCCCTACATTTACCCCTTCACCTCACACTATGGGAAATTTAGCGTGGCCAATTCACCTAACCTGCACGTCTTTGGACTGTGGGAGGAAACCGGAGCACCCGGAGGAAACCCACGCAGACAGGGGGCGAATGTGCAAACTCCACACAGTCGGTCACCTGAGGCAGGAATTGAACCCGGGCCCCTGGTGCTGTGAGGCAGCAGTGCTAACCACTGTGCCATCGTGCCGCCCATTTTATGGACAGAAAATTGTGCCACCAACTACCAAATATCCAGTGTGGTCAGAAAGCATGGATTCCTGCTGCTGGCCATTAGCAGATTCAGGGGAGGCACTGGTACAGAGGTAATGTCATGGGCTAGTAAATTCTGAAGGCTCAGTTTAATGTTCTGAGTCCATGGGTTCAAATCCCAGCATGACAGATGATGAAATTTGAATCTAACAAAAAATCTGTAATTAAAAGTTAGCATGATAGTGACCATATAACCTTGGTCAATGAACATAAAAGCCAATCTCATTCACTAATGCCCTTTAATGAAGGAAATTTGCCACCCTTACTGGTCTGGCCTACCTGGGACTGCAGATCCGCAGCAAAATGATTGACTCTTTAATAAACAAACCCTCTAAGTTGTGCAGCTATGAGCACATGACCACTGCAAGGTTCCACTCATGGTGATTGATGTTGACACTGTCCACTGGGTAATTCGGAATGGGCAATAAATATTAGCCTGGCCAATAGTGTCTTCATGAATTAAATATAGAAATGTTGCTCAACCGAAACTCCAGTCAGGAATGTGATGGGACATTTGCCATTCTCAAGCATGGCTCCGTCAATAACATGCCAGGCCCTGATCCAGGAAACTGTGGTTTTATGTCTCAAGCCAGAGATCAGAGCACAGAAACTAGACTGACACTCCTGGGCAGTACTGAGGGAGTCTGCACTGTAGGAGGCGCTGACTTCCTTCGGGTGAGATGGTAAACTGAATAGCTGCCCGCTCTTTTGAGGTGATACTAAAGTTTCTGTGGCACTGTTAAGACGTTAGAAAGTGCAAAACCGTTCTGCCTTCTGTCCGAGCCCAATATTTATCCCTTAACTGATGTCCCAACTTAAATCAGAGGCCCTGAGATTTCATGAAAAGCAAGGTACAAATGCAAATAGTCTTGAAAAACTGAAAGAACTGCGGATGCTGTAAATCAGAAACAAAAACAGAAATTGCTGGAAAAACCAGCAGGTCTGGCAGCTTCTGTGAAGAGAAATCAGAGTTAATATTCCGGGTGTGGTGACCCTTCCTCAGAACTCCTCAGAGGTTCTGAGGAATTCACTGGACACGAAACATTAACTCTGTTTTTCTCTCTCCAAAGATGTTGCCAGACCTGTTGAGTTTTTCCAACGCTTTCAGATTTCCAGCATCCACAATACCTTGCTTTTACTAACAACAGGATTTATGTGCAGTATTACACACACATGTATATCACCTATTTTGAGGGATTAGAAAGGACATCGCAAAATCGCATTGAGTTGGCAAAACGTCACGACCTTGGGATTGGTTAGAAATGAAATAGCTTTTGTCACTGAAATGGGAGAGAATAAGAAAATCTTTTAAAAAGTACATTTAGTGATAAGGCAAAAGACAGGAGATATTCAATGACAGAAGTGTCGATGGGGCAAAGCCAAAGGGAGGGCTCACAAGACAGTAAAGGAACAAAAGATGCATCGAGAGGAGGTGCAAATGGCAGGATTATGAGCTGCCGTGTCCGAAAGTGAAATCAAGTGAAACAAGATTAAGACTGACAGACAAAGACAAGAAAACAGAATGTGGGAACTAGGGCAAATCAGTGAACTCAGTGCTGAGTTTGGAAAGTTATGAGGTGTATCATGAAACAGTGAGATGCTGCTCCTTGAGTTTGCATTGAGTTTCTTCAGACAGTAGACCCAGGGCAGAGATGTCAGCCTGAGAATAAGACAGAGAATTAATATGGCAATGCTAGATCCTTGACTCTGCACCATCAATCCTTCTGTCATTTAATGTCTCCCAGCTTCCATCCTAGCACAGACCTTCCCCTTGCCCCGATAAAAGCTACAACATTTCTATCTTCCCCCATTTCTGATCAAAGATCACAATCTCCAGGTTTAATGCCAAGTATTTACAGTATCATCTACGTTTATTTCTGAAGTACAGCAGCCACAGCAATTTTCTCTCAGTCTTGAAATTAGCATCACTGTAGACAGGAAGGAATTGGAACGTTTTCCTTTTAGAGCTGTGCGCACACACATACCAGGTTATACATCGAGGGAACACATACCAGAGAATTATGTACATCTGTGAATTTCTTACCGGTTTGAAAATAGTTACTGGCTTGCTGGCAATGTTCTGATACACAGTTCCAGAGGAGAGAGTGTTTGCAGCAAACATTCTTACAGTTTATCCCCTGGTTTATTTTCTTCCGTTCCTGTCTCAGCTTAGAACAGGTTTAATTAATGCCAACAACAGCTGAACTGAAGTGTGGGCAACCCCAGAATTCACATTCCTATCTACCCACCCAGGTGGTCAGACATCCGCTGGCTGCTCAATATGCCTGTAATTGAATTACTGTTTTATTTTTGATTTACGGTGAGATTTGTATAAGAAATGCCCAGTTGGGCATCTGACCAATAAGTATCGTTCAAATTCTAATAAGTTTAAAAGCTCTCATTTAATTAATATCTAATCCTATTTCGTCGTATACCAAGTCCAAGATTCAGCATTTATATAAGCTTACTAACAGGAGAATGGCCAAAGAGTGAAATTTGGAGAAATTTATTTAAAGAAACTTTATCATCCAGGCACAAGATGGGGCCACTCAGCCTCTTCAACCTATTCCTATACTCAACAAGATTATAAATCCATAAATAGGAGCTGAAATATGTCATTTGGCCCATCAATAAGCTCATGATTAGATTACCTACAGTATGTGAACAGGCCCTTCAGCCCAACAAGTCCACACTGACCATCTGAACAGTAACCCACCAGGCCCATTCCCCTACCCTATATTTACCCTTGACTTGGAAATTTAATATGACCAATTGCACCTAGAGGAAACTCACGCAGACAATATGCAAACTCCACACTGACAGTTGCCCAAGGCAGGGATTGAACCCAGGTTCCTGGCACTATCAGGCAGCAGTGCTAACCACTGAGCCACTGTGCCACCCCAGGATTGGCTTGATATATTCAGCTCCACTTTCCAGTCTTATCCCCATAACCTTTGACTCCACTACTATTTAAAATCTGTCTACCTCAGCTTTGAGTTTAATTAATGACTCAGCCTTGATAGCCTTCTGCAATAAGAATTGCACACATTCGCCACTCAGTTAGAGAAGAAATTCCTCCTCATTTATGTCTTAAATGAACAGTCCCTTACTCCGAGATTATGCTGTCTGGTACTGGATTCTCCCTGAGGGAGGAACAACCTCTCTCCATCTACCCTGTCAAATCCCTTCAGAATCTTGCACACTTCAATATGGTCTCCTCTCATTCTTCCAAACCCCAATTATGGTGAACCTGCACCTGTCCTCATCATTCCAAACCCCTTGATACCCATATCCCACAAAAATCTACCAATCTCAGTCTTGAAATCTTCAATTGTTCCCCAGGGTTCCCAGTCAGGTGGGGGCAGTGAGATAAAAAGTTTCAGGACATTTTGAAATGATAAAGGTGCTCCCTCATTTATTCATGAACAGTTTAGCATAAATTTTAAGGTTATGGGTGCAATTTTCAAGTTATAATTTAAAATGCTGCGGTCAAGCATGTAAAGTGTTGATTAACACATCACCCCCACAGCTGATATAGTTGATCTCATTGCCCACCTTAAGAAACTAAACTGGACTAGTCATATATAAATACAGTGGCTACAAGAACAGGTCAGAGACTAGGAACCCTGCAGTGAGCAACACAGCTTCCATCATCCCAGAACCTGACATTCATCGACAAGTCATAGACTCATACAGCACAGAAACAGACCCTTTAGATCAACTCATCTGCGTTGACCAGACATCCAAATTTGACCCAGTTCCATTTGCCAGCATTTGGCCCATATCCCTCTAAACACTTCTTATTCATCTATCCGTGCCAATGCCTTTTAATGTTATATTTGTACCTGCCCTCACCACTTCCTTTGGCAGCTCGTTCCATACATGCACCACCCTCTCCTTGGAAATGTTATCCCTCAGGAGTGTGAGGAAGTATGCCGCACTTGCCTGGATGGGTGCAGCTCCAATAACACTCAAGAAGCTTGACATCATCCAGGGCAAAGCAGCCCACCGTATTGGCACCCCCCTCCACCACCTTCAACATTATACCGTTTGTAAGATGCCAACTCAGTACGCAGGTCACCCAGGTTTCTCTATTAATCACATTTCTTGCCTGATACGAAGGAAGGTAATTGGTGAGCTGAAGCCATTAACTGACCACTGAATTGATGGTGGGTCAAGAGAGTTGGCCATGGAATGTTATGCCCAGAGTTTAATCACTTAGGTGGTGAGAATGGGAACATTTATCTCCAGATCCAACTTGCTGGGGATGGGGGAAGGGGGAAAGGAGGTTCTGCCCACATCCTTCTTCTCTTTATATCCTCCAGTGGAGCAAAGAATTTCTCTGCATCTATCTGCATCTTCTACAGCTTCTCCATTTCCAAGCACATGCATATTTTCATTGAATCCGAAAGGACTGGCATGGACTTGGGGCGAAGGCCACAATCAGTCAGCCATGATATTATTAAATGATGGAACTGGCTTGAGGGGCCGAATGGCCTGCTCTTGATCCTGTTATGTTCTTGTGTTCATTTCTTCTTCCATTCCTTTCTCCCTTTTGTGCTCATCCAACTTGTTCTTCAATAAATCAATGCTATTGCCCTCCGAGCCACAATCCTGTATTGGAAATCTATTGCCATTCCTTCAGTTTCAGTGAGTTAAAATCCTGGAGCTTCCCCCCCCTCCCCCCCCGGGGCATTGTGGGTCTCCCTACCCTCAAGGACCGCAGCTGTTCAAGAAAACAGCTCACCACCACCTTCCCAATCAGGGAGGGACAATAGCCAGTGACACACACATCCTGTAAATGAACAAAGTAATGTTGCTGTTGTAAGTTGCACATTCATGCCAGCTGTCTGGGTAAAGCAGTTCCTCCTTCATTCTGATGGGATTTATGAGACACTATTCTACCCTTAGCTTTGGACTTAATTGCAAGTGAATTCTCGATCCAAGATGCCAGGACGTTGAGTAAATTTACGGAGGAGATAGACAGATTTATTTTTATTAGTGAAGGGTTGATGGGTTATGGGGAGTGCGGAACAAAATAGAGTTGAGGCCGAGACACGATCAAACAAGATCATATCAAATGGTGGAGCAGGCCCGAGGGGTTGAATTGTTTGTTCCTGCTCCTTTTGTTTGTCTAAGTGGAAATATACTGAAAATAGTGTCCCTTCAACAGGCAGTGTTGCAGTGATGGGCTGTCAGGGAAGTGTTTTAATTTTAGGACCCGTCATTTTGTGACCCAGTCAGATGAGAAAACATTGTCTATTTGGTGCACCCTTCTGTAGTTTGAGATCAGGCACAGCCTTATCCTGACTGTAATTATCCTAACCACATCCCGACACTAATAATTAGTGTCTGCTCTGAAAGTTTTTGTTTCTTTTTGCAGAATTTTATGTAACCTTATCAGCCCCTGTCATATGATTCGTGCACAATATCATTGTGCTGATATGTAATGGAAAACTCCTTCACGTGTTGCTTACTGGGACACAAAAGGGATTCAGTCTCTCTCTCTCTGCTCCAAAGACTTGAGTGGAAAACTGGAAACATACTCATTTATTTTCCCCATCCTGTCCAAACAGCTGACAATGAGTCATCCTGGAAGCGTTACACGCCTCTCCTACTTTGGTCAGAGTACACTTGTAATTCTAATATGAAAAGAGACAAATTTATCTCGGAAAACAGTTAACCAACTGTTTATCAGTGAGGAGTTTATGCAAACTGGCCTTTTCAGTTTCCCTTCCTTTTTTCTATTAGCAGTCAGAGGAGGCCCAGCTCCGCTGAGCAACTGGAATGGAAAAAACAGAATAAACCTTCCTTTCATCTGAAAAGGGAACTCAGTTCATCCAGCAGTCTGGTTAGGTAATAGTTGACAACGGGCCAGATGATTTATAATTGAAAAGCGTTTGCTGCATCAGGATTGGATTCCCAAGGTTTCCAGGTGTCAGCTGTGCCTCACCTTGGTCCCACCGTGAGTGGAAAGGTTTGTGACTGTGAAAGATGTGAATGCAAAACCCAGCACTGATGCCTCCAGTGCAATGCGGAGGGAGTGCAGCACTGGCAGAGGTGAAATCTAGTGGATGAGCTGTTGAATCACCCTCTTAGGTGGTTCTGAAAGATCCCATGGTGAATTTCAAAGAAGAGAAGGAGAGTTTGCCCCCTCGCCATCTTGTTTATCCCTCATTCAACATCACTAAACCAGATTATCTGTTCATTAGCACATTCATTTTCTGTGGTGATTCACAGATTTGGCTGTGTCAGCATTTATTATCATTCCTCATTACCCTGGAGAAATTGGAGGGGAGCTATCAGTCTGTGCCACTTCACTCCATGCTGTATACATGCACCCGCAGTGCTGTTAGAGGAGGATTTCCAAGATTTTGACCCTAGCTATAATGAAGGAACAAATCTGGACAGTGAGATTTGGAGGAGATCTTACAGATAATGGTGTTCCTATGTATCTGCTGCCTTTGTCCTTCCAGGTGGTAGAGGTCATGGGTTTGGCAGGTGCTGTCCAAGGAATAGTGCATCTTGTAGAACTTGCCCACTGGCACCATACTGCTGGCAATGGATGGAGTGAATATTAAAGTTGGTGGATTGGGATGTCAGTTGAAAATTCAAGTCAGGAGTGTGATGGACAACTCCACACTTGTCTGGACAGTGTCAAGCATTTTGAGCACTGTTGGAGCTGAGGCAAGTGGGGAGTATTACATCGCACTCCTGATTTGTGCCTTGTAGATGGTGAGCATGTTTTGGGGAGACTGGAGGTGAATTATTCACCTCATTGTTATATATTGAGCCTTACTGCGTGCAAATTGATTGCTCCATATCCTACATCACAAAGGGAGAACCTTATGAACATTTCAATTTCTGCAAAGTGCATAGGAATGCTCTGGGATTGAAAAGTGTGCTTTTTAAATGCAAGTTCCTTACTTTACCCTGTGCAGTGTTGAGTGCTTGGACAATCAATGGTTCTTCAAGCCTTGCTGATGTTGGTTTTGTAAAGGGTCAGTAATCAAGAGAAAGGAGGCAAGTGACTGTTTCCTTCATGAGAAGTTGGTGGGAATGTTGTAGTTGAGAAAAACCTCAGTCTCTGAAAAGGCTCAGGGGAGTTTTACTCAGGAATAAGTGCGGGATCATGTTAGCCAAGTAAACAGAAGGCCTTGGACTTGAACAAAGGTTTGAGTTTGTCCTCAACCTGTCTACCCCCCTCCCCCACTCCAACCTCTCACCCTCACAACGCGCAGCCCTCCAATCCCTCTGCTCCAATCCCAACCTCACCATCAAGCCAGCAGATAAAGGGGGTGCAGTGGTAGTCTGGCGCACTGACCTCTACACCGCTGAAGCCAAACGCCAACTCGAGGACACCTCTTCCGACCGCCCCCTCGACCATGACCCCACCCCCCATCACCAAACCATCATCTCCCAGACCATACAGAACCTCATCACCTCAGGAGATCTCCCACCCACAGCTTCCAACCTCATAGTCCGGGAACCCCGCACTCCCCGGTCCTACCTCCTTCCCAAGATCCACAAGCCCGACCACCCTG
>NC_057728.1:53991312-54034878 GCF_004010195.1 Chiloscyllium plagiosum
TCACCCATTGTACTCTATGCTACTTTCTCCCCACCCCCACCCTCCTCTCACTTATCTCTCCACGCTTCAGGCTCACTGCCTCTATTCCTGATGAAGGGCTTTTGCCCGAAACTTCGATTTCGCTGCTCCTTGGATGCTGCCTGAACTGCTGTGCTCTTCCAGCACCACTAATCCAGAATTTGGTTTCCAGCATCTGCAGTCATTGTTTTTACCACCTTGAGTTTGTCCAAGTCTATCTCTTAATTTTAAGAACTCATTTGTGTTGGTGCACAGTGAAAACAGATTGGGATCCAGAGAGATGATCTTCTTTGGCTCATCTGAAGATTTTTGAGTTCCTCTTTCTGAAACTGTGTGACAAGTTGCCACATGACAGTATTACAAGGTGAAAGTGGGTACTGTAGATGCTGGAGATTAGAGTTAAGTTTAGAGTAGTGCTGGAAAAGCATAGCAGGTCAGGCAGCATCCGAGGAGCAGGAAAATTGATGTTTCGGGCCAAAGCCCTTCTTCAGAAATGTATTAGAAGGCCTGCCCATTGGGAAAGATAAAGTTGCCATAGTCCTACCGGACCATAGCACAGCTCTCTCAATAGAAAGAGACACAGGTGGTGGTTTAACCTGGGGATCACTGTGCCTGAAGTGAGGAGAGATGTTGACAACCTTCACCAACGCTGAATGCACGCAGTTAGAGTTACTCTGCATTACAAACCAGCCATCCAGCTAACAGAGCCCCCTATTAAGAACAAGGCACATGAAAGGCACATTTATATTTGAGGATGTATGTAGGTCACTTTTCCATTGTCAAGGATTTGCTTTCAATTCCCAAGTGTAACCTGGATTCTATGAAGTTATCCAGGACAGCACTAGAACAGTGAAATCTGACTGATTAGCAGCCACCCTCCAATTGATGAATCTTATCTAGACAATGGCGGCCATATTTATCAGCAAATGTCTGAATCATACAGTATGTAGGGTTTGTTGCTCCTTATAGACCATACTCAACCAGCCCACTTGCAAAACTCAAAACAAAATTTCTGCTGTTAGATGTCATTCTGCAAATGGACAATACTTACCGAACCATCCTAAGTGTGTTATCTGTGACACTGACATCGAATTCACAAGTCAGTGCTCATTTATGCTCACTACAGCTGCCATATATTCAGATGGAGGGACCTGAAACAAAAGGAATATCTTCAATAGATGTTAAATTTGAATTACCTGGAATCTTGGCATCATGGAGTCATTATGGCACAGACGGAGGCTGTTCAGTCCAGCAAGTCCTTAGTAGTTGCTCCCTGGAAAATGGGGAGCCAAACAAATTTAAGATTCAATTTTGATTCTGCAGAGTTTGTCCCAGAATTCTTGTCAAATGAGTCAGGGCTTCGGTGGGGAGAATGCCAGATGACTTTATCAAGGTCTTAAAGAGCCTGACAGGGTGGATACTGAGAGATTGTTTTCTCCTGGATGAAGAATCTAAAACCAGAGGACATAACATCTGCTCGAAAGATTGAACATTTAAGCTTGAGATGAAGAAAGCTCTCTCCCCTTGGAGAGTTGTAAATAATTGAAATTCCCCTGCCTAGAGAATTATGGATGGCATCCTTTGAACATATTCAAAGCAGAGATCACCAAAGTAATTAATGGATAGTGGGTTTGGACAGGAAGGTGGTCTTATTTTGGCAAACGTGCCACTGTTTTGAACGGCAGTATAAAGCAGGGGGTAATCTTCCTGTTGTTCCTATTACTTACTTAGATTCTTTAGCTCTCAGCAATGTGTTCAGCAGAAGGCCGGCAGGGAAATGAATGGAGTTGGCAACGTAGGAAGCAAGCAACAAAGTGAAGGTCTGTCACTGTCAAATAGAGCAGAGGCCAGTGGATGGGAACCAGCAGGAACAGATGAGACCTATCTCAGTGCACAGAGAAATACAATCAGCAACTCTAAACATGCAGGAGTAGACAGGAACAATAGAACAGAGACAACCCAGCAGACAATTCCATCTCTGTCAGTGACAGTGAGGGTGCCTGAAAGATAAAGAGGTAATCATCCATCGGTTCAGGACTACCTCAGCAGGACCATGGTTAATATAATTGGTTCTGATAGTGTTGGAAATGAAGCCTGAAGCCTCTGTTTTCATTTGAGTGTTTAAATTCCGTTACCTCTACTATAATAACAGGAAATAACCAGGGGAGTAAACATTGCAACTTAACACAGGGTAGGCAGAAACAGGAAGCAACATATGTCAAAATATTTCCCAGCACTTCCAGTCTCTTTGTAACTGGCTCGACAATTAAATGCTTTCCCCTTTACAGTTTCCACCATCCACTTTCAACACCCTCCAAAAATGGACAAATTCAGCAGTACAAAGAACACCAATTTGCATTTGTGTAGCACCTTTAACCCATACTGCCACAAGGATCAGTGTTATTTTCTATCTGCATTAATGACCTGGGGGAGAGGGGTGCAGAGTGTAATGCAGCCACCTTTGCTGACAATGCGAAAATAAGTGGCTGAGCGTGTTGTGATGAAGTCATGTGGAATCTTCAAGGGGATATAGATACGTTGAGTGAGTGAGCAAAATGCGAGCAGGTTAAGTTTAAAGCAGAAAAGTGTAAGGTTGTGCATTTTGGTAAGAATCAATAGCAGACTATTATTTAAATGAAGAGAGACACCAAAAAAGTGCAGTGTAGAGGGATCTGACTGTTATTGCGCGAGAAACACAAAAGGTTAACATTTATGTATAACAAATAATTAAGGAGACAAAAAGAATTTTGGCCTTTATTGCTAGAAGAATTCAAGTTTAAAAATAGGGAACACTTGTTACAAATGTATTGGGCATTACTGAGGCCGCACCTAGAGTATGGTGCATAGTTTTGGTCTCCTTAGTTAAAAATGGATGTGCTGGCAGTGGGGACTGTTTGAAGGAAATTCACTCAGCTCATTCTTGGGATGAAAGAGTTGACTTATCAAGAACAGCTGAACAGGTTAGACCTCTGTTCATTAGAGTTTAAAAGACTGAGGGGTGAGCTTATTGAAACATACAAGTTCTGATGGAGTGTAATAAAGTAGGGGTTGTGGAGATGTTACCACTCGTGGGGGAATCTCAAACCAGAGGACATAATCGCAGAATTAATGGACACTCAATTAAAACTGAGATGTGAAGGAATTTCATTCTCCATTAGGTAGTGAATGCCTTGAATTGTCTACTCCAGAAAGCTGTGGAGGTTAGATCGCTGCAAGTAATTCAAGAGGCGGCACATAAATTTCTGAAATATCAAGAGAGGGGGGGCTATGCTGAGCATAAAATGGGAGTAGAGGCCTAGAGTAGATCTTGATGAATGGGGGGAGGGGGGGGAACAGACTTGAAGGGCCAAATGACTTACTCTTATTCCTTAGATTCTTAATCTAGGAGAACGTTGCAAAGCATCTGCAGAGATAGGAGGGTGCATAGCTACTTCAAAGTAGAAAGAGAGAAGGTATGGAATGGATAGGATGCCCTGTCAACAGTTTGCTGGCTGATTGTGTTGACAAATTTATGACTGAGGTGGACAAGAGCATTGCCCCAGAGGTTAATAGATTGTGGGGGGATGGGGGAGAGGTGAAGGGGACCAGCGTTGATGCAGCAATGAGCCAAACATGTCCAAATCAAAGGGGAACATTGGATGGATCTTCTGTCCTTATGCATGTAGGGGGGTGGAGCTTAACCCATTTAGGAGGGTCTATAAAGGAAGACTTGATGAGTTGCTGCAGTGCTTCCTGTAGATGTGTCAGAGGGAGTGGATGTTTAAGCCGATGATAGTAACTCCCGAATGAGGCTTCACTTCTTCTATATGAGGTCCCTCAGGAGATTTTTATTGGAGATGCTAAAAAGGGAAATGTTGCAACCCTAGGACAGCTGTTTTTTACATCTTTAGATGAGTTTGTCGTTTTATTGTTTTCTGATCATAATCTTGTCATCTAAACTAAAGGACCAAAATATCAGTAAAATTAACCACAGTTAACAACTTCAGCTAATTTTGTGGCTGTGGTATTAATTGAACACATAACTATTCCATTTCCTTTGTTTCCATGTACAGTCACACACAGGTGGAGAACTGACTATAATAGCATAGCTGTAAATATTTTTTAAGCCTCACCCAGCAACAGGGAATTATTAGCCATTCTTTAGTAAGCTGAAAAGGAGCTCATGTTGTGCCGTCCTGCCCATTAACCCCAGCCAAGTCATATCCTCACTGGTTATCCCAGTATGTATGCGTGTAAAATGTACAGGCATTTTGCCACATAACAATTTGAGGCTGGGTGATAATGGTCACGTGTTCAACAAAGGAAAAACTTTGGAATGACTCCATTTGGAACCAGTCAATGGAGAAAATGAAAATGAAAACAACTGAGACCTGTGGAAACAGCCCTGACTGAGGGCACGCTGCCACAAACTCCAGTTTGTCCGCTCTTGGACTGACTGGATTCCTTAAACTTTGCTTTTTTGGCACCATTTCCAATATTCTGAGATGAAGGCTTCGCCCTTGAGCTAAATGGACCTGTCCATTTGCCATCGCGGCAGAGGATTAGGGTTAAATATTGGTCTGGGCCTAGTTATGTGGCCTGGACAAAATGACATGTAGCCAAGTTAAGAATCCGGAGAACCAATAGCAATTGGTTTCCAGGTCTCATCCATATTGTGGTGTAATGAGGTCCAAGTAAATCATAATGTTGTAAGGAATCATGGAAGGCACCAAGTCAAGAATGAGCATGTGAAGTGAAAAATCTTAGACACTACACTCTTGAGGAATACTTGAAAATCTACTGTGTACAGATGCAAATAATGACTTGGAGATGCCGGTGTTGGACTGCGGTGTACAGAGTTAAAAATCACACAATATCAGGTTAAAGTCCAACAGGTTTGTTTGGAGGCACTAGCTTTTGGAGCACTGCTCCTTCAAGGAGCAGGGCTCCGAAAGCTAGTGCTTCCAAATAAACCAGTTGGACTATAGCCAGATGCAAATAAAACAGTCTTTTCACATGGAAGCTGTAAAAGAGCCTCATTTAGTGATGAGGAGCAAGCAACCCCAGGGACAGTGTAAGTGCAGATACCCATGGCACAGAAATGCTCCAGACTAGAAGCTCAATGAGCAAGTCCCTGCAGTAGCTTAAAGCGCATGATAAAGTACACATATAGCTTACCCAGGACAAGGACTTAAATACTGACCCTCAGGAAGGGGTTGTTCATGTGAACCACATGGGCAGGGAGGAACACCAGCTGTATGAAATACCATCAAAGAAATAACATTTCAATAACTACCTTCAGTGGAGGAACAACAGGGTTCCCGAAGCTTCTAGTGAATCACTAAGTAGTTTAAAATGCACTGGCAATTATAGTAACTTTTCACATCTGTCTGTGTGAGTGAGTATGAACAATCCTAGGCCACCATTTGTGTCCCCAGCGTTCTGGTCAAGAATCATCCTCCAGTTAAAGCATCACACCCAAAAAAATAGCAAGCAACATCATCACAATGCTGGTCATCGGAACTTGCTGTGCACAAATTGGCTGCTGCTTTTCTTACATGACAGCAGCAGCTAAATTTCCACGATACTACGTCGCCTGGAATTGCTTTGAGATGATCGGAGGTTGTGAGAAAGTGCTACATACCCAGTCCTTGAGTTCCATTCTTGAGTCTGTTCACAGTTAATTTATATCCAAGTCTGAACACAATACAGGACAACATAGATTAGATTAGATTACTTACGGTGTGGAAACAGGCCCTTTGGCCCAACAAGTTCACACCGACCCTCTGAAGAGTAACCCACCTGGACCCATTCCCCTACATTTACCCCTTCATCTAACACTATGGGCAATTTAGCAATGAGAATGTGCAAACTCCACACAGTCAGTTGCCCAAGGCAGGACTTGAACCCAGGTCTCTGGCGCTGTGAGGCAGCAGTGCTAACCACTGTGCCACCGTGCCACCCAGTAAAGTCACCATCTGTAAGTACAGGAAATGTGCAAATGTCGGGGATCTTGAAAATGACACCCTGTAAATACGTTCTTAAGTTGAATGTTTATAAATCAAGGACCCCCTGTATAATGCAGCTGACCTTTCAAGAACCTTTTGTGTAGCCCTCTCTCCTCCATGAGAGCTACAGGTCCCTCAATGTGTTACTTTATTTGCCTTACTTGACTATTTTTCGTGCATCTTGTTTCACATGAATAACTTATACCAGGGTGACATCATGGACTTGCAATATTGTTGGCATGACAACCCGTTAGCTGAATTCTGATCCACTGAAAGGGAGGGGGACGGAGGCCAAGAGATGCAGGGTGAGTGTGTGCTGTAATGATAAGATGGAATATAGCATCAGTTCACATTTCACCATGCTGGGCTGTTCAACTATTTATAAGGTGAATGATTAGAAATTTCCACTGCTACAGCTGACACACCTGGCTTTACCTAGCAACTGCTCAAACAAAAAAAAAAGGCTGGCAAAGTCAACTGGGAATGGAAGAACAAGCAACTGTGTTTAGGTTTCATCTTGGGAAACCATCATGGAAAATAAAGAAACAGGGGGAAACGATATCATTTGTTGTTCTGCAATCGATGGCCCTGTTGAATTGATCATTCGACACATTATTGAGGTTCCACTTTTCAAATGCAGTTGTTGACGAAATGGTTGGGGCGGTAAAATGTGGTGAATCCCGTTTGGCAGAAGGTTGAGCTAGATGCTGAGGGCAACTTTCAAACCACTACCTTAAATGGCTGCACTCGAGGTTCTGAATTAATGGGTTGAGGAGAAAGTTGGGAGGGCTGGATATGCAATTTCTCACATCACAAAGCATAACTGTCTGACTCTAACATCAGAAATATGCAAAACTGATTGATTGAATTAATTTGCTGACAAACCATCCACAGCAGGGACTTTGGCCCAATTCTTGCTACATTTAAACCCTTTGCCCTAGACACCCTTGTTTTTCCCTGGAACCCTGACTAACTGAGTCCAGTGTGGGCTTTTAAGTCACATTGACTTGGTCTCCCCCTTTCTGCTCTGTGCGTCTAAATGCTTAGTAATGAATTGTTTCTAACCCTCTTTCCTCATTAAATCTTCATGCCAAAACCCTGTTGAGAGGAGCAACTTGAAATTATATCCAGGTTAAAATGAGCATGGATTGAAACATTATACACACATGTGAGGCACCATTGCACCAAGCTGCCTGAAAAAGACAATAATCTTGGGCAGTCTTTCATTGCAATATAGAACCTATAGTGATAATACATTAAAAAGTAGTGAATGTTAAAATTGCAAAACACAGAGTAATTTATTTTAAAACTCATTCATGGGATGTGGTTTGGCCAGCATTAATTGCCTGAGGGCAGTTAAGAGTCAACCATATTGCTGTGGGTCTGGAGTCACAAATAGGTCAGATCAGGTAAGTGTGGCAGATTTCCTTCCCTAAAGAATATTAGTAAACCAGGTGGGTTTTCTGTGCAATAGACAGTAGTTGTATGATCACCATTAGTCTAACACCATAACTGTTTTACCTCCTATTTGTACACAGTTATATAAAATTGGACAGAATGGACAGCACAGAACAGGCTATTCAGCCCAGCATGACCTATCCTAACATTTGTGCTTTACGCTAGCATCTTCACATCCTTCTTCCTTTCAGACAACAGCCTAACCTTGAACTCAAGCTCATAGGCCTAGAGGGATTCCCCTTAAAGGTACCGATGTTACATTCCTCAACTACTCCATATGACAACAAGGTCCACATTCCAATGACAGTGATGTTCCAGTGTTTGCAGGGATGTATTCCCAGAGAACATCCTGATTGTTGGTTTTCAAAAACAGTGAACATGACAGACTGTGCATGAGCGGTGTGTCATTTCGCTCCAGGGAAAAAAGTTTTTTGGTTTTTCTTTAGAACTGGAGAGAAGCAGCAATTCTCAGTCAGTGGGAGGTTGCATGGTAAACATTACACTGATTCGCAAATTCCCAAAAAACAAGTCTTTGCTGTGTTCTCTGGATAAAGTATTCTAAGTCTCACACAATGCTGACTTGGAAATATATCACTGTTCTCATATTTCACTGGGTCTAAGTCCTGGAACGCCCTCCCCAACAGCATGGTGGGTCTACTACAGCATATGAACAGATGTGGTTCAAGAAGTCAGCTCGCCACCACTCTCTCAAGGGCAGTTGGGGAGGGAGGAATAAATATTGGCATAGCCAGTGATGCCCACATCCCGTGAATGAATGAAAAAACTTCTCCGAAATTCCCTGTTCTATTTATTCATGACAATTTGGACAATCCAGGCTCCCTGATCTACATACCCCATAAAAGCAGAACAGAAGGATCAATTCGGAGGCGGGGGGCTTGTTCACAACAAGTGTGCTGATAAAGTTTTACCAGTGGTCAGAGTGTCAGCCTGCTGCCTGGTCTGCTTGCAGAGAGGTGACTTCTGGGATTGAGAAGACTGCCAGAGACAAGTGGCCATTCAAGCCAATTGAATGTTGAGTTGATAGCACTCGCCTAGATTCTGTAGATGGTGATGGATTCCCCCACTAGCATCCCCCGCCCCTGATGGAAGGGGTAGTTGGTAAGATGGTAGTCTCTTGGTGGCAAAGCAGAAGGTTGGGAGAAGAAAGGCAGGAATCAGTAGGTGGTCCATAATGCAAAGCTGCGCAATGTATGTGATCTGGCAGCAAGGACCACAGCCAAAGCTGCAGGTTGTCCTTAGGAGATGCTGCCCCTCTGCAATGGAGGCCTGGGCAGCAGCAGGCACAATGCTCTTAGTTGACTGTTGAACTCTTCAGAGGGCAGACCCTGGTGGGGCTTCCCTTTGATTGATCTGACCACATTAAAAGGTCGGCCAGTTCAGAAGTTATTGCCTCCAGGAATATTGCATCAGGGCACAGTACTTTGGCCTCAGGACCTCCACTTGATCCGAATATCAGGGCCTAGATAACCATGGAGAAAGTCCGACCATAATCCCATATATATCCTCTAAAAACCCTCCATTATTTTAAAGAGCCCCTACAGGTCAGCCCTTAATTCTCTTTATTAGGGCCTCTGACTTTAATGTTTCTTAATATTTGAATACCAGCCTAGCCAGCAACACACACAGAGTCATACAGTCATAGAGATGTACAGCATGGGAAACAGACCCTTTGGTCCAACACGTCCGTGCCAACCAGCTACCCTAACCTAATCTAGTTCCATTTGCCAGCACTCGGCCCATATCCCACTAAACCGTTCCTATTCATATACCATCCAGATGCCTTTTAAATGCTGTAATTGTACAAGCCTCCACCACTTCCTCTGGCAGCTCATTCCATACACGCACCATCTTCAGAGTGAAAAAGTTGCTCCTTAGGTTCCTTTCATATCTTTCCCCTCTCACCCTAAACCAATGCCCTCTAGTTCTGGACTCCCCCACTCCAGGGAAAAGACCTTGTCTATTTATCCTATCCATGCCCCTCATGATTTTGTAAACTTCTGTAAGGTCACCCCTCTGCTTCCAACGCTCCAGGGAAAACAACCCCAGCCTATTCAGCCTCTCCCTGTAGCTCAAATCCTCCAACCCCGGCAACATCCTTGTAAATCTTTTCTGAACCCTTTCAAGTTTCACAACATCCTTCCGATAGGAGGGAGACCAGAATTGCATGCAATATTCCAAAAGTGCCCAAATCAATGTCCTGTCCAGCCACAACATGACCTCCCAACTCCTGTACTCAATGCTCTGACCCATCTTTCATGGGTGTCATCTTAAAGGTGCTTGAATGACGTGGACTACAGCGAGAACTGTGACAGAATTGTGAGAAGATTCCAAAGACCTCAATGTCCACAGAATGTAGCTGCAACATTTAACTAAGTACCCAACACTGAGGCAAGATTCTCACTAGGCAGTAGCAAGTTGCCTATTATGGGGGATTATTGTTTGTTAACTATCTTATTAACTACATATCCTGAAGGTCATGTTGTGGCCTCCTTGCATCCTCCTCAGAGCTCTCAATCCTGTCCAGTTTTGTATTGTCAGCAAATTTGGAAATGTATAAGATCCCACACCACGAAACGATCATTGGTTGTCATTAAAAACCCATCTGTTGCACTAAGGTGCTTTAGGGAAGGAAATGCAACCAGCCTGGCCTCCATCCGAATCCAGTGTGGTTGATTCTTTACTGTCTATTGAAATGGTCTAGGAAGCCACTCATTTAAAGGACAATTGGTGAAGGACAACATATGCTGACCTTTCCAGCGAAGCCTGTGAAAAGATTGGAAAATATTTCCTTAGCTTTTAGCTGACAAAGAGAAAATTGAGAAAGCACAACCTCTGGAAAGGTGCAGTGAGAATTTGCTATTCAGTGGAAATGTGTGGACTCAATGGGCCCAATGGCCTACTTCCACACTGTCGAGATTCTATGATTCTTCAAGCTGAATATTCATCAGAAATGTATCCATATTAGTTATAACAGGAGACGGAAATGAGAGAAGGATGATGGTGAACCAACGTCATTTCAAAATTATTGCTGCTGGTTAGGTTATTTAAACATTCCCATCAGCTAAAATAAATCCACAATGTTCTCAAGTGCGTCATCACAGTTTGATTTCAAAATCTTATTTAAATCTTTATTCATGTTCCATTGTTACTTCTTTGTCCCCAAATAGTTTCTTGTCAGAGTGCTATAAATAGTTTCAGCAACGTGGGCTTGGAGTCAATGTCCCTGCTCCTGATCATTTTCCAATAATGCCAGTTTGGGCAGTGAGAGTGAGAGAATGTGTGTGTGAGAATTTGTCTGTTTCAAATAATTAATTATGTTTGTGAGTACATGTGAGTGACAGTTCATGTGTGAGAATGAGTGAATGTAGGAGTGTGTGTGATTGGGCGCGTTTCAATGTATGTGCAAAAGTCAGTGTGTTCATATGTGTATGTTTTTAATATGTGTGCTTATAAGTGTATATGTGTGTGTTGGTCTGTGTGTGTTAGTGTGAATTCATGTGTGTTTGTCTATGTTTCATGTATAAATGCACCTGAGTGGAAATGTGGGACTGTGTGCCTGAATGTAAGTTGCTTAGATCATTGAGCATGTGCATCTATTAATTTCTGACTGCAATTATGTAAGAGCACAAATGTGAGTGTGAGAAAACATGAGTGTGAGTGAGTATGTGTGGGTGTGAATGTTTGTGAGAGTGTATGAATGTGAATGTCAGCATGAGGGTGTGTGTGTGAATATGAGTATGTGTGAGCATGGGTGTGTGAATGTGATGGAGCATGAGTGAGAGTGAGATGGTGCATGCATGAGTGTGAGAGTGCATGTGTGAGTGTGTTCATGTGTTAATTTGTGAGTGTGTGAGTGCAAGGGTGGGAGTGCATGAGTGTGGAAGTGAGTATGAGAACGTGAGTGAGTTAGCATGAGTGTGTGTGTGCAAGTGTATGTGAACAAGTATGTGGATGAGAGAGAGAGAGTGTGTGTCTGTGCGTGTGTGCGCGCGCGTGTGTATGCACGCATGAGAGAGAGAGTGAATGAGTGTGTGGATTGGGAAGACAAGATCTAGCTTAGATTCCTTTGCCCTTTCCCTCGGTCCATCCAGTCAGCTTGTCACTTAGGCATGAGAGGTAATGGCGAGTTACCAGCTAGTTGCTGACACCCAGTAAGTGAGTCAGCATCTCCAGAGTGAGTGGAAGAAAAAAATATATTTTAAAAATAAATAACGACACGTATGCCTTCCTGAAACACAGGCGGAGGGAGAACCCAGGCTGATGTGGACAGTGGGGGTGGGGGAGAGACTGGCCTGAGAAGATCCCTCTTCACAAATGTACACGTTGCACTCAGACAGTTATAGAACGGCAGTGATGGCATCAGTGAAGAATTGCATGGGCCAGATGGTGAGAGTCTTCCAGCTAAAGTAGGAGCCACTGTAACAGGTGGACACATGAGTGATCCAAGAGGAATGTAAAAATAGAAATGAAAAATAATATTCAATTACTTCAGGAGGTTTTCACACATGTGTAATCAAGGGTGGTCACAGTTATGAGGATTTCTCTTCTCTCATCTACGTGGTCCAGCTTCTACCCTGTTGCTCCCCCACCCAGACCCCTGAAATGGTGGACACGTCACCTTCATGTAGTATGGCTCCTATCAAATTCCTCAAGGACGTGACAGCAAGGTTTCAGGCAAACACCCTAGTGTGGTACCATGGGAGTGCTGTGCTGTCAGAGGTGCTGCCTTTCAGATGGGAATTACGCTGAGGCTCGTTGTAAAAGACGAAGGAGCCCTGGGGTTGCCATCTCTAATATCCTGTAATTATCCTTCAAGCAACATCGCAAAAAACATTAAACACAACCCATTGGTAGCTCATAACAGTCCCCCTTACAGGTCTGCCTGCCTTTCAAACGTTTGCTTTATGTCACTCCACTTTTACAAAAGATCTACATTAGTAGCTATTTTCACTAACCGAAACAAATCTGAAGAGGATTTTCGCTTTTACGGAAAAAGGCGAAAATTTTCCCACATACATTAGTGCTCCTTCACTTTACGCCTTTTCGGCTTACGAAAGGTTTCATGGGAACGCTCTACTTTTGGGTAGCGGGGAAAACCTGTAACACTAGTCAGGTGAAAGCGAGGACTGCAGATGCTGGAGGTTAGAGTCAAGATCAGAGTGGTGCTGGAAAAGCACAGCAGGTCAGGCAGCATCCGAGGAGCAGGAAAATCAACGTTTCGAGATCTTCATCAGAAACCTGCCCCTCGGATGCTGCCTGATCTGCTTTGTAATACTATTCACCCTCCTAGCTAGATCATTTAGCATTCCCTTGTCTCTGTACTCTCTCTTTGGTTTTAGCCTGTTATTTACTCCGTTCCCCCACCCCCTATCTTTTGCAATATAACCAACATTTTCCTAATTACCATCAGCTCTGGGGAAGAGTCACTCAACTTGAAACATTAACTCTGAGTTGAACTTTTCCAGCAGTTTCTGATTAGAATCCCTACAGTATGGAAACAGGCCCTTCGGCCCAACAAGTCCACACCAACCCTCCGAAGAGCAACCCACCTAGATCCATTACCCTATATTTACCCTTGACTAATGCACCTAACACTACAGGCAACTTAGCATGGCCAAATCACCTGACCTGCACATCTTTGGACTATGGGAGGAAACCTGAGCACCCGGACGAAACCCACGCAGACACGGGGAGAATGTGGAAACTCCACACAGACAATTGCCTGAGGTGGGAATTGAAGCCAAGTCCCTGGTGCTGTGAGGTAGCAGTGCTAACCACTGAGCCCCAGAAGAAAACAACAGACGATTTGGACATTGTGGTGTCACTGTTTGTGGGATCTTGCTGTGTGCAAACTCAGTTGCTGTGTTCCCTACATCATCATAGAGACTTCATTTTAAAAGTGCTTCACTCGATATAAAGTGCTTTAATATAACTACTAGTCCGCAATGTAAAGCCTTAAGGTAATTCTTTCCTTCATCACATTCTACCTTCTTTTTTTCCGTCCTTCCCTTCTTTATTTCCTTCCTTCCATCTGGAACTTTGTCTTTCAGCCATTATCTATTTGTGGGACTAGACTAACGGGGTTAGGGATATTGCCAGGCAATGCAGCCACAGGGAACACCAGAGCTGAGTCCAGTGCTCCCTCATCTGTGTTTACACTTGTGTATGTTTACGAGTTGAGAGTGTAGTGCTGGAAAAGTGGAGCAGGTCAGGCAGCATCCGAGGAACAGGACAATCTATGTTTCGGACATAAGCCCTTCATCAGGAATGAGTGAGGGTCTGAGCTGGGGCAGGACTGACTGCGGATAGAGTAGACGGTGGCACATGGCTGATAGCGTGGAGCAGAGGATCCAGAAAGAGAATTGCTGTTGAAGGTTTTGTAATTGTAATGTGCACTGGGTATCCTGTACAGGTCCAATGTGTCCGGAGTCCATGTGGGATCAGATGGTTCCATAAGCAGGCACTGAGGAAGGAGATATGGCTGTGGTAGCGAGTCTGCTTGAGGACATGGTTGAAGAGCTTCAGGACAGAGGAGAGGACTTGGAGGGTACAGTGAGAGAGAGACTCACTGAGATCTTCATAAAGAGAGGAGGAGAACTTCTTCAAGGTAGACTTCCTTGGAAGAGGCTTCGCAGTAAAGTTGAAATCAATTTGGAGAAAGTGAGGACGGCAGATGCTGGAGATCAGAGTCAAGAGTGTGGTGCTGGAAAAGCACAGCAGGTCAGGCAGCATCTGAGGAGCAGAAGAATTTATGTTTCGGTAATAAGCCCTTCATCAGGAATTTTAGGAGGGGATCCTGAAGACTTTCCTTTGTGATTCAAGATCTTGAGATAGGAAACAGTGGCCCAGCTATCTGTTGAACTAGATGTAGAAGGTTTTTTTTTAAATCGTTCAGGGGATAAGGTCTTTACTGATCGGCATTCATTTCTCATCATCGGTTACCCTTCAGTAGGTGTTGCTGGAAAAGCGCAGCAAGTCAGGCAGCATCCAAGGAGCAGAGAATCAACATTTCGAGCATGAGCCCTTCTTCAGGAATCAGCTCTGATCTCCAGCATCTGCAGTCCTCACTTTCTCCTTCAGTAGGTGGTGGTGAGCTGCTTTCTTGAACTGCTGCAAGTCCTCATGCTGTCGATAGACCAACAATGCTGTTAGGGAGGGAGTTCCAGGATTTTGACCCAGTGTTACTGTTGGTGTTCCAAGTCCAGATGATGAGTGGCTTAGAGTAGAACTTTCAGGTGGTGATGTTCCCATGTATCTGCTGCCCTTGTCCTTCTCAATAGTAGCGCTCATGGGTTTCGAAGGTCCAGATCATGGAAGATAGACAAGCATCAGTACATCACTCTTGACCAAAGAACAATTCCTTCAAACTTGTGGAAAATTCACAGTTTATTGTGCCAACAATTTGGTGAGTAAATCCACATGCTAAACTGGACCATGAGTTTCAACTGTCACAACCTTTCTGTCTGTGTTTGGTGGGATGGTATAGCAATTGATTAGATTAAAAACATCCAAAGTTTGGGTGAAGATTTGTAGCTCGGGTTCTCGTTGTTGTGGTTCTGTTCGCCGAGTTGGAAATCTTTATTGCAAATGTTTCGTCCCCTGTCTAGGTGACATCCTCAGTGCTTGGGAGCCTTCTGTGAAGCGCTTCTATGGGGTTTCCTCCGGCATTTATAGTAGCCTGTCCCTGCCGCTTCCGGTTGTCAGTTTCAGCTGTTCGCTGTAGTGGCCGGTATATTCGACTGGGACCACACTACCATTATAGGGCAAGCGAAACAAAGAACAGTCAGGGAATTCCTAGAAACATGGCACTCATCCACAAACTCCATCAACAAACACATCGACCTGGACCCAATATACCGGCCACTACAGCGGACAGCTGAAACTGACAACCGGAAGCGGCAGGGACAGACCACTATAAATGCCGGAGGAAACACCACAGAAGCGCTTCACAGGAGGCTCCCAAGCACTGAGGATGTCACCTAGACAGGGGACGAAACGTTTGCAACAAAAATTTCCAGCTCGGCGAACAGAACCACAACATTAAAAACATCCACCAAGCAAGTTATTAGAAGCCAATTCAATAAAATTAATTAAGGAAGTGCACCTTCTATTTTCTGTTAGTAGTAAATTACGTAAATCTTGGGGTTGGTTATCTCTGTTGGCTGGACTGCTGGTTGGCAATGCAGAGCGTTGCCAATAAGGGAGGTTCAATTCCCACACTGACTCAGGTTACAGTAAAGATCTCCCCCTGTGCCTGAGGTGCAGTGAAGTCACATTCAGTTCTCTCTCAAATGAGAGAGCTGTCCTCTGGGACTATGATGATTTTATCTTACCTGTATCACCAGCATTAGATCCATTCTTAATTCGGCTGATATGCTTGAGGAAATCTGACTACTTTTTATCAGAGATCAAGTACTTTATAATCCAATTTAAAATGTTAATGCCTAGGACAGTGAGTCCCTTGTTCAGACAGTCCATCTGCAGCTGGTAGAATTGAAATTCGATTAATTAATCTGGAATCGAAAGCTAGGTTCAGTCATGGTGACCACAAAGCTATCATCAATTGTTGTACAAATCCATCTCGTTCACTAATGTGCTTTAGAGAAGGAAATCTGCCATCCTTACATTGGTCTGGCCTACACGTAACTCCAGACTCACAGCAAAAGGGTTGAACTCTTAACTGCCCAAACAAGTCACTTTAACCTTTTTAAAAATTTGTTCATGGGATCTCATTATCACCAGCGGGCTCAGCATTTGTTGCCACTTGAAGCTGATTGGTCTGCTATTTCACAGGATAATTCTGAGACAAGCACATGGCTGTGGATCTGGAGTCACGTGTAGGCCAGACCAGGTAAGGACCTTAGTGAACCGTGTGGGCGCTTTGATGTTATTTGATAGTGGTTTTGTGAACACTATTGGACTAGGTATTTATTCCAGATTTTGTATTAATTCAAAATTCACCACCTACCAATGTGGGATCTGAACTGATGTGCACAGAACATTAGCCCAGGGAACTCTGGATTATTAGTCCAGTGATATTATCACCATACCACCACGTCTCAGGTAATTAGGGATGGGCTACAATTCTGGTCCTGCCAGTGACCCTCACATCCCTTTTAAAATTAAACCATAGGGCTGAATCTTGTCTTCTATTGGTTAAGTGCTCCCAGTGCTTCAATTCACCACTCTCTAATACCCGCTGAAAGACTGGTGCCCACACTATTTGTAAAAAGCTGCTGTGCATGAAGTCGAGCACTGGCATTGCAAAGCCACTCAGTTTGGTGACTGACATTCATTCAGAAGATATCAGGAAACAGGAATGTACTGACACAATTCTCCAACAGGGACCTGGAAATCCGTGTGGAGGGATTGGTACAGAGGAGGGCTCTTCCTAGAGTACTGGCGAGAAGGCCACAAGATAAAACCCCTGGCAGCCCAGTTCCAGGTCCCCATCTGGATCCGTGTGGTTGCCAGGTGTGAAGTATTCGCCAACAGTGCTCTGCTCCACCAGGGGAGGTTCGACACTTCTCTCTGTTATCTCACCCTCACTCTACCTCTGCTCCTGCACTCACTTCCCACCAGTTCTGCCACTGTCACTATTGCCGATAGCATCTTCACTCACTCGACCTTATTTTCATCATTCCTCTACCCCAACACCTCCACATCACTAACCTGACCTTATCCAATGCCTTCTCAATCCCCTGAGACACCTTACACCCCCCCTACACCAGCACTAACAGCCGTGCCACCTCCTGTCATATCACTGGGCTTCTCCCTTTCTCTGATTCCAGGAAAAGACACTAGGACAGAAAGGGCCTGGTTGGGTGGAGCAGACGCCAACACCAGGCTCCTCACTCTCTATGAGGAGAGAATGCGGTCCTTCGCAGGAGAAGACTGAGACTGCTCCTGTGGGGATGCTGAGACATCCATGTCCCACTAACTGAGTAACTACCATTCTTCATTCCATAGGAACTCTCACATTAACCCTACTGTCAGTGTTATCCATTTAATCTTTGGCCATGATGTTTTCTCTCCCTTGTACCTTGCAGATACTAGCAGGATGTCCATGTCCATAGTTTCACTTTTGACTGTACACAAACCACTTCATCACCTGATGAAGGAGCAGTGCTCCAAACGCTTGTGATTTCAAATAAACCTGTCGGACTATAACCTGGTGTCATGTGACATCTGACTTTGTCAAACCCAATCCTGCTCCTTGGATGCTGCCTGACCTGCTGTGCTTTTCCAGCACCACACTCTCAACTCTGATCTCCAGCATCTGCAGTTCTCTCTTTCTCCAAGTTGACTGAGTGGGCAAACACAAGGCAGATGCAGTAACATAGATAAATTTGAAATTATACGCTTCAGTGTGAGAAACAGTAAAAAGATGATTATTTAAATGGTGATATCATGGGCAGTGGGGATGTACAAAGGCAGTTGAATGTCCTGGTACAGCAACCCATGAAAGTGGACAGGCAGGTGCAGCAAGTAAATAGGAAGGCACGTGGTATATTGGCCTACAATGCAAGAAGATTTGAGTTCAGGAGCAGGAATGTCTTATTGCAGTTATACAGGGCCTTGGTGAGACCACACCTTGATTTTTGTGGTCACTATATAGGACAAACAGGAAGACAGCTAACAATCCGCATACATGAACTTCGACTAGGGGATGACAGCACTGTCCCATGAAGAGAGATTGATTCTACTGGGCTTGTATTCTTTAGAGTTTAGAAGGAGGAGAAGTGATTTTATTGAAACATATAAATTCTGAGTCTGGAGTCTAGAGCCAGGGGACTCAAACTCAGGATACAAGGCACCCATTTAGAATCGAGGTGAGGAAAAACCTTTCCACTCAAACGATGGTGCACCTGTGGAATCTCTACCGCAGAAAGCTGTGGAGACCAAGACATTGAATATATTCAAGAAAGAGGTAGGTATGTTTTTAGATTTTAAAAGTGTCAAGGCGTGAAAGCGTGAATGTAGCTTTCAGATATTCAACCATGATCCTGTTGATGATGGGTCAGGTTTGAAGGGTCGAATTGGTTTGCTTCTATATTTTAAAGACCCCACTGGCACCAGGAATTCATTCTATCCTGGGCTATCCAGGCTGTGCCTGGTTGTTCTGGGTACAGTATGGGCTGGACTGTTACTAGGCTCAGAATACAGGGGAGCCATTGGACAGGATAAGGAGTTAATGCGGCCAGTTTGATAAGATATAATGAGAAACCTCACTAGATTATGCAGCGAAGAACCCTCCAAACAATTCAATTAAACTGACAACCAAAAAAATTCAAAGATATGGCTCATGTTCACTGTCACTGAGACTAGTTTTCACTTCCTGATTTAACTGAATTGAACCTGTGCCCCACAGCATTGCCCTGATACAGTAGATTGCTAACCCAACAACATTACCACTGTGTCCGCAGCCTTCCCCATTGCCAGCTGCTTGTCACCTTGCAGACTGATTTATTGGCTTTTTGCTCTGTCCAGCAGGTTCTAAGGTCCCTTTGTCACGTTTCAAAAAACTGTCATCTCTCTCTCTCTCCCTCTCTCTCTCTCTCTCTGTCTCTGTCTCCCATGCAACACAATGCTCCACGCAAAGAACTGACAAATTGTCCTTACAGGTACAGGGCACTGGGATAACCTCCATTTTTGTGGATGCAATGGTAAAGTGGAATTACTGCTAGATTATTAATCCAGGAACTCAGCTAATGTTCTGGGGACCTGGGTTCAAATGCTGCCCAAGACTCATGATGGAACTTGAATTCAATAAAGGGAATTAAGGGAGCAAAGATGACCATTATTGACTGATTGAAAAATCCATCCAGGGTCACCAATTTCCTTTAGGGATAGAAATCAGTCATCCTTACCTGGTCGGGCCTACATACATCTCCAGATCCACAGCAATGTAGGACTCTTAACTGGACAATTAGAGATGGGCAATCAATGGGATATACTCATCCTGGGAATGAATTTAAAAGATTACTGCATTCAGCTGATGATTTGAGGACTGGACAGTCATCAGTCACCACTGGATTTTGTGCACTTTTCTGGGATAGGGCAGGTAGCTTCCATCAATCTCCCACCAGGATTTGATTGGGAAAAGGTCTACACCGCACTTTGACCTTTTCATTTAATCGCACTCGGATCTAGGATTCTCAGTCCTATCCTTTTGAAGAAAACCTCAGGTGGGTTTTTCCTTCATGGTTGTCTCAGTTTCATCCTTGTGTTCAAATCCCTCTGCTTCTGTCCTTACACACCCCACCCCGACCTCTGTGAGCTCCTGCAGTTCTACATCCCTCTGAGTGGCCTCTTTGCCTTTATCTCTGACCTTTTGTACATCCCAGGATTCCTTCTCTCCATCACTGGGGGTCATACTGTGGGTTGTGGAGACCCTGACGTTCACCGCTTATCCTGTCTGCCTCTCCACGTGCCTTCCCTGCTTCAGGTCTCTTTCCTAATCCAGTTAAAGTATGATTCCTAAGTGTCCTGGAAAGCATCTCGACTATTTCACTATTTTGACGGCAATACAGACTGGATTTGGGAAAACACTTGCAACATTCGAAAAGGCAGTTTGCAACAGTGATGTGTTTGGAAAATTACTTGCGAGTTCTAAAAGTATAAGGTCAGTGGCATCTTGTAGGGTAGGAAGGTCTATTTGGCCCATCATACTGGTCCAGGTTTGCTGAAGAAGTTATCCAATTCGACTCAAGTAAGAGCAAAATACGATGGAGGCTGGACACCTGAAATAAGAACAGAAATCGCTGGAGAAACTCAGCAGGTCTGACAGCAGCTGTGGAGAGACAATCAGAGTTAACGTCTTGAATCTGATATGGCACCTTTTTAGAAAGGAAGAGTCTTCTTCGGAGTTAGAGTCATTGGAGTCATTGACACACAGAAAGAGACCCTTCGGCCCATTGTGTCCATGCCAACCATCAAGCACCCATCTACTCTAATCCCATTTTCTAACTCGTGGTACATAACTTTGTATATTGTGGCACTCTAAGTGATCATCTAAATGCTACTTAAATGTTGTGATGGTTCCCACCTCCACCACCTTCTAGTTGAAAGATTCTTCCCTAAATCCTCTCTAAACCTCCTGCCTTTTACATTAAGTCGATGCCTCCCGGTTATTGATCTCTCTACAAAGGGCAAGTTGAAAAGAAGAGTCATATTGGACTTGAAACATTTCTGTCTCCACAGATGTTGGCAGAGCTGCTGAGTTTCTCCAGCATTTTGTGTTAATAATCCAGTTAGGCTCATGCTTTTTTCCTGAGGCTATGCAATTTTTTCCCCCTTTTCCAAGAATTATTTCTAGCTATCCTTCAAAGGTTCCCACTGAATCAGCTTCTGTCATCCTTTGGGTGGTGCATTCCAGATCAAAACAGCTCACTGTGTCCAGGAAATCCCGTCTCACCTACTTTCCCCCCGACCACACCCTCGCCCCAACTCCGTCTTTTACCAATTATTTTAAACCAGTCTCCTCTGGTTTTCTTTGCATAAGCTACGCTGACTTGGTGAGATTTTTGTAATGAATAAGTGGTTTATTCATCATTTTATCCCAGGCAAATTTATTGAATTCCATTTCACAACATATGCTGCTAAGTTTGGAACTCATGGCTAGCCTTATATCACAAACACTCAGTCACTGCACACTTTTTCAGCAAGTTTCAATGCTTTATTTGATGTATTCTGCTGTTCAAGCCAAAAAATATTTTTCCTGGAGGAGTGACAATTACTTAAAACACAGGAAAAAAAAGCCACTGTGAGAAAAATAGAATGGAAAAGCCTGGGCTGTTTTCCCTGGAAGAGGACATTTTAAAGAGCTATTTAAAATCATGAGGAGTCTGGGCAAATTAGGTAGGGAGAAACTGTCCCCTTTCATGACAGCATTAAGAACAAGTGAACACAACTGGAGCAAAGTGAAAGGAGAAAATGCATTTTCAGACAGAGAGGGGCTGGGGGCTGGAGCTTCGTGTCTGGAAGTGTGACGGAGGCTGGTTCAGTTGATGTGTTCAGATGAGAATTAACTCTCTTTATTTGGAAGGGAAGATGTTCAGGATCACAGGAAAAGGGCAGGAGATCAACATTAAGTGAATTGTTCATTGTCCTTTCCTATTTCTCAGCCTCTTGCTGACCCTCACTCACCACGCCTCTCGGCTCCTTCACTGTTTCGAAGTTATCCAACTGTTTATCTGATATCCAGTACTAGATAAACAGGAGGATCCTCTAATTCAATTTTTGAAAGACTGAACACTTGTATCTGCCTCAAATCCTAATCCATAAAGCCATAAAGGAAGAGGAGTCACCTGTTTGGCCCCTTGAGCCTGTAATACCATTCAATAGGATCATGGCTGATCCAACACTCCTTACATCCACATCCCTACCCTTTCTCCATAACCCTTGATTCCCTGGCTGACCAAGAATCTATCTATCTCAGCCTTAAATATGCACAAGGATTCTGCCCCCACAGCTCTGTGTGGCAAGCAATTCCAAAGACTCTCAAACCTCAGACAGAAGAAATTCTTCCTCATCTGAATCTTAAATTGGCATCCCTTTATTCTATGTTTATGCCCTCTGGTCCTAGACTCTTCCATGAGGGGAAATGTCCTCTCAGCATTTACACTGTCAAGCTCCTTAAGAATCCTGTATATTTCCACAAGATTGCCTCTAATTCTTCTAAACCCCAGTGAGTAGATTCCCAACTTTGCTCATTAGACAATTCCTCAATTCCAGGATCAACCTAGTGAACCTTCTGTGAACTGCCTTCAATGAAATGATATCTTTCCTGAACCCAGGGGAACTAAAATTGCTCACAATGCTCCAAATGTGCCCTCACCAGTACTTTGCACAGTTGCAATAAGAATGCTCTCATTTCTGACTCCATCTCTCCCATTGGTCAAAGTCTGGGTGGCATGGTGGCTCAGTGGTTAGCACTGCTGCCTCACAGCACCAGGGTCCCATGTTTAATTCTGGCCTCGGGCGTCTGTCTGTGTGGAGTTTGCACATTCTCACCGTGTCTGCGTGGGTTTCCTCCCACAGTCTAAAGATGTGCAGGTTAGGTGAATTGGCCATGCTAAATCGCCCATAGTGTTAGGTGCATTAGTCAGAAGGAAATGGGTCTGGGTAGGTTACTCTTCGGAGTGTCGGCGTGGACTTGTTGGGCTGAAGGGCCTGTTTCCGCACTGTAGGGAATCTAATCTAATAAGCCATCATTTTGCTGTCTTATTTTTGACACTAAGAGAGTTTATGATCTCATGTTGGTGCCATCAGTAAGGTGGCCTACTTTCACTATCACAGCATTGCCTGACTATGTTCATGTCTCAGCTCATTTGTTGCTGAATCCCTCCTTCATGTCTTTATCACCTCTGTACCTGACTGAACTTGCATATCTGGATGCTTGCCCACAAGCTACTCTTTGCAAACTTAATATAATGGAAAACTCTAATGCCTGTGTCTTATTTCATGCCAAGTCCATCTATTACCCTGGGACCAATGATCTGCATTGGATCACAATCAAGCAACACTTGGTTTTAAAATTCTTGCCCTTACTTTCACCATTCTCTATGACCTTGCACATGCCTCCTCACTCCCTCCAATCTCTGTAATCTCCACCAGTCCCATAACTGTTCATGATCTCCATAAACCTCTGATTCTTGTCCCTGGAACATCCTAATTTGAATCATTCCAACATTGTTGGCCAGGCCTTCAGCAGCCTAGACCCTGAGCTCTGGAAAACCCCAGATAAAGCTCTCCGCCTCTCTATCCCATGCTCCTCCTTTCATAGATCTTCAAAACCTACCATTCTGATTGGCCATCTCCTTAATATCATCTTAAATTGAAAGCAAAATACTGCCGATACTGGAAATCTGGAACGAGAAATAGAAAGTACAGGAAAAACTTAGCAGGCCTGTGGAGAGAGAAGGAGAGTTAATGTTCCAAATCCAGTATGACTTTTCTTCAGAACTTCAGAACCCTGAACAAGTCATATCAGACTCAAAACGTTAACTCGAACCACTCCTTATGTAGCTGAGTGGCATATTTTGTTTGATAACATTCCTGTGAAGGGCCTGCGATGTTTTATTACATTTAGAGTGCTGCATAAATATCAGTCAATGTTGCTGTTGTTGAGTAAGTGTTAAATAATGACCAGAATAATTCCCCTGCTCTATGTTGAAATAGCGTCACGGAATCTTTATGTCCACCCAAGAGAGCTGATGTGGCCTTGGTTTAACAACTCATCAGAAAGATGACACTCCCAGATGTCCAACATTCCCTCAGTATTGCATCGTTATTTTGGGACAATCTTTAATTACTTCTTACCGTTAAGTCACTTCCCAATAAAGTGGAGCAAAGTAAATGATGCATGCGCTGTCACACACTGGTTTCAGTGATATCGCTGCCAATAACCTCAGACCTCTCCTGTATTGTGCCCTGTAGCCACTCCTTTTAGTTATTTTCTAATCAGATTTTATGATTTACCTCTAGGGCAGATGGGACTTGACCGTAGGTCACCTGGCTCAAAGGTAGGGTCACTACCACTGCACCACAAGCACTGTTATATGCCCCTGCCATGGTTTGTATTCATCAACAATAAATGCTGCTTGCTGCTGTTAGCAGAACTCTCCCAGATGCCTCTTTGTTTTAGTTTCCTCTTCCCACGCATTAGACGTCTGCTTTCCCACCCACCCCGATTTGGTACCACAGCAAGTTTAGCCAAATGTGGTTTTGTATCTACTTGTGACGTACTAACGTACAAATAGCAGTGGTGCCAAGCACTGATCCCAGAGTGAACCTCCTATCATGTCAAAGCAGCATCCTTCACAACAACCTTTGCTCTCATCGGTTTGGCAAATTATCAGTCCACTTCAATAGCTCAACTCATATTCCACACCTATCTCCCATGTGAGCTACTTGTTAATATAAAAGGTCTTGTTGAAATCTAAATATAATCACAGTCACAGATTTTCCATTGTCAACAAATCCATTGTATTCTCAAAGAACATTGGTGAAGTTGTTAAGCATTGCTTCATTCTCAGTACACTCTACCTCCTGGGTTTAGTCTCTGGTGTCACTCTAAAACCTTACCAATTAGAAGAATGAGTGATCTCTTTGAAACATACAAGATTCTGAGGGGCTTAACATGGTTGATACTGAGAAGTTGTTTCCACTACTGGGGTAATGTCAAACTAGGGGATATAGTCACAGAATCAGGAGACACTCATTTAAAACTGAATGTGAAGGTATTCCTTTCCTCCTGAGGATAGTGAATATCTGGAATTCTCTATCCCAGAACATTGTGGAGGTTAGGTCACTGAAAGTATTTTAAGAGGAGTTGATACATTTTAAAATGTCAGAGTGTTAAATGGCACAAATGAGAAGTTGAAGACTTGGGCAGATCAGCAGGATCTTGTTTAATGGTGATGTATTCTTGAAAGGCTGAATGACCTACTCTTCTATTTCTCGTAGAGTCATAGAGATATACAGCATGGAAACAGACCCTTCAGTCCAACCCTTCCATGCAGAGCATATATCCTAAATTAATCCAGTCCCAGCATTTGGCCCATATCTCTCAAAACCTTTCCTACTCTTATACCCATTCAGATGCCTTTTAAATGTTGTAATTGTACAAGCCTCCACTACTTTCTCTGGCAGCTCACTCCATACATACAACATCCTCTTATGTGAAAAAATTGCCCCTTAGGTCCTTTTTAAATCTTTCCCCTCTCACCTACATCTGCTAGATTTGGACTACCTTATTCGGGGAATATATCTTACCTTGCCTTATCCACCCAGCGACTATCTCTTTTCAAACCAAACCTATCTCAGTGAGTATGTCCTACTGTGGTATAACCATTGAGGCAATTCCTAATTGCTCTTTCTGATGGTGTTCCAATACTTTACCCACAAAAGAAGTTAAATCTTCAAAGTTTGTGCGAAGATTTATAGCTCGGGTGCTCGTTGTTGTGGTTCTGTTCGCCGAGCTGTAAGTTTTTGTTGCAAACGTTTCGTCCCCTGGCTAGGTGACATCATCAGTGCTTGGGAGCCTCCTGCGAAGCGCTTCTTTGATGTTTCCTCCGGTGTTTATAGTGGTCTGTCCCTGCCGCTTCCGGTTGAAGACAGGAAGGCAGCTAACAATCCGCATACATGAACATCAACTAGCCACGAAACATCACGACCAGCTATCCTTAGTAGCCACACACGCAGACAACAAGCAACATGAATTCGACAAGGACAACACTACTATCATAGGGCAAGCCAAACAGAGAACAGCCAGGGAATTCCTAGAGGCATAGCATTCATCCACAAACTCCATCAACAAACACATCGACCTGGACCCAATATACCACCTGATGCAGCTTTGTTTGTGTGTGTTGGGGTGGTTACTTTCATCGTTTAGGACTTGGTCTGTGTGTGTGGCTTTCCTGTATACCCTATTCAAAAGGGCACTATTCAAAAGGGCACTATTCAAAAGGGCACTATTCAAAAGGGCACTATTCAAAAGGGCACTATTCAAAAGGGCACTATTCAAAAGGGCACTATTCAAAAGGGCCACAACACACTGCAGCACACCAGAACTGCAAAAAGAGGAAGAGGAACACCTATACTAGGTATTCGCCAAAAACGGATATCCTCGCAATTTCATCAACAGATGCCTAAGAGAAAGACCACGGGACGAGGACATACCACAACCAAAAGGACTAGCCACACTACCATACATCAGGAGCATCTCGGAACTGACAGCCAGAGTACTGCGACCCCTAGGACTCATAACGGCACTCAAACCAACAGCCACGCTCAGACAACAAGAACGAAGGACCCGATACCCTTCAAGACGAATGTAGTGTACAAAATACCATGCAAGGACTGCAGTAAACACTATATAGGACAAACAGGAAGACCGCTAACAATCCGCATACATGACCATCAACTAGCCACGAAACGACACGACCAGCTATCCTTAGTAGCCACACACGCAGACAACAAGTAACATGAATTCGACTGGGACAACACTACTATCATAGGGCAAGCCAGACAGAGAACAGCCAGGGAATTCCTAGAGGCATGGCATTCATCCACAAACTCCATCAACAAACACATCGACCTGGATCCAATATACCAACCACTACAGCGGACAGCTGAAACTGACAACCGGAAGCGGCAGGGACAGACCACTGTAAACACCGGAGGAAACATCAAAGAAGCGCTTCGCAGGAGGCTCCCAAGCACTGATGATGTTGTCGAGCCAGGGGACGAAATGTTTGCAACAAAAACTTCCAGCTCGGCGAACAGAACCACAACAGAAGTTAAATCTTATTAGAAATGATGACCTCTGCATTTGTTGTAAACACTATTTATAATACTTACATGTGTTTAACCCTTTAACTGCAAGGGTTTGTCAAATAATTGACCTTCCCAAGGGCAGTATGCATTCTGGAACCAAAGTAGGGAGATGAAATAAGACCAACCTTGATCTAAACAAATGGTGAAACAGACTCAATGGGCTGGATAGCCTGTTCCTGTTGGTATTATCCCCCTCATCATCTGCCTTGTTCAAGTTGGAGGTTTGCACTGTGCTTACCCAAGTTATTCTTGTTCATATTGTCTAAGCCAGTACTCCATTAAAGGGTTAACTGACATTGCAAGATGAACTCAGCCATCAGGATATAAAGGACTGCTCCTAAGAGGAGCTAATGGGCATGTACTGTTCCAGTTCTCCATGGGTTCACCAGAGTGTGTATAGTGCTTCAGTTGTTGTTCTTAATGTTAACAACATATAGCTAAAGTATTAAAGCCTGTGCTTATTCTTAAGTTGACCCTAATGTTTCATATGAGACAACCATGTATCTAGGATGCAATGCAACAACTTTCAGATAATACGTAATAAACTTATGTACTGTTCATCAAAACTGAACCTATCTTTGGTTGTGCATGCATCTCAAGCCATTCTCATATCTCATTGTTTAAGCAAAGGCCAACACAAAAGGACTATGTCTCCATATTTTCCCATATTAGGGAGGCAATGGCAGAGTGGTATTATTGCTAGACGTTAAGCCAGAAACCCAGCTAATATTCTGGGGACCCAGGTTCAAAGCTTGCCACAGCAGATGGTAGAATTTGAATTCAATAAAAATCTGAATTTAGAGTCTCATTGTTGGAAAAGCATACCTGGTTCACTAATGTCCTTCACAAAGAAAACTGCCATGTTTACCTGGTCTGGCCTATGCATGACTCTAGACACCATAGCACTTGGTTGACTCTGAGCTGCCTTCTGGGCAATTAGAGATGGGCATTAAATGCAGGCCCAGCCAGTGACACCCTCATTCCATGAATGAATAAAAGAAAGTTTCACACTGGATAAGGGAGGAAGATCAGAATGCAATTTTAGCAAAAGTGGAGTGAATGGGCCCTATCAAATTCCCATTGTATTCCTATGGCTTTCCCTGTTCAAACTAGATTTAGTGCAACTCAGAGATGTTAGTCGAGAGTGTGGTGCTGGAAAAGCACAGCAGGTCAGGCAGCATCCAAGCAGCAGGACAATCTTCATCAGGAATTCACGATGAATGTCTTATGCCCGAAGTGTCGATTTTCCTGCTCCTTGGATGCTGCCTGACCTGCTGTGCTTTTCCAGCACCACACTCTCGACTCTGATCTCCAGCATCTGCAGTCCTTACTTTCTCCTCAGAGATGTTAGCCTACAACATCAAATGTGGAATCAGCACAAGCAACAGTCCTCATTTGGAAGAGACGCTGAAAGTTTGAAAAATCTCATCGAGATAACCATGTTTTCTTTGTTCCAAAGGTAAGCAGGAGCTATTTACAGGTCGTTCCACTGAGCTGTCTGAACCACCAGTTTTGAAGAAAAGTCATATTTTATTCAAATAATTAACCTTGTTGCTGGGTTTCTCCAGAGCTGCTTTTATTTAAGATCTACAGCATCTACAGTATGTGGTTATCAATTCAGCTGGTGTGTGAATTCGACATGGAAATTAGCTATACAGCATCGAGCAGGAGGCTGGAGGAACACAGCAAGCCAAGAAGCATCAGGAGGTGGAGAAGTCAACGTTTCAAGTGTAACCCTTCTTCAGAATTGGGGGTGGGTGTACGTGAAATTGGAGGAGGAAGATAAGGTGTTGTTCCCCAATTTGCGGTTTGGTTCATTGTAACAAGCCCAGGATGATCATGTTGGAAAGGGAGTGGTCAGGGGAATTGAAATGGATGGTGACTGGGAGGTCCAGTCAGCCCCTGCAAGCCCGGCTGAGATGCTCGGCGAACCACTCCCTAAGTTTACGTTCGGTCTCCCCGATGTAGGGAAGACCACATTGGGAGCACCTGATGCAGTAAAGCAGGTTGGAAGAGAGGCAGATGAACTAAATCTCACCTGGACAGACTGTTTGGGGCCCTGGGTGAAAGTGATGGGGGTGGTGTACTGGCAGATTTTGCATCTTTTGCAGGGGAAGATACCTGGGGGTTGAATGGGGTTGGTGGGGAAAGTGGCACAAATCAACGACTGTCAAAGGGAATGGTCCTTGCAGAAGCCAGAGAGGAGTGGGGAAGGGAGGATATGCTTGCTGATGGAGCCTAGTTGGAATTGATTACACCCGAAATGTCGACTTCTCCACCTCCTGACACTGCCTGGCTTACTGTGTTCTTCCAGCCTCCTGCCTGTCTATTTTGGATTCCAACATATGCAGTTCCTTTTTGTCTCTAAACAACATCGAGCAACCAAAGAAATTAACCTGTTCCAATAAAAATCTAACTGAGAACTACTTCTTAGAAGTTTCACAGTAAGAAACTACCTACTGTGAACTTTTGCCTGAAGAGACCATCAACTTTAGAGCATCAAAGCCATCCATGAATCTAACAGCTTTCTAAATGGGAGATGAGAGATCATAAATTAGAGACTGACCGAACTATAAAAGTGCACTGTATTTACATTGAATTGTGTGTGTGTATGTGCATGTGTGTGTCTGAGTGTGTGAAACACATAGGGTACCTGTTCTTTATTCTTACACTCACAAAACTTTGTTGCTGTGTTATTTCATAGGGATACACATTTCAAGGGAAAAGACATAACTCTTTCTATACAAAACATACCAATCACTGGAAGGAAGAGAAAATATACATTCCATCTATCATACTTGTGTATAAATTAATTTTAAAAAGTTTAAATTTTACACTATTTCACAAGTACGTCACATTCAATAAACCAAGTTTCTGAACTGTCCTGAAAGTAGCCAATTTACATTTAGCAAGACCCCTTGAACAGCTAATGGGATCAATAATTAGTTAAACTGGCTTTATAATGTTGGGTCCAAAAGATAGAACATATGTAGGGATCCTTCAATACTATGGATCATAAAGACTAGTACAGACTGACTGGCCCTTTCCTGTATTGTATGTTCTTTGTATACTGGACTGCTGGCTTAGGTTACATGCTGGACAGGGTTACTGGCTCAGAGACAAGACCAATGTTCCAGGAACATGAACTTGAATCCCAATATGCCAGATGGTCAAATTCAAGTTCAATAAAGTTCTGAAATTTTTTTAAAAATCTAGCCTAATGGCAACCGTGGAACCAGTGTCAATTGTTGTAAAACCCAGTTGGATCCTTAATGTCCTTTAGGGAAGAAAATGTGCCATCTTTATCAGTTTGGATCTAGATGTAACACCAGATCCTTCGCAATGTCTCTTGATTGCCTTCTGAAATGGATCTGGCAAGCTTGAGGGGCAATTAGGGATGGGCAATAATGATGCCAGCCCAGCCAGTGACACCCACATGCTATGCCCAAATTTTAAAAAGACAGATTTGGAAGGAATTGCAATGAAAGCAAAGGACCCTGTATCAAACTAAGAGAAATGGAATTTGGGCAAAGATATTGATGGCAACTGAAAAATGACATCCCTTCAAATATCACAAAAGGAGAAAAATGAACAAATCAAATAATTTAACTTGCAGAGAACCACTTTTATTTCCAAACAAGAGAAGGCAGAGTTGGTGGATTGTGAAATGATTATCCATGAATATACAAGGAACTAATTGTGGCTTGAATCTAATGAATAATTAATCATTGAAAGTATGTCCCTAAAGGAACTCTTACTGTAGTCTTCTTAAATTATTAAGCATCTTTGGAGTCTGTGAGCCACCGAGAGAAAGCGATTACAAGGGTTTCTTTGTGTCTGGCTGCCTACAAACATCTTGGAAATACAGTGTCACAATCCGCTGATAAACATGACATCAATTAACGTAATATTTCAATTGATTGAACACAAATAGAGCATGGTTGTGATGCAGGAATAACATCCTCCTGAAAATATGTTACAGTGCTGACAGGAATATTGAAGTAGATCATTCTGTTTCTGAAGCACTTTGCAGTTCATCGCACTGAGCTACATTTTTCTGCCGAACAATAGGGAAGCCTGTCATCTTATGGTCAGCTATCTAGCTCTCAGTCTGAACTCCTTATTCAGGCAGTCTACTCAGGCTCGCTGGTATCTGCCATTGCTCTTTGTGTTTGAACAGGTCGATTCACCATCCCCCAGATGTGTGTGTGTGTGTGTGAATGTATACGAGTCTGAATATGTCTGAGTGTGAATGTGATTGTGTGAGTGAGTCAGTACATGGGAGTACAAATGTGTGTGTGTGAATGTATATAAGTGTGCATGTGTGGATGCATATGGGTATGAATGTGTGAATATGAATATGAATGAGTCTAAGTGTATGTGAGTGTAAATGTGAATGTATGAGTCACATGTTTCCATTAAGATAAACTGTGGCCCTTCCTTTCTCTGTTTGATAATTCAATCATGCAACAGCAAAGGCTTTGCTCCCATGTGTTCTCCTTGCAGGTCATGTGTCATGAGGAATTTCTCTCTTGCAGGAAGGATATTCCTGCTGACTGACATGTGCAGTGGGGGCTGACTGTTGAGTCAGGTCAAATGACAGCTGCAGCCAAACTAGCTCCTTCACCATTTTAAAAATAAATAAGCACAAGGCATGAGTCCTTGCCCAGATAGATATATTTTTGTATGGATTCCATTACCATTCCCATCCAAAAATAATAGTTAGTGTAAACACTGCAGAGTGGGAGAGCCTGCCTTGCCTTTATAATAGTGTATGTCGGCTGTTCTGCAGTAGCAGGGTGGGTCAAAATCAACTGTCGATATGATTTTTTTTTAACTTGTAGGTATGAACTCTGATAACACAGGACTGATATGAAGATAGTGCAGACAGAAATAGCACCTTGAGAAAATCCAAATCCTAACAAGTATAAAAGAGTGTCACCCAGATTGTGTACTTGCTACATTATCAGAAATTCACAAACAGTGCATTTTCATCACTGGTGGTTATTTAGTGGATAATTATAGCAAGGGATTACTGTACCTTCACTAGCAATTGATGAAGCTTAAATCATGAGGATGTCAGTTCATTTAATGTCTTTCTTTTCACATTGACGCTTTGACTTGACCTCATTGTTGATCCCATTGACCCCTACTCCTGTTGCGTGCAATCTAAGTGTGGGCTGATTCCAATAACAGGCAATTAAAGCACAATTATCATTTCATTCCCATTAAGCAATGAGCTGTTCAGAATGTTCTAAATATGTGAATCAGAAAGCGTTAGTATAACGCACACAGCAAGCGAATAGGAAAGCAACTGAAATGTTGTCATTTATTGCAATTGGAACTGAATATAAAAGTAGGACACTTATACAGGGTCTTAACTGGAGGGACCACATCTACAGTAATGTGTACAGTTTGGTTTCCTTAACTATTTAAGCAGTTTAGGAATAGTTCACTCATCGGATTCCAGGAATGAAGGGACTATCTTATGAAGAAAGGTTGGACAGGTTAGACATCTATCCATTAGATTTAATGAATGAGAGACGAGGATTCAATTCCACCCTTGGATGACTGTCTTTATAAAGTTTGCACATTCTCCCCATGTCTGCCTGGGTTTTCACTGTGTGCTCCAGTTTCCTCCCACAATCCAAAGATGTGCAGATTAGGTGGATTGGCAATGCTAAATTGCCACATAATATCCAAGAATGTGCAGGCTCAGTGGATTAGCCATGGGAAAATACAGGGATTGGGTGGGTCTGGGTCCAATGCTCTTTAGAGGGTCAGTGCAGACTCTTTCCGCTTTGTATGGATTCAATGATTCTATGACTCTTTGGATAACTTGAGAAAAGCACTAGGAAACCTTATAGGACTACAGACTGTCAAGTCTCCTGGACCTGATGGCCTGTACCCTTCGGTCTTAACGAAGTGGCTACAGATAGTGGATAAACAGGAGGCTGGAAGAACACAACAAAGCAAAGCAGCATCAGACACTGGATGCCTTGGTTGCAACTTTCCAAAGTCCTTTGGAATCTGAAAAGATTCCAGTCGATTGGAAAAATGTTAATGTAACCCATCTATTCAAACAGAAAGGAGACCGAAACGTGGAATAGTATAACTGTTAGTCATCCAGAAAATGGCTAGAATCCATTATTAAGGAAGGAGTAGCAAGATATTTAGAAAATCACAATACAACGTGGCACTGCTGCCTCACAGCACCAGAGACCTGGGTTCAATTCCCGCCTCAGACTGTGTGGAGTTTGCACGTTCTCCCCGTGTCTGCGTGGGTTTCTTCCGGGTGCTCCGGTTTCCTCCCACAGTCCAAAAATGTGCAGGTCAGGTGAATTGGCCATGCTAAATTGCCCGTAGTGTTAGGTAAGGGGTAAATGTAGGGGTATGGGTGGGTTGCGCTTCGGCGGGGCGGTGTGGACTTGTTGGGCCGAAGGGCCTGTTTCCACACTGTAAGTAATCTAATCTAATCTAATCTAAACCTACTTGGGAAAACGTACTCTTTCTCAAGGGTAATGATTACATCAAAGTATGCAAAGTTCTCAACTGGCCTATCGATGGGATCATAGAAAATACTGACTAGGTTCCTGTACTCAATAAAAGCTACTATTTTTGCAAATAAGTAAATTCTTATCACAAATAAACAGCTATGAATTATCAGCATTCGGCTCAATTTAGTGAAAACTCCTTTGAGTGGCTCATACGTGAGTCACAAAGTGTCAATATGTAGGTGCAGCAAATAATAGGAAGATAAATAGAGTGTCAGCCACTTGTGCAAGACAGATTGCAATAAAATTCCTGTGCCCCCAGTAAAAACAGAAGTCAGAGATTTGCAAGTTACTCCCATCTCAGAAGGAGAAAACAAGAAGGTTCTAAGTCATAAATAAAACAAACAGAAATCGCGGAGTGGGGTCTGGCTGCATTTGTTGGGAGAGAAACAGAGTTAACATTTGAGTCCAAAGACTCTTCTTCAAAAGTTTAAGGCAGCTGGAGAATTAGGTTTTTTATGGGGGGGGGGGGGGAGTATTTTTGTTGTTGGAACAAGTGGGATAAATGGTGAGGGTGACCACAGGAAAAGGCGAAGGGATTGCTGATGGTCATAAAGGAGAGATTCAGAGGCAAAACAGGTGAGAACAAACTCAAGCAAACAATGCATTTCACAAGCTGGGACTTGGCATGTGATTAGAATGGAGACAGTGTTCTTGCTCTGAAGTTGTTAAACACAATATTGAGTCCTAAAGACTGTGAAGTGTCAAGGTAAGGTTAGCACTGCTGCATCACAGTGCCAGGGACCATGGGTTTGATTCCACCCTTGGGTGACTGTCTCTGTAGAGTTTTCATATTCTTCCTGTGTCAATGTGGGTTTCCTCTCACTGTCCAAAGGTGTGCAGGTTAGGTGGATTGGCCACGGGAGCTGAAGGGTTACGGGGATAGGGTAGGGGATGGGTGTCGGTGGGATGCTCATTGGAGGATGAGTGTGGACTCAATGGGCCAAATGGCCTGCTTCCAGGGATTCTATGTTTCTCAACCTCATTCTCCTGCCTTCTCTATGTAATCTTTGATCCCCTTACAAATCAAAACTCTAACTGTGTCTGTCTTAAATACACTCAATGGTCTCCACAGCCTTCAGTGGCAAAGAGCGCCATTGATTAACCACAGACTGGCTGAAGAAATTCCTCCTCATTCCAGCTCTAAAGGGTTGTCTCTTCACTCTGGGATTGTGCCCTTGGGTCATAGCCTCATGGAAACAACTTCTCCACATTCACTCTATCCAGACCTCTCTGTAAGTTTCAATCAGACCCCACCACCCCTGCCTGCACCCCCCACCCCCGCTATCATCCTTCTAAATTCCATCAAGTGCAGACCCAGAATTTTCAACTGCTCCTCATATGACAAGCTCTTCATCCCCTGGATCATTCTATTAAACGTTTTTTGGATTCCCTCCAGTGCTAGCACATCTTTCCTTAGATACGGGGCCCAAAACTGCTTACAATATTCTAAATGTGGACTGAACGCAGCCTTACACGGCCTCAGCTGTATATCTCTGCTGTTGTGTTGTAGCCCTCTTGAAATGAATGCTAACATTGCATTTGCCTTCCTAACTGCCAACTGAACCTGAAAGTTAACCTTAAGAGAATTCTGAACTATGACTCTTAACTCCCTTTGTGCTTCAGATTTCCGAAGCCTTTCGCCATTTAGAAAATAGTCCACACCTCTATTCTTCCTAGCAAAATGCATAACCTCACACTTTTCCAAATCGTATTCCATCTGCCACTTCTTTGCCCATTCCCCTCACCTGTCCATGTCCATCTGTAGCCTCCTCGCTTCCTCAACATTACCTGTCCCTCTATCTTTGTGTTATCTGCAAACTTGGCAACAATGTCCTCAGTTCCTCTTGTCCAGATCATTCATGTACAATGTGAACAGTTGTGTTTCCAACACTGACCCCTGCAGAACTCCACTAGTTATTGGCTGCTATCCTGGAAAAGACCCCATTATCCCTCTCCTTGCCTTCTGCCGGACAGCAAATCCTTTCTCCATGCCAGTACCTTGTCCCTAACACCATGGGCTCTTATCTGGAAGCTTCCTGTGCAGCACCTTATCAAAGGCCTTCTGAAAATTCAAATAAATCATGTCCACTGGCTCTCCTTTATCTAACTTGCTTGTTACCTCCTGAAAGAATTCTAAAGGGTTTGTCTCTCATGACCTGCCCTTGATGAAGCTGTGCTGATTCAGCCCTATTTTACCATGCATTTCCAAGTACTCTGTAATCTCAACCTCAATAATGGATTCTAAAATCTTACCAATGACTGAGGTCAGGCTAACCAATACAGAGTTTCCTGTCTTTGACCACCCTCCCTTCTTAAACTGGGGCATTACATTAGCCATTTTGCAGTTCTCTGGGACCCTCCAATGATTCCTAAAAGATCACCGCAAATTCCTCTGCAATTTCCTCAGCAATTCAGAATTCTGGGATGTAGTCCATCTGGTCCAGGTTATTTATCCACCTTCAGATTTCCCTTCACCTTCTTCTTAGTGATGGCCTCTACACCCACATCTTCCCCAGACTCTCTTGAAGTTCTGGTATGCTGCTGCTGTCTTCCATCATGAAGTCGAATGCAAAGTAACTATTCTTTGATCACTAGTACTACTTCTCAAGCCTCATTTTCTAGTGCTCTAATGTCCAGTCTTGTCTCTGTCTTATCTTTTATATATCCAAAAAGATTCTTGCAATTGTCTCTTATATTATTAACTAGCTTACCCTTATATTTCTTATTGCTTTTTTAGTTGTCCTCTGATGGTTTTTAAAGGCTTCCCAATCCTCTAGCTTCCCTCTAACCTTCACCACATTGTCTGTTTCCTCTGTTTTCTTTTATGTGGTCCGTGACTTCCCTTGTCAGCCATGGTTACTTCATTCTCCCCTTAGTATATTTCCACGTGCATTTAAATATGCAAAACAAGGTAAATGAGCTTGTAGCATAGACTGAAATTGGGGGGAATGATGTTGTGGGTATCACAGAGGTGTGGCTGCAAGTGGATCAGGGCTGGGAATTAAATAAGCAAAGAGTCACATCCGATCAAAATGACAGGCAGTGAGCAGAGCGGGCAGGATTGCTTTGTCAGTAAGGAATGAAATCAAACCGATAGCGGGAATTGATATGGAGTCGGAAGACGTTCTTTGCATTCCGTTCTGGCAGCACCCCACCCAATCAGACTGGACCTGCCAAACAATGAACAATCTTCTCTTTCATGCCATATAAACTGTGGCTCATTATGAAATTTGGCTTTCTTGCATCTTGCAAGGCAAAGATCTTCACACCATATCTGCTTTATGGTGACCTTCAAGAATCTGGACCACCGAGCAATTATGATAGATAGATTCCTCTTCCACAGAGAGGTTGTACCACTTTTATGTCAAGTAATGTTGTCTCCACAATCTGTGGTCGATAGGCTTTTGTTCTCCAAAGAGCAGTGGAGTGAAGACAGGTGGATGGAGTGAGGTTGTAGATCAGTCATGGTTCAACTGAATGGCAGAATAGGATCGATGGGCTGAAGAACAATGTTCCTGTGGTCAGGTGAAGAACGTTCTGTCAAAATGTCTTAGGTTACTTGGGTGCCCATTGGAGAAGCGATCAGTGCAAAAGCTGTTGGAAAGTGGGAGTATTCTGTGGGGTAAAGGGAGAGGGGTCACAGGGTACAGCCTTAGAGAAGTCAATTCACATGAGTCAGTTTTCTGCACGGACTGAGTGGCGTAAATCTTGACTCTGCAAGAGTGTGAAGTGCATGAGAATGAGTCAGCCGGAGATTTTACAACTCTTCCAGTTTTATTTCCATTGATTCTCAGGGTTGAGTTTGACTGAGACAATGGAAATTGTCGTGATGGGAACTCTTTTAGGCTTGATTTCTGTTCTAATCTACATAAGGGAGATATGCAGCTCTTATGTTTATGAGGGACATTGATTGTCCATGACTTAGGAAACTTAATGAACTATTTAAAAAGCAAGCAAGCGTAAAGCATTGACGACAGCTGTTACAGACTGCCTGACGTGGAAAGGAAATTTTCCCATCGCAATCAGTGTGAGATCTCTCAAACACTTCTAGATTTAATTTAATTTCAACACTTAGTGACTTACACAGGATTCAGATTTCTGCTGAATTTCATTTGATGGTGGCTTTTTTTAAAACAAGTATAAATTTTACAGATTTAAAGTCGATTTTTAAAAGTAGATTTACACATGAAGATACTTGAAGAGGTCAATGCATGTGGTGTCATGCACAAATAGCTTAAACTCACCTTTATCTGTTAAATAAATGCTTTGTATAGCACTGAAATTTAAGGATTCATACAAATTCACAACATGGACAGAGGCCTTTCAGCCAATCAGTTACAGTGATGCACATTTCTATCCTTACCACACTTTCCAACAGTGAGTCCCAGCTCCCCACCACCCATTGACTGACAAAGAATTTCCCTCAAAATCCCTCCAGTTTCTTACCCCCAGCCCTAATTATTTCTGCCCCCAACCAAAGAGAACAGGGTTTTCCTATCCAGTCTGCATAATAATTTTAAATACTTCAGTTCGGTCTCTGCGCTGCCTCTGCTGTTAGACATAACACAACCACAACTCATCCATTTCTCCCAAGTAAAATTTGCCAGCAATGGTAGATCTTTTTTTATATAATATCATCCTACTTCACACACCCCTGGAGCAGGTGGGAGTTGAATTGGGTCTCCTGGCTCAGAGATAGGGATACTGCCACTGAACCACATGAGCAACCCCCATGCTCCAAGCTATCATTTATTTGTAAATGCCCTTTGCTCTACTCTTTACAGTGCAATGACCATGTAGAACTGCGCTCAATACACCAGCTCTGGCTGTATATCTCCAGTATAAACTCCAGCTCTTATATTCTGTGTCTCACAAATGTCAGATCTGAGACTTGGTTTCTGAGTTAAGGTCTAGACTGCTGGGTTAGCCTGTTAGAGCATGCACTTGCCTTGAGGTTGGCTGATTCATGGTGAAGCAGAAAACAGTCAATACAAGTCAGCCTGCAGATATCAAAAAGCATTTGAAGGGCGCCATGAATCACAACTGAACAAGCCTTTCAACAGATATGACCGTTCTTCTGAATCATGCATTTCATTCAATTAAAGTCAGGGTTTTATTGCTGGTGAAGATTTCAACATCACCTGCAAGTCCTTCTTTCATTTGTTGCATTAATCCAGTTTACAGACATGTGTGCCTGTGTTATTCAGGGTGGCTCAGTGGTTAGCACTGCTGCCTCACAGCACCAGAGACCAGTGTTTGATTCCACCCTCAGGTGACTGTCTCTGTGAGTTTGCACATTCGCCCTGTGTCAGCACAGGTTTCCTCCCACAATCCAAAGATGTGCAGGTTGCGAAGATTGGCTGTTCTAAATTGCCCCACAGTGTCCAGGAATGTGCAGGTTAGGTGGATTAGCCACGGTATCTGCAGTGCTACAGGGAAAGGTTAGGGGACATGGGTCTGGGCGGTATTCTCTTTGGAAAGTCGGTGCAGATTCGAACAGCGTCCTTCCACAATGTAGGGATTCCATCTATGGAAGTATGAGGGCATAGTGACTATGGTACTGGGCTAATTATCTTTTGACCAACGCTAATAACCTGAAGACATGAGATCAACTCCCCCCACAATATAAAAATAAAGAATTGCAGAGGCTGGAAATCTGAAACAGAAATTACTAGAGAACTCAGTAGGTCTGGCTGCATCTGTAAACACAAAACAGAGTTAATGTTTCAGAAATGATAAAGAAAGAGTAACTCTGTTTTTCCTCTCTACTGATACTGCCAGACTTGTTGCGTTTCAACAGCACTTTTCTGTTTCCCACTACGACAAATTCTACTCAGTTCACTGAATGAAATCTGATGTTAAAAAGCCAGCGCCTGTCAATAACTATAAAACTACCAGGTTGCTGTAAAGATACACATTCAGTTCACTACTGCTCTTTAGTTATGTAACTCCTGACTGAGCAATGTGGCTGACTCTGAACTGTCCTCTCCACTGGCTGACACCAACGTTATGGAGAGAGCGCACCGTTGAATTCCTTGTGACTAATTGTCTCTGTGTCATCACTGCCAGTTGTTCTCAAAAGGCAGCTGCACTCATGGACTGTGAGACATTGCAACACAGTCAGAATGTGAGGTTGGATTTCTTCAGCCTTGAAGTTGACTCTGGCAAATCACATGACCTTATTCTTTGAAAATACTGCTAAAGTTCTGATGAGTTCCGAAACTTTGCAGTAGCAGTTGCATCATCAAAATGGAAACAACTTTTTCACTCAGAGGTTGGTGCATGTGTGGAATGAGCTGCTGGAGGAAGTGGTGGATTACAACATTTAAAAGGCATCTAGATGGGTACAAGAATAGGAAAGGTTTAGAGGGATAGGGGCCAAATGCTGCAAATGGGACTAGATTAGGTTAGGATATCTGGTCGGCATGGACAAGTGAACCAAAGGGTCTGTTTTTATGCTGTATAGCTCTATGACTCTCTGACTTTGGAAGTTAGTAAATCCCTTTATATAGCTCGCTCTTATTGTCTTTAACAGGAATAAAGGTTGAGAGGGATGTACGATATCGCGCAAAGTCATGATGATGGTCTAAGGCCCATTATCATACACAAACACCTCTTATTGCGTGACTACAAAATCAGCTCACCCACAAGATACTAAAAAAAGCACACACGACTAAAAGAATATCATATCTATGTTGGACGTCTTCAGGCTCAGTTCTTCTCCAGTTTTGGTTCGATCCAAGAGGAAACTCACTGCTTTTCCACACTCAGACTGCCGAGTTAAAATTGCAAAAAGTTCTGAGGAAGGGTCACTTGACCCAATACGCTAACTCTGATTTCTCTTCACGGATGCTGCCAGACCCACTGAGCTTTTCAAGCAACTCCTGTTTTTGTTTCTGATTTCAAGCATCTGCAGCTCTTTCGGGTTTTATTTCATATTTAACTCACTGCCACTTCTCTTCCAGGTATTCCCCACCTTGAAGAAGTTCTGCTCCTCTCTCTGACAGGATTTCCATGCCGGTCCTTTTTCTTGTCCATTGTCATTATTTTCATTGTCACTCTAAGGTGTTTGACAAGGTACTTGCGGAACCTCGCTTCCACAGCAACATCACATTCCTCAGTGACTGCCTCCGGCTCAGACACACCCCACATGGACTGCAACTCAAGTTTAATCTGTTGTGTTTTGAATCCACCCAGCATCCCAAGTATCTCCTTGATGTTCAATATCCCACAGACAGCTGCTACCGCTGCATCCTGAGATCCATGTTCAGTGCCAAGCATCATCATGTGCACACTCTCGATCGCTCTCTCCAACAGCACCATTTCACGATGCCTCAGGACTGCACTACTCCCCATTTCACCTCATCCTCTAGCTCATTTGATTTGCCATCTAGAAACATTTTCTTTTCCAGTCAGTCACAGTTCCGAGCAAGGGTCACCGGACCTGAAACGCAAACTGTGGTTTCTCTCCACTGATGCTGCCAGACCTGCTGAGTTTTTCCAGCAATTCCTGTCTTCGTTTGCGAGTTAAAATTGCAGTTGGGATTGACAGTTCAGAATGTGAATGGTGTTGGTTAAAATAGGATTCTTTGGACTTTGGCATTAGGTGTCATTGCCAGCTGCTCGGGAGATCATGGGATGGAATGGGTTAAAATCCCTCATTTACTCACAGTTTGGAAGAAAAGTGGCAGTCAGCAAAATAAAAATTTCCAGATAAAAGTAAGCTTTATCGGGCCGGTAGACCAGAATGTCATATGGTGTAAAATAGTTTCCATTTACTGTCAGTGCTGGCGTCTAAGAGGATTTGAAACATTTGTCAACACTCGGAACAGAAATATTCACAGAGATACTGACAAGCCCGAAAAAAATCTTCATCGTTATTGTTCGCTTAAAGGCGAACTCAATCCTACATTTTGTAATTGTTTAATTTTAAAATTCCCAGCCTTGTTTCCAGAACCCCCACCCCTTCCTATTTCTGTCGCAGCATTGGCATTAGCTGTAAATTCAGGACATGACCTCTGAAGTTCCAGGTTAAGTCCAATCCCAGGACTTTAGCACAAAATTCAAGGCTGTAACTCTGGTGCAGTATTGAGAGAGTGCTGCACTGTCAGAGGTGTTGCTTTTCAGATGAGACGTTTAACCAAGGGTCCCCCTCAACTCTGCTGCTCGAGTGGAAGTAACAGATCCCAAGGCACCATTTCCAAGAACAGCAGAGCAGATATCCCTGTGGAGTCTTATCATCTATTTGCCACACAGTCAACATCACAAAAGCAACAACTCATCTGCTCAGTGCCATTTGTATTAGTGAGGCCTTGCTGTGTATAAATTGGCTGCCATGTTTCTGATGAAGGCCTTATGCCCGACTCTCCTGCTCTTCACGTGCTGCCTGATCTGCTGTGCTTTTCCAGTGCCACACTTTTCGACTCTGCAATGCTTCCTGTCGGCCCCAAAGGAATCTTCCACATCCATCCGCTTTCCATAAAGACTGTTCCCTCCATGACTATCTGGTCAGGTCCACGCGTCCCAACAACCCTCCCTCCCCTCCAAGCATCTTCTCCTACCATCGCAGGAATTGCAAAACCAGCGCCCACGTCCCCCCTCACCTCCATCCAAGGCCCTAAAGGAGCCTTCCACATCCATCAAAGTTTCACCTGCACTTCCACACATGTCATTTACTGTATCTGTTATTCCCGATGCGGTCTCCTCTACACTGGGGAGACTGGATACCTACTCGCAGAGGACTTCAGAGAACACCTCCGGGACACCTGCACCAACCAACCCCACCGCCTTGTGGCTGAACACCTCAACTCCCCCTCCCACTCTGCTGAGGACATGCAGGTCCTGGGCCTCCTCCATCGCCACTCCCTTACCACCCAATACCTGGAGGAAGAATGCCTCATCTTCCACCTCAGGACCTTCCAACCGCATGGCATCAATATGGATTTCACCAGTTTCCTCATTTCCCCTCCCCCCACCTTATCCAGTTCCAACCTTCCAGCTCAGCACCGTCCTCATGACCCGTCCTATCTTCCTTCCCACCTATCTTCTCCACCCTCCCCTCTGACCTATCACCTTTACCCCCACCTCCTTCTACCTATTGCACTCTCAGTTACCTTTCCCCCCCATTTATTTCTCCACCACCTCAGCTCCCAGTCTCATTCCTGATGAAGGGCCTTTGCCCGAAGCATCGATCCTCCTGCTTCTTGGATGCTGCCTGGCCTGCTGTGCTTTTCCAGCATCACACCCTCAATTCTAACCTCCGACATCTGCAGTCCTCACTTTTGCCATGTTTCCTGTATCACAAGTATGGCTGTGCTGAGTAAAAAATATTTCATTGGTTGTGAAACACTTTGAGACATCCAGCCGCTATGAAAAATGCTCTATGAATTCTTTCTTTTTTTATGAACCCTCACCCCTCCAGTTTCCCAAGGTCACCCCTAATTCCAGTCTCTGGTCCAGCCTAGGTTTAACAGCTCCACTAGCGTTGGCCATGGCTTCAGTGCACTAATTTCTGGAATTCCCTCCCTAAACCAATGGTGATCGTGATTCCAGAACTTAAATACCAGTCCAGGTGTCACTCGAAACCAGTGCCAGTACAGACACAAAATGCAGACACAGACACAATGATTATACCTAAATTGGCAGAAACACTGAGTCGAGCCAAAGTTTAAATCTCTCTCATCCCAAAAGAATCTGTAAACATGTGCTCAGATCAGTGTTTCGGTCAGAAAGATTACAAGTTAAAGTTTGTTTTGCTGGGTAATGCATGACTGTGTGACAGACAAGTAAAGTCTTTGATGTCCAGATTTCCTGACAGTGTGATACAACCAGTTGATAAAGATAAAACTGAAATAAACATTCCAAGTCTTTACCCTGAGGCGATTTTTTTTCAACCATTTTCATTTGTGCCCTTTCTGTTGGGTTCCTTCCTTGAAAATGCAAACCTTGGTTGGGAAGATCAATGTTTCCTGAGGAGTAACACCAAGCCTTTAAAGAAAGTGGTAAGTGGGGCCCATTTCTGGGGCCTGGTGCCTGCAGAGTTCACCACATGGGAGATCCTGACTTAGCCACTTCCCAGGCTGTTTCTCACTCCTTCGTCAAAGACATCATGCTAGGAAGATTCCCGAGGCTGCAGTCATGGTCTGATGGTCCTCAACCTTGGCATGAGGGAGGGAAACAAC
>NC_057728.1:54034886-54039658 GCF_004010195.1 Chiloscyllium plagiosum
GGGGGGGGGGGGGGGGGGATTGTGGATGAGGATGGGGACAGTGCGACTTTCTTCTGAAAATTAATTGGCTTTAATCCACTCTGAACGGCCAAAGCTGCCAGGGTGCCCCTGCTGGAGCCACGGTTAAGGATTACAGAGCAAGGAGGTTACAATAGGTGGCACAGTGAACCCATCCAGCCATATCTAGGCTCTGGTCAGGCTCAGATCTTAGTGTGGGTGCCCCATCCACCATCGGGAGGTTTGCCAAGAGGTGGAAACACGTTCAATGCCAGGTTTTGTTCATTTCTTCCCAGTTTATATGTTCCCCACTCCTCCCACCCTCGTACACCCCCACCCCTTCCAGCCCTGGGTATGGGAAGATCCCACTCATGAGAACTACGTTGGCAAGGGGAGCCTAATCATTTCCAGTTCACTCATTAGCATATTGACAATTCCTGAGGCTGTAATCTGAGATTTAACACAAAGAAAGACAAGTGATTACTCGTTAGGAGCAGGATTAGGCATTTTAGCTCTTCAGACTGATTCCATCCTTTCCTGATGAAGGGCTTTGCCCGAAACGTCGATTCTCCTGCTACTCAGATGCTGCCTGACCTGCTGTGCTTTTCCAGCACTACACTCTCGACTCTGATCTCCAGCATCTGCAGTCCTCACTTTCCCCTACTTTCCCCCGATTCCATCCTTTGAAAAAGGTCATGGCTCATCTGGTTGTGGTTTCAACTGCTGCCTGCCCTCATAATCCTTGACTGTTTCTCTGTACAAAACCTATCTGGCTCTACCAATGATTGGAGTTCAAGACCCAGCCTCCACTCCTTTCTGGAGAAGAGAATTCCACAAAGTAATGACCCCCTGAAAGTAAAGGAAAGGGCGATCTCGTTTTTAAACTGCATCCCTGGTTCTAGTTTCCCTCACAAGGAGAAAGTTAAAAATCACACAACACCAGGTTATATTCATTTCTGTTTCTTTTTCTCAGAGGTTGGTAAATGGGGTCCAAATCAAAGTGTTTATTGATGGAGTTCTGGTTTGAATGCCAGTCCTCTAGGAATTCCCATGTGTGTCTGTGTTTAGCCTTTCTAGGATGGATGTGTTGTCTCAGTCGAAGTGGTGTCCTTCTTGGTCTGTATGTAAGGATACTAATGATAGTGGGTCATGTCTTTTGGAGACTAGTTGGCATTTGTGTATCCTGGTGGCTAGTTTTCTGCTTGTCTGTCTGATGTAGTGTTTGTTACAGTTCTTGCATGGTAATTTGTAAATGATAAAAATTTGTAAATTTGCTCACTGATGGTATAGGGTCAAATCTGACGTCATCAATCCTTTTTGCTACTTCTTCAAAAAATTCAGTTAACTAAGTGAGACATGATTTCCCATGCACAAAGCCATGTTAACTATCCCTAATCACTCCTTGTATTTCCAAATATGTGTAATCCCATCCCTCAGGATTTCCTCCGAAAATTTGCTCACCACCGATGTCAGGCTCATCGGTCTATAGTTCCCTGGCTTTTCCTTACCACCTTTCTTAAATATTGGCACAACGCTAGCCAACCTCCAGTCTTCCAGCACCTCACCTGTGATTATCGATGATACAAAGATCTCAGCAAGAGGCGCAGCAATCACTTCCCTAAGTCCCATAGAGTTCTAGGTACACCTGATCAGGTCCTGGGGATTTATCCACTTATGTGTGTTTCAAGACATCCAGCACTTCCTCCTCTGTAATATGGACATTTTTCAAGATGTCACTATCTATTTCCCTACATTCTATATCTTCCATGACTTTCTCCACAGTAAATACTGGCAGCACGGTGGCTCAGTGGTTACCACTGCCGCCTCACAGCACCAGGGTCCCAGGTTTGATTCCAGCCTCGGGCAACTGTCTGTGTAGAGTTTGCACATCCTCCCTGTGTCTGCGTGAGTTTCCTCATACAGTCCAAAGATGTGCAGGTCAGGTGAATTGGCAATGCTAAATTGCCCATAGTGTTAGGTGCATTGGTCAGAGGGGGGTGGGTCTGGGTGGGTTGCTCTTTGGAGCTGGAAATGTGTTACTGGAAAAGCGCAGCAGGTCAGGCAGCATCCAGGGAACAGGAGAATCGACGTTTCGGGCATAAGCCCTTCTTCAGGAATCTTTGGAGGGTCTTTGTGGACTGGTTGGGCCAAAGGACCTATTTCCACACTATAGGGAATTGAATCTAATCTTCCCCCATCTCCTGAGACTCCACACAAAGGCGGTCTTGCTGATCTTTAAGGGGCCCTATTCCCTCCCTAATTAACCTTTTGTCCTTAATGTATTTGTAGATACTTTTTGGATTCTCCCTAACCCTATTTGCCAAAGCAATCTCATCGCCCCTTTTTGCCCTCCTGATTTCCCGCATAAGTATACTCCAACTCCTTTTATACTCTCCTGGGGATTCAATCGATCCTTGCTGTCCAAACTTGTCATATGCTTCCTTCTTTTTCTTAACCAAAACTTCAATTTCTCTTGTCACCCAGTATTCCCTACAACTACCAGCCTTGCCCTTCAGTCTACCAGGAACACAATGTCTTTGGACTCTCGTTCTCTCATTTCTGAATGTTTCCCATTTCCAGCTGTCTCTTTACCTGCGAACATCCACCACCTCCCCATTAGCTTTTGAAAATGTTTGCCTAATACTGTCAAAATTAGCCTTCCTTCGATTTAGAACTTTAACTTTTAGATATGGCTTATCCTTTTCCATCACTATTTTAAAACTAATAGAATTATGGCCACTGGCCCCAAAGTGCTCACCTACCCTGCCTTATTTCCCAAGAGTAGGGCAAGTTTTGCACCTTCTCTATTAGGTACATCCACATACTGAATCAGAAATGTTCTTGTGCCACACTTCACAAGCCATCCAAGCCTTTAACACTATGGCAGTCCCAGTCTAAAATCCCCTACCATAACCACCCTATTATCCTCACAGATAACTGAGATCTCCTTACAAATTTGTTTTTCCAATTTCCAGCTGACTACCGGGGGGACAATTGTACAATCCCAATAAGGTTATCATCCCTTTCCTATTTCTCAGTTCCACCCAAATAACTTCCCTGGATGTATTCCCAGGAATATCCTCCCTGAGAACAGCCATAATGTTATCCTTAATCAAAAATACCACTCCCCCTCCTCTCTTGTTCCCTTTTCCATCTGGCTCCCTTTTCTGTCCTTCCCTCTAGGATCTATACTCTGGAATGTTGAGCTGCCAGTCCTGCTCATCCCTGAGCCACGTCTCTGTAATCCACTCGTCACAGTCTGCCATCCCCATACAGACCGCTTTATCCTTTGCTATTAGATAACCCATGCTCATGTTACCCCCTATATCTTCAGCTCTTATTTTGTGCAAACGAAGGCCTCCTGCAATATTATCACTGCTGGAGTGCAGAAAAAGTGACCAAATAACCAGGTTGGTATGTACTTTAAATAATTACTTTTGAATATAAATAAATAGTTTTGAATTACAGATAAACAATTATGAATTAGTTAAAATTCTACACTGATGACAAGGGACATAGACTGGCTACTTTCAAGCTTCAGATGCTTTGTACTGCAGAGAAAAGAAACAACTCCTGCTTTCCCAGAGATCATATTCCAAAATATTCACACCTTCCAGCTGTTCAGCTAGCTGGAGTCAATCACATAGTTGCTGACAGGCAGAAGGCCTTTGTCATTAATAGCTGATCAGTACTCCACAGAGCAGTCAATTACCTATTGCCAACCAGACAACCATATTCACATAAACCCCTTGGCACTAACTTGTCTGCAAACTCAGGCTTTCACCAGTGCTTGAACAAGCAGCTGTGTAAATAGTACTTACAATGAGTATCAGGTTACTTGCTTTTAGAAAGTGCAACAATCTTTCAGCAATCCTTTGGCTTGTAAAGCAGTTCTTGTCCCATTTCATTCTGCAATCAAAAATACAAAAATAATGATACAATCTTTACAATGTATGTATGTCTATTTCTCTATTCTCTATGTGTGTGCATGTGTGTCTCTCTGTGTCTCACCTACCTATCTCATTCCCAACTATCTTCCCCCAGCCCCACCCCTGGCCCAGTGATCCAAGGGCAGTGCGAGAATGGTTGGCAAACGTTGACCATGCCAGGGATGAGATATCCATGAAAGAAAAAGGCCCTTCATCACCAATAACTCAGTGGGCAGTTGATGCACGTCAAGGAGATGGAGAGAGAGGTGTCTGAGGTCGAGCTCAGCACTTCCGAAATTTTGAAAGTAAGAAATGTTCACAACTCCAAGATCATCGTTGTCAAGGGGAGGCCCATGTGTCGACCATCTTAGCCATCTTTCAACCATCAGGTGAGTGTTGGTTTTGGGGGTGGGTTTAAATGCTTCTGGAGCATTGGCTCCCTGCCTGCCACCGTTGGGGGTGGGGGGTGGGAGTGGGGGGGGAAAGGGTCACCCCTCCTTACTGGACATGTATTGACCACTGCAGGAACCTACCGGCTCACTGGAGAAATCCAATGAATGCAGGAGAGGAACCTTTAAGGACTCCTTTATTGGCTGGATGCCACTGGGTAAGCCTTTGATTCTGACCTGTTTGATCACCTCGCTGGAGGGACACTTATCCTACTGGGGAGCCAGACATAAATTCAGATCAGTCACATAGACAAAGTCTTTTCCCTGGGGTGGGGGAGTCCAGAACGAGACGGCATAGGTTTAGGGTGAGAGGGGAAGATATAAAAGAGACCTAAGGAGCAATGTTTTCACACAGAGGGTAGTACGTGTATGGAATGAGCTGCCAGAGGAAGTGGTG
>NC_057728.1:54040709-54112775 GCF_004010195.1 Chiloscyllium plagiosum
ATGTATATGACATCAACAGTCCTTCCTTCATCTAACAACTTGGTCACTTCCTTGAAGAACTCTTATCAAGTTGGTAAGGCACGATCTCTCCCACACAAAACCATATTGCCTATCACTGATAAGCCTATTCTTTTCTAAATATAAATAGATCCTATTCCTCAGTACCTTCTCCAGCAACTTCCCCACCACAGATATCAGACTCACTGGTCTGTAGCTACCCAGAATATCCCTACTACCCTTCCTTGTACAGGGAACAACATGAGTTCCAGTCCTGTTGTTCCAGTCCTCCGGCACCTCACCTGTATTTAAGGATGTCACAAAGATATCTGTCAGGGCCCCAGCTATTTCCTCTCTCGCCTCCTTCAGCAACCTGGGATAGATCCCTTCCGGTCCTGGGGATTTGTCCACCTTAATAACCTCTAGCCTACCCATGTCACCATGATCCAGACTAATCAAACTTCTATCTCTAATCACAACATTCATCATGTTCTTCTCCTCAGTGAACAGGTTAGACCGAAGAGTCTGTTTCCGTGCTGTACATCTCTATGACTCTATGACCTAGAATCCAGCAGTGGATGACCTGAAAACCCAACCCATTTGAAGCACATGGCATCCTCGTGGGATCTGTCCTTTGGCTTGACTCCAACCCATTGTGACAGAGATATTATTTGCCCCATTGTAAAACCCCAAGAGCTGTGGTTGCAGATTATTGCACTGCGTCCTGATTTAGTGACACTGGTGAATTGTCACACAAAACAATTGCGTTAAAACTTAAAGCAATAAACTTATTGCACTTATCTAGGAGTTAAACTTATGTTATTCAGCTGCTAGAAAACCAGCTCCTTGGTGAGACCTGATATTAAAAGATTATGGGCCTCTTAAACCGAGCCCAGACTTTCTAAACTATGTTACCAAAAATGGAATGAAACTGGGGTTTTATGGTGCTTTACACCCTAAAGTGCTTTACAGTCTCTGAAATACATTTGCAGTGAGGTCAATGTAGGAAACATCACTAAAGTAAGCTCTTAGACATACATTGGTGCAAAACACTGCTGATGGTTGCGGCATTGTCTATTTGATCCAATGTCTGATGAAACGTAATTCTGACAATGTTCGTTTAGTTTCCGTTTGCTTATCTTGCAGACAATTGATTGGTTCAAGCAACAGATTTCTTGCCAGTTTACCAATAACTGTGACTCCACCATCTGGTAGCTTGCAGACTTATCTCACACTGTTGATATGCAACAACATGCAGCAACTCCTTTATTAATATAGGCAGAGTCCACACATTAAGCAATGTGTTCCATCTGGTGATAGGCCTGATTAACAGAAATGCTCATGCAGGGTGTACCATCTACAAGATGAACTGCAGGCAGCTGAAATCCGCAACCTCCACCATCTGGAAGGATAAGGGCAGCAGATACATGGGAACGCCAACACCTACATGCTCCCATACAACACCACCAGCGGTAAAGTGAGGCAGCCTCATTGGGACCAAGCAAGCAGACCTCACGAAGATGGGGAGCGGAAGGCAGGGATAGCTATGGAGGAAAAGGGAGGAATGTCTTCGTGTCAACAGCAAGACGCTCTATTGGGTACAGCCTCTTCCCCAACATCTGCCAACGCCCCCCACCCCCAGCCCCAGCCCTCACCAGTCTGCTATCAGGCTCCCAGAAAAGGCCTGCCCATGGGACATGCCGCCATCCCCATGACTAGTGAAACACCAGCATCAGGGATGAGTCCCTTAATTGGGGCTTAGATCAGCCTAAGAATGAGAATAAAGCTGGCCAGATCACTTCTTTCCCAACCTAATCAGGTCGGGAGGTGACAAGTTCTGCACCCACACCTTTCCATCTGATTAAACATCTCGCCCTCACCCCTACCCTGACCCTGCAGCTGCACCTTAGGGGCAGGTTATATGCTGCTCTGTGTCAACAATGAAAGACAATAGGTGCTCATATGAAGGAAAAGGGGATAACAGGATGTGGGAACTGACTTGGGTAGATGTTATTGTTGGATTTACTTGGGTGGAGATTGAATAGAGAGACAGGTTGGTTGGCATTCATGGTCTGCTTCCTCTCTATAGTTCAATATCCGATATCTGAAATACCTTTGACAGGTGGTATCTTCCTTGCTTGAGGTTTCAATGTGTTCTCCAGCTTTACCATTCTGCCTTTCACTGCGATTTGTAAGCCTCTGAAAGAAGACAATTAACCAAGAATGTGGTTCCATTCATGGACTAAATCTGCACTCGCAAACTAAAGGTAGTAATGTACCATATTTTTGCACTTCAAGGGTAGTTGAACATGTGACTTGTGACTAAAGAGATACAAACTGATAATGGCAAGCTGGTGGAGGGAAATACACTGAGCATGGCTTTAAAATGCTTGCGCTGTGCTAGCTTTTCCCATTTATGCAAATGCTTCAGGTGCAGTCTTCACTGCTTGTTGATTGCATTGTCCAGATCTAAAACTTGTTCCATTTTTCACATTGCTATCTGTCCAAAGTCAACAATACAGTTGTGAGGTTGCTGTGGAGGTTGGAACATGTTTGGTCTGTTGATTTTCTGATTGCTTTTGGTCTTGATGGTCCATTCGATCTAACTCTTTGACCAAGATTTGATCTCTTGGACTGATAAACCCTTACCTGACTTGCATCAAAATTTCGATTGTGTTGCTTGAAGCACCTTGGAACAATTCACTAAGTGCTACATAATGCAAATTGAGAGTTGTTGCTTTTGTTCATGTGCTGTTGATTGAGGGATAGCTGAGCTCCTCTTAGAGTTGAGTCATGAGCCATCTGAAAGGATAGTCAGAGGCACAATTCAACATCTCGTCTGAAAGATGGCTCCTTCAATTATGCAGCAATCCACTCAATTCCAAACCAGAATTCTCCATTTAAAGTGGGACTTGATCCCACAAGATTCTGCCTCAGGATGAACTCAGCAGCTTAACATCAAATTGAAGCTTTTTCAGATTTTTGTCTCAACAAGCTACCATCCCAGTTCCTGCACAGTTGGGACAAAAGGAGTCAAACTGGATTCGAAACATTAATTCTGTTTCTCTTTCCACAGCCTCTGTTGGATCTGCTGGGTTTCTCTTGCACTTGCTTTTATTCCAGTGAAAATGATGGTTGAATTATTTTAATTTTATACATCTGCCAATCTCAGAATACCCTCATGTCAGTTTTTGATGTGCAATGAACTGGTCTTGATGAAGCATTTTTAAGTACCACAACCGTTTACATTCGGTCTCAGACAAATGCATTTTCAGTCTTACTGCCCATGACAGTTGAAGATGGTGCATATCAGAACCTGATGCCTTTCTTTCTGGGTAAAGCAGGTGCCAACACTGCCGTCAGCTGTGTGAGTGGCATGGTGGCTCAGTGGTTAGCACTGCTGCCTCACAGCACCAGGGACCTGGGTTTGATTCCAGCCTTGGGCAACTGTCTGTGTGGAGTTTGCACATTCACCACATGAATCCATGGGTTTCCTTCAGGTGCTCTGGTTTCCTCTCACTGGTCCAAAGATGTGCAGGTTAGGTGAACTGGCCAAGCTAAATTGCCCATAGTGTTCAGGGATGTGTAGGTTAGGTCCATGAGTCAGGAGTGAATGTAGGAGAATGGGTCTTTGGAAGTTCGGTGTGGGCTTGTTGGGCTGAAGGACATGTTTCCACACTATAATGATTCTATGATTCTGTAGCTCAACGAGTGGCATTTCTGCCTCTGCGTCAGAAGTTTGTAGGCTAAAGACCTGTTCCAGAATCTTAAGCATCAAATCTGGCTGCAGTGTCATAGGTGCCACCTTTCAAGTGCACAGATATACTAAGGAGAATCTAAAGGGCACCATGTTTCAGTTTGAATGATAGCTGAGAATCAGGCTTCTTAGGAATAAACATTTTCCAACTCATCAAAGCACATGATCTGGTCATTATCACTTTACTGTTTTTGGGAGCAGCATGGTTCCTAGATTGCAGCATTGACTACAATTTAATCTTACTTGATTGATGTTGAATGTTCTGAGATTGTGAAAACAGTTAGATAAATGCAAATTATTTCTTTCTTGCATATCACCTTTATGATGACAATTCAAAATGTTATCCCTTGTCGTCCTGTGCCTGTGAACTCAATTATATCTATTCTAGTCTGTTACAATCAGCTCCCTTTAGTGGCTACTAATTCAAGGTCGTGCAAAGTCCCTCTTTTATCTCAACATAACAATACATTGGTCCTGCTGTAAACTCTTGAAACAGACCACGTTTTTGTCCTCAATAACCGGAAAGCAATGGCAGGGCTGGAGCTTTGCAAGTCAGGATATGGAAGGAAAGGAAAGCCACACGGGGCACTTCAAGGAATTATGAAAATTGGAGGAAGTGAGACAGATTCTTTGGCAGGAGATTCTTTTGCCCGTCTCACCACTTGGCTCCACTCCAACCTTAAAGCAACTAAGTAATCCTTGAGATTTCATTCTTCGTGGTTGCTTAAGTCTAACAAAGACAATAAATCTTCTATAAACTCAGAGGAAATTGCACTCATGCCAGAAAATGTAAGAGGCTGGTGCACAGCATTTATTTTGAATCATTACTGTATCATCACAATGGCTGAGTAATTAAGCCACTGTTTCACCAGTGATCAGTCAAGAAAGAAGCTTTTTACACAAACATCTGGCATGTACAGCTTTATTCTTACTGCACTATTAACTTCCTCAAGTTAACGTTTAAGGACACAAGTCGTATTCAATATTGTAATGACTCCAAACAATCACAAATTCCCCGCCTTCCCCATAACAGGTTCTTCTCTGTGCTACTGACACACTAACATCGAACTATTGCAGAGGGGAATTTGGAACATGTGAGTTCAGACAATAGCAGTCGACCTCTGCCATTTAGTTGCAACATTATAAATCCTTTTCTGCGGTGATTCCAAACTCAGGCACCAATATATATTTGAACACTTTGGGCTCCTTGTGTGTGCATCACAGAGACACAGATGTGAGGAAAAGGAGAATTTTGTTTTGAGCAATGAATTGTTACCAGTGGAATGTGTTGTCTGTAAGGATAGTGGATTCAACAGTAACGATCAAAAGTAAAATGGACAAATAAATTAAAAGTAAAGGTTTATGTTGATAAGAGCAGAAAGTAGATAGTTCCTTCAGTCAGCAGGCACAAGGCGAAGAAAGGTCTCACCTGTGCTGTACAACTCTCTGACTCATTAATCATACCTTTCTTGTATTGCTCACTGAATAGCCTCCATTTATACTCTAATACCGGCATTAACTTTTTTAACCAAAAATATACTTTATTCATTATATTTGCACAACATACGTCGCAAAACATTTCAATGTGAATATAATTGAATTTACAATAAAATTCAACTTATTTTCATACACCATGTTCTACTCAGTACAGTTCGAATAGTCTAAATATTTACAATTTACATTCCATGCCAGGTGTAACTGGGCAAATCACTTCAAATTGGAAATTACTAAAAGTGCACTCAAAATAAAGTTCTCTAGGCACCATATTCAATTCTGAGGTGTCTCAATACATTTATAATTCTGTTCATACTCATGCTGCATGTTCTTCCAGGCTCAGGTGCTCTACAGCTTCCAGCCCTTCAGTATTATGCGCCAAGAGACTTTAGCTAGCAACTTTGCCTATTGTATTTCTACAGTGGCTGTTCAAAGTTTTATTACATCCCTGAGTCTGCAGTCCTAGACATTGGAAAATGTCAGTCTGTAGCACTCAGCGGGAGACTACTCTTTGCAAGGAAGACCAGTATGTTTCAGATAAATCAGAAAGTGTCTTTCAGTGAATTGATGATCCTCCAGGCGCAATTAATGTGTGTACCGGTGTGTGTCAGCTTAATCTAACTGTTGCAAATTGTCAGAGTAAGGGTAGTGCTAATGTCAATTTATGCCATGGTGACCGAAAATGTTAAACAAAAATCCCAAACAACTGTGGATGCTGGAAATCAAAACCAAAATCAGAAATTGCTGGAAAACCTCAGCAGGTCTGGCAGTATCAGTGGAGAGAAAGCAGAATTTCGAGTCCAGTGATCCTTCTTCAGAACCGACCTGAGAGTTATGCTGGCGCTTTTTTTAAAATAGAGATTAGTCTGATTTTAGCATGGAATCTCAGAACTCAACCAACTCACCACCAGAAAAATTAGGTAAATAAGATTCGTATTTTCAGATTTAAAATTATAAGAGTTGAGGAATTTTGATAAGTATCAGAAGTCTGAGACACTCTCATTTCAAACACGGTAGAGTTCGGAAACCTGCAAATAATAATCATAATGTAGGAACTGATGGTTCTGTTCCAATTTCAGCTTTTTAATATGTTGTACAATTTCTTGATGGGTGTATACCAGTTGCTACAAAGGAACACTGCTCCTTAAAATACATTTCATGTAGATTTAATTCATAATTTTCACACTTTATCCCAAACACAAACAATCATTTGCGTTTGCAATTGTCAGTGACTGAGTGGTGACACCCTTACTCTCGAAGGATCAGAGTACATCATCTAAACTCCAGTACAGATTCCAAAGAGAGATTTCAGAGACTGCTACATAACCAAACATGTCCTTTTGTGAATGAAATTTTCAGCTCTGATTCATAAGACTCCTGTGAAAAAATCTAGCCATATTCACAAAGGGTTAAATCAATCTTTCCAACAATTTCGTCCACATCCCTTTAACCAAAAATAGTTACTATTTCTTTGGAAATAGTATCCTTGATGAAGCATTGCACAATTCTCTCTCAAATATATTCCTCCAGATGTTGAGAACATTCTCAACAAACAGTCAATCTTGAGATGATTAAGTCCCTCTAGGAGTTTTGACTAAAGGTGCAATAAGCACAATCATCACCAGTTTGTTGGATTAAAGAGAGATGGTCAATAAATGAAATCTTGCCACTTTTGTCTCGATCTCAAGAATAATTTTGAAATGTTAAGCTTTTTAATGGGAATATAGAAAATAGGATAGACATTGACCCTTTGCTCCCTTGAGTCTATTCTGCACTCAGCTACATTATGTCTGATCTTCTACCTCTGTATTATTTTCCTTGACTACTTCCATAACTGTTGATGTCTTTAAAATGTAGAATTCTATTGATCTCTGGCCTGAATGACTGAGGCTGGGAGTATTATTTTGATTGAAAGGGTTCAAAAAAGATTGACAAAGATGTTGCCAGGGTTGGTGGATTTGAGCCTACGGAGAGGCTAAGTAGGCTGGTGCTGTTTTCTCTGGAGCATTGGAGGCTGAGGGGTGACCTTATAAAGGTTTATAAAATCATGAGGGACATGGATGAAGTGAATAGTCAGGGTTTTCCCCCAGGGTAGCGAAGTCCAAAACTAGAGGGCATAGGTTTAAGGTGAGAGGGGAAAAATTTAAAAAGGACCTAAGGGGCAATGTTTTCACACACAGGGTGGTGCGTGAATGGAATGAACTGCCAGAGGAAGTGATGGAGGCTAGTACAATTACAACATTTAAAAGGCACTGGGATGGGTATATAAATAGGAAGGGTTTGGAAGAATATGGGCCAAATGCTGGCAAATGGTACTAGATTATTTGAGGATATCTGGTCAGCATGGAAGAATTGGACCAAAATGCCTGGTTTTATGCTGTACATCTCTATGACTATATGAGACTATGCCCTAGTTCTAAATCACCCATAGCCCCTACCTAAGCTACAGAAAGCGCCCTTCCTGCCTTAATGACTTTAGCAGTTTAAAAAAATGCAACTGTATTAGGAAAAACAATCAACAAGCAACTAATTCCCGAACGGTGTTGGGAAAGATTAGATAGGACAATCTAAATTTTGCTGGAGAGACATCCTGGAGTATTCAACCAATAAACGTTAACCCAGCAGAAGCCTCAAATGATCCAGTCAACCTAAGGATTCCAATTTTAATCACTTCACTCCCTAACTGGATCCCATTCTCTATCTCTCCCTCTCTTGCTTTAAAACACACCTTAAACTTAAACTTTTGACCAAGATTTTGGCTCTATGTACCCCTCATATAGATGGTTGTTAGGTTTTACCTGAATATGTTCCTGGGAGGTGGTTTGCGATGGTTCCTCTTGAAACCACTGCATGAATGTAAGTTGTTGTTGCTGTTGAGAGTCAATATTACTAGATGGCCCTCAGCATTATCCCCATTTCTTAAAAATGTTTTTACCATCTATAAACATCCTAAATAATAACTATTAGTTTATGGAGACTGAGATTTTGGTCATGAGGTGAAGAGTAATAAACACTGACTCCATGCTACTGCACTGCAACAGATGTTTGCATTTGCAGTGGCCCCACCCTGATACTAAACTCCATAATTAAAGCTGGAATGTCTAAACACCTTTAGAATGTTCAGCTAGTAGAAACAACCAGCATCGAATTATAGAAGGTGGATCAGACCTGAAACCAGATTGAATTCTTTGAAGAGGTGATTAAACCAGTTGGTGGAGGAATGTCTGTGGCTGTAACTCATGTTCACGTCCAGGAATCCAGGATTTTAGCTAAGCTTAAAGCTCCTTAGAATTGAAGGCATGTGATTGAACTAATTAGCTGATGAGTGACAGTAAACAGAAACTAGGGATAATGGGTAGGCACTTTAACTGGCAGGGTACAACTGGTGGTGTCTTTGAGGATCTGTGCTGGGTTCTCACTGTATTTTTACCAATTAAATGATTGAGATAGAAAGACATATTTCCAAGTTTGTCCTGACTGAAAGATAGGTATCATTGTAAGCAGTGTGGGTGAAAGTATAGAAACATCAAGGATTTTTTTTTCCACTTTTATTCTTTCACGGGCTGGACCAACAGCATTTGTTTCCCATGAACTGAATTGCTAGGCCATTTTAGAGCAAATCAAAATTTAACCACATTTTTGGGGCCTGGTGGACATGGACGCCAGACCAGGTAAGGATGGCAGATTTCCTTCCCTAAAGGGCATGAGTGAACAAGATGGGTTTTTATAACAATCAATGATACTATGGCACCAATACTGATAGTTGCTTTCAATTCCACACTTATTAGGAATGTAGGAACAGGAAAAGGCCAATCAGCCACTCAAACCTATTTCACCGTTCAATAGGACCATGAGTGATTTGTGGTCTAACTCCATATACCTGCCTTTGGCCCATGTGCCTTAATACCTTTGCTTCACAAAAAGTTATCTAGCGCAGGTTTAAAGTTAACAATTGATCCAGCATCAACTGCTGTTTGTGGAAGAGAGATCCAAACTTCTACCTCCCTGTGTGTGTAACTCTAACATCACTCCTGCATGGTTTGGACCAATCGAATAGATTGGATTTAATTTCCACCAGATACTGTGGTGTGATTTGAACCAATGTCCCAAGTGGAATCACTGGTCTCACTGGAAAACTATCTAGTGACATTTACCATGACATCATCCTATCTACTCTCAGCAGTTTAAGTGTGTGAGCAAGACTGTGGCAAATGGATTGCAATGTTGACAAATGTGAGGTCATTTACTCTGAACAGAAGAACAGATGCATTACGAAATGATGAAAGGTTAAAAGCTGTGGGTATTTCAGAGTTTAGGTGCAGCCGGAATGGTAAACCAGTTAAAATCATGGATGCTCAAAGGGTGAAGTGGTGCAAACATGGCTTGCTGGGGTTGCAGAGCTGGAGAAGGGGAGGGCAGGAGCCTGATCAAACTTCTTTACCCCTCCCCCCAAAATACAAGACTTGTCTTTTCACTGTAGGCAAATGAGTAATCCAAGATGGAGGACGGGAAAAATGTCTGGCTGTAACAGCTGCTCCTTTTTGATGTATTTCAGGTGTTGGAGGTGATTGCCTCGAATTCCAGGAGCAGCAATTACTGTTTTATATGCTGTTGCATTGTTTTGGAACTTTGGAGAAAAAAAAAGTCAAAACATTAGCACTTTTAAAAGGGAGAGGAACAGACAAACGAAGCACATGGTGAGGTCAGTGCAGGAGAGAAAGAAAGAGAGAGAGAGAAATAGTAACCCACACTGCTAACTGACACAGCAGTGAACCTGCGCAGTTACTGCCTTTGGTGTTTGAATTCATGTATCACTAAACATCAGAGTGCGTCTGGGAAAATTAAAAAACAGTGAAATTCACAAATTAACTTAAAGGAACCTGTTTGGGAGAGGTCACAGCACAGAAACAGATAAGTGAGTATTTTTAATTGTGGCCTACATAAAGTCTGCAGCAGTAGAGTGGTTTTTTTTTATTGATTATATGTTTTATTGAGATATGTCTCTTATTAAACTTAAAATATAAGCCATAAATATTAATTTAACCTGGAGCAGCATTTTGTCGAGGAATAAGACAGTGCTATTTTCTGGGTCTGTAGACTGAAAGAAGCAAAAAAGACCTTTAGTAGAGTGATATGCTCTTCTTGTCAGATGTGGGAGTTTAGGGAGAGTTTACGTGTTACTGAGGACTATATCTGCAATAAATGCCGTTGGGTTGCAAATCCTATCAGATCGAATGGATCAGTTGGAGAGACAGTTAGAGGCAATGAGGAATTTACAAGAGCAAGGGGATGTGATGGGTGGCAGTTATAGGAAGGGGGAAAAGTTGCAGATACAGTCACATAGATGGGTTAACTCCAAGTAAGGTAAGAGAGGTAGGCAGCTAGTGCAGGAGTCTTCTGTGGCTAACTCCTTGTCAAATAAGTATACTGTTTTGGAAAATGTAGGGGGTGATGGATTCTCAGGGAACCATAGCACAAACAGCCACGTTGGTAGTATTGAGACTGGCTCTAATGCAACAAGGGGTACGTCGGCTTCCAAGAGATCAATTGTGTTAGGGGACTCTCTAGTCTGAAGTACAGACAGGCATTTCTGTGGCCAGCAGCAAAAAATCAGAATGGTATGTTGCTTCCCTGGTGCTAGGATCAAAGATGTCTCAGAGAGTGTGCAGAATGTTTTCAAGAGGGAGAGGGACCACCAGGAGGTCATTGTACACATTGGAACCAACGACATAGGAAGGGAAAAGGTTGAGATTTTGAAGGGAGATTACAGAGTGTTACGCAGGAATTTAAAAAGGAGGTTCTCAAGAGTAGTAATATCTGGATTACTCCCAGTGCTACGAGCTAGTGATGGTAGGAATAGAAGGATAGAGCAGATGAATGCATGGCTGAGGAGCTGGTTTACAGAGTGTTACGCAGGAATTTAAAAAGGAGGTTCTCAAGAGTAGTAATATCTGGATTACTCCCAGTGCTACGAGCTAGTAATGGTAGAATAGAAGGATAGAGCAGATGAATGCATGGCTGAGGAGCTGGTGAATGGGAGAAGGATTCACATTTTTCGATCATTGGAATCTCTTTTGGGGTAGAAGTGACCTGTACAAGGAGGATGGATTGCATCTGAATTGGAAGGGAACTAATATACTGGCAGGGAGATTTGCTAGAGCTGTTCAGGAGGGTTTAAATAGTAAGGTGGGGGTGTAGGACCCAGGGAGATAGTGAGGAAAGAGATCAATCTGAGACTGGTACAGTTGAGAACAAAGGCAAGTCAAACAGTCAGGGCAGGCAGGGCTAAAGCAGAGAACAGGGTAAGACTGATAAATTAAACTGCATTTATTTCAATGCAAGAAGCTTAACAGGGAAGGTGGATGAACTCAGGGCATGATTAGGAACATGGGACTGGGATATCATAGCAATTACAGAGATGTGGTTCAGGGTTGGACAGGACTGGCAGCTCAATGTTCCAGGATACAAATGTTACAGGAAGGATAGAAAGGGAGGCAAGAGAGGAGGGAGATTGACGTTTTTGATAAGGGATAGCATTACAGCTGTACTGAGGGAGGATATTCCCGGAAATACATCCAGGGAAGTTATTTGGGTAGAATTGAGAAATAACAAAGGGATGATCACCTTATTGGGATTGTATTATAGACCCCCTAATAGTCAGAGGGAAATTGAGAAATAAATTTTTAAGGAGATCTCAGTTATCTGTAAGAATAATAGGGTGATTATGGTAGGGGATTTTAACTTTCCAAACATAGATTGGGACTGCCATAGTGTTAAGGGTTTAGATGGAGAGGAATTTGTTAAGTGTGTACAAGAAAATTTTCTGATTCAGTGTGTGAATATACCTACTAGAGAAGGTGCAAAATTTGACCTACTCTTGGGAAATAAGGCAGGGCAGGTAACTGAGATGTCAGCATGGGAACACTTTGTGACCAACGACCATAATTCTATTAGATTTAAAATAGTGATGGAAAAGAATAGACCAGATCTAAAAGTTGAAGTTCTAAATTGGTGAAAGGCCAATTTTGACGGTATTAGGCAAGAACTTTCAAAAGCTGATTGGGCGGAGATGTTCGCAGGCAAAGGGACGGCTGGAAAATGGGAAGCCTTCAGAAATGAGATAACAAGAGCCCAGAGAAAGTATATTCCTGTTAGGGTGAAAGGAAACGCTAATAGGTATAGGGAATGCTTGATGCCTAAAGAAATTGAGGGTTTGGTTAAGAAAAAGAAGGAAGCATATATAAGGTATAGACAGGATAGATCGAGTGAATCCTTAGAAGAGTGTAAAGGAAGTAGAAGTGTACTTAAGAGGGAAATCAGGAGGGCAAGATGGGGACATGAGATAGCTTTGGCAAATGGAGTCAAGGAGAATCCAAAGGGTTTTTACAAAGACATTAAGGACAAACGGTTAACTAGGGAGAGAATAGGACCCCTCAAAGGTCAGCAAGGTGGCCTTTGTGTGGAACTACAGAAAATGTGGGAGATACTAAATAAGTATTTTGCATCAGTATTTACTGTGGAAAAGGATATGGAAGATATAGAATGTAGGGAAATAGATGGTGACATCTTGAAAAATGTCCAGATTACAGAGGAGGAAGTGCTGGATGTCTTGAAACGCATAAAAGTGGATAAATCCCCAGGACCTGATCAGGTGCACCCTAGAACTCTGTGGGAAGCTAGAGAAGTGATTGCTGGGCATCTTAATGAGATACTTATGTCATCGATAGTCACAGGGGATGTGCCGGAAGACTGGAGGTTGGCTAACGTGGTGCCACTGTTTAAGAAAGGTGGTAAGAACAAGCCAGGGAACTATAGACCGGTGAGTCTGATGTCAGTGGTGGGCAAGTTGTTGGAGGGAATCCCGAGGGGAAGGATGTACATGTCTTTGGAAAGGCAAGGACTGATTAGGGATAGTCAACACGGCTTTGTATGTGGGAAATCATGTCTCACAAACTTGATTCAGTTTTTTGAAGAAGTAACAAAGACAATTGATGAGGGCAGAGCAGTAGGTGTGATCTATAAGGACTTCAGTAAGGCATTCAACAAGGTTCCCATGGGAGACTGGTTAGCAAGGTTAGATCTCATGGAATACAGGGAGAACTAGCCATTTGGATACAGAACTGGCTCAAAGGTAGAACACAAAGGGTGGTGGTAGAGGATTGTTTCTCAGACTGGAGGCCTGTGACCAGTGGAGTGCCACAAGGATCGGTACTGGGTCCACTACTTTGCATCATTTATATAAATGATTTGGTTGTGAGCATAAGAGGTATAGTTAGTAAGTTTGCAGATGACACCAAAGTTGGAGGTGTAGTGGAGAGTGAGGAAGGTTACCTCAGATTACAATAGGATCTTGATCAGATGGGCCAATGGGCTAAGAAGTGGCAGATGGAGTTTAGTTTAGATAAATGTGAAGTGCTGCATTTTGGGAAAGCAAATCTTAGCAGGACTTATACACTTAATGGTCAGGTCCTGGGGAGTGTTGCTGAACAAAGAGACATTGGAGTGCAGGTTCATAGCTTCTTGAAAGTAAAGTCGTAGGTAGATAGAAAGTGAAGAAGGCATTTGATATGCTTTCCTTTATTGGTCAGAGTACAAGAGTTGGGAAGTCATATTGCGGATGTACAGGATTGGTTCGGCCACTGTTGGACCATTGCGTGCAATTCTGGTCTCATTCCTATCGGAATGATGTTTTGAAACTTGAAAGGGTTCAGAAAAGATTTTCTAGAATGTTGCTAGGGTTGGAGGATTTGAGCTATAGGGAGAGTTTGAATAGACTTGGACTATTTTCTCTGGAGGGTCGGAGGCTGGGGGGGTGGTGGTGACCGTAGAGAGGTTTATAAAATCATGACGGGCATGGATAGGATAAACAGACAAAGTCTTTTCTCTGGGGTGGGAGAGTCCAGAAGTCGAGGGCATAGGTTTAGGGTGAGAGGGGAGAGATGTGAAATAGACCTAAGAGGCAACTTTTTCACGCAGAGGGTGGTACGTGTATGGAATGAGCTGCCAGAGGAAGTGGTGGGGGCTAGTACAATTGCAACATTTAAAAGGCATCTGGATGGGTAAATGAATAGGAAGGGTTTAGAGGGATGTGGGCCAGGTGCTGGCTGGTGGGACTAGATTGGGTTGGGATATCTGGTCAGCATGGACGACTTGGACCAAATGGTCTGATCTGTGCTGTACATCTCTATAACTCTGTGGCTCTAAATAGGTTATACAAATTAGATTACAGCTCCAAACGTCCCTTCTGGTGAAACGTTTAATAGGGACATGCAGACTAGTGTCAGAGAATGCAAGAAATGTCTTTTTGGAATGGAGTATCTCTATTGGGAACAATATTAGTTAGGATATTACAATATTAGTTAATAATAGAAAAATATTAGCAAATATTAACAAGATGAGTTGAGATTTGAGATATTCCTTTATCCACAGCTGTACCAGGTCAGTGGCCCTAGGCAGGAGAATGCTGGTAAAAATAATTAAAGGTAAGTGCCCAGACCAAATACCATCGGGAAAATTGCAGGAAAGTGCAGGGGCCTTGTTGACTTCAGGAAATGTGGAAATTGCAGGTGTTCCATCCATGAATCTCTATTCATTCTAATTGGCAGCTTTCTCAGCAACTGCTTGTGACACACATGAATCTGAGCTGAGAGTATAAACTTACAGCAATTATCTTAATATGTATGCAAATAATCAATCTCACTTGATAAGAACAAAACTACATGTTGTGATTGGGATACAAATTAAGGCAAGAAAACAAAATCTATTGCATCGTGCCAGTCTGAAGGTTGAGTGTGTCAATGTGGAAATACAGTGCCATAATGGTACCATAGTGGTTTATAGTTTATATTAATTTAGTTGTAAATAAACTCACCAAAGATCTCCAAGTTAGTGAAATTGACACACTTCATTTGTATTATATTTTGATAGCACCAGAATATTATCACAGTTACTATTTTGTTTTGTCTTGCACCATCATTCTTTTTGCCTTTAATCGCTCCTGCCCTCCACCATAATACAGACCTTTGTTTGCTGACAGGGTAATTAAAACTGTTTAAAATTGGCTGCAAAGTACTTTGGGACTTCCTGAGATCATGAGAGATGCTATATAAATGTAAATGCTTTTACCCGTTTTGTTGCTTCCTCCTCCCTCTCTCCACTCATTACATCTTTTCTCCCTGACTCTGAACTTTTACTTCTTAATCTCCAATAACTTTCAGTTCTGATGAAGGGTCATTGACCTGAAACATTAACTCTGCTTCTCTCTCCTTGGATGTTGTTGGACATGTTGAGTATTTTCAGCACTTTCTCTTATTGTTTCAGATCTCCAGTACATGCATCATTTTGTTCTTGTCTTAGATTTTGTTTCTCCTTTCGCTAAAATGATGATGTATATTTGTTCATCTTCAGTAAAACTCTCTGACACCTGTCAATCATGATGTGGAGGTGACATTGTTGGACAGGGATGGACAAACTCAGAATTCACATGGCACTAGGTTATGGTCCAACGGGTTTATTTGAAATCACAAGTTTTGAAGCAGTGCTCCTTCATGAGGTGACATGGGGGGAAGCTTCCCTCTACTGCTCCTGACAAAGGAGCAACACTGCAAAAGCTTGTGAGTTCAAAAGCATCTTTTGGACTATAACTGGTGTCGTGTGACTTCTGATCTTGTAAACCACTAATGGAAACTCAAAAGCAGAAGTAACAAAATGCACACAGTACTCTGATCTAAATGCCATTTGAGTAATGTAAACTTACAAAGGCAAGTTTGTTGACACAATCCCAAATTTGGTCATATAACAGAAGTCAGAAAAAATTGTGATTTTTTTTCACTGTGCATTCATTTGCACTTTGCAGATTAAGTCTTAACCTGCAGTAATAGATAAAATAATTTATGCCACAAATTGCAGAATGTTCAGTTTGACTGTAGTTTTTATATTTAAACACATGGCTTTATATCTATTTCCTTCATATTAAGTGCCATTGTCATTAATGAGGCGCAGTTTAAAAAGTGCCAAATACAATTGTAACTCAAAGTAAACTGTATCTGAAGAAGTAAACTTTTAAGTGTGGCTGCTTTCCAATCTACACTTGTGACATAAAACTTTCCACAGAACCTTGGCTCGTAAACAAAACAAATATTTGTTATTTTATGAGCCTTAATTGTGTGGAAGGTTATGTGACAGAGCTATAGCAGGGCTACAGTGATATGATCTAAAGTGTTCTCAGCACAATGAAAAGCTGCAAATTGATATGTTGGACTTCTCAATTGCAGGAACAGATGTAGAATGACAAAAGACCATTTGATCAATCGATGCCTGCTGTGTTCACAGGCCTTGTTCACAATCTCAGCCACTGAAGTCAGTTCAGTTCATAGTACACTAACTCTGACTCATGAAAGTTTGAGAGTTGGACTTCAGGCGTAAACTAAATTGATGCTTCAAAGCAACAGTTCAAATTGATATCATACCATCTTCAACGGACTGCAAGTGCATTACAGCCATTTCTTGTTGCAGAAGGTAATGGTTCTGAAAGGGTTAATGTTTGCAATTATGTTGGGCTCCATCCAGCCTAATGATGTTACATGGTCTTTGAATGGAAAAGAAGCAATCTAGCACAAGGTTCCAATGGAGGCTGAAGTCTCATCACTGACTCCTGATTGTCTTTGTAGTTATTCTTAACTAGACAAAGTAAAGGATCCAATAGAAACAACCAGTAAAACAAATGTCATTTACAAAATACCATCCAAACACAATATCAGACAAACAGGCAGGAAACTAGCCACCAGAATACACGAATGCCAACTAGCCACAAAAAGACATGAGCCACTATCACTAGTATCCTTGCATATAGATGAAGAAGGACACCACTTTGACTGGGACAACACATCCATCCTAGGACAAGCCAAATAGTGACATGCATGAGAATTCCTAGAAGTATAGCATTCCAATCGAAACTCTATCAACAAACACATTGGTTTGGACCCTATCTACCACCCTCTGAGAAAAAGGACAGGAAATTACATCGCCTTAAGAAACAAGACTCATAAATAGAAAGTGGGACATAACACTAGCGCTTCACCGGAGACTCATTGATGATGTTGCCTAGTATGGTGACGAAACGTCTGAAAATGAACCTTCCAGCTCAGCAAGCAAACTTACATCCAGAACCTCAATCTGAGCTACAAATCTTCTCGAAAATTGCTAAGGAGATTTTGGGGTTTATTTTGTCAAAAGACAAGGACTCCCATGAGTTCGCTGGGACGAAAGATGCACAAATATCAGCTTCTTTGAACAGGCCAATATCCCTAGCACTGAGGTACTGACCCCCCCTTAATCATCTACAATGGGCTGAGCACGTCGACCACATGATCGGCATGAGACTCCCCAACCAGGTGCCCTACTCCCAGCTTCAAAACAGCAGCCAAGCCCCAGGAGGACAGAGAAAATGCTTCAGGTATATCCTCAAGGCCTCAATGGTGAAGTGCAGCATTCCCACAGAAATCTGGTAATCACCAGCTTAAGACCATCCAAAGCAGAGGGAGAACATCTGGGAAGGCGTCAAGCACCATGAGACTTGCCGCTGAGAGAAAGCGGAATCCAAGGGGAAACAGCAAAAGGAGCACATTGCCACATCAACACATCCCACCCTTTCCTTTCCCATGACCATCTTCTGCCCCAAGGGTAAAAGAGCCTGTGGAAGCTGCATCGGACAGTACAGCCACCCATGGACTCCCCCTGAGAGTGAAGAGAGTCATCCTCATCTGCGAGGGATTGCCACTGATGATAATTGCAGACACTGTGAGCTGTGTTTGTAAACCACTGTCAGTTCACTGTATTAATTAAAAGGAGGTGCTGGACAAATCTGGATTGTTTTTGCTAAAGTGTCGAAGGCTGAGGGTCAACCTGACTGAAGTATATAAAATTATAATAGACATGATTAGGGTGTATAGTCAAATACTAAGGGGCATAGGTTTAAAGCGAGAGAGGAAAAGTTTAAAGGAGAAGTGCAAGGAGAGGTTTTCACACAGAAAGATAGGCGCCTGGAACGCACTGCCAAGGGAGGTGGTAGAACGACATATAGAACTGTACATCACAGTACGCGGACCCGATAGTGTGCCGATATGTTAGCAGAGTTTAAAGGGCATTTAGACCGACGCATGAACAGTTAGGGAATTGAGGGATGCCGACCATGTGCAGGCACATGGGATTCGTTTCAAACAGCTTCACAGTCCTGGAGGGCTGAGGGACCTGTTCCTGTGCTGTACTCTTCTGTGTTCTATGCTTTGATAGGAAATCGCATGTTAAAATGCTTTCAATACTATTACCCCATGTCTATCTCTCTGGCCGCCAATAGTTGTAACTTTCTAACAGTTTCTACAGAAATCAATGAAACTTTTTCTTCAGATTCTTGGGAACACGCAAAACATTTCTAACTTAGCATGTGTTAACACTGCGACATCTGTTTTCTAGAACATAACACAATGAAGCTCTGTTTCAGGAACACACTTCACAAAAGACAGAATGTCCTAACAGGCCTTCATTGTTTCTTTTGACATTTACTCTCCTGTTTCAGAAAACAAAATTCTTTTCCTGTCCAAAATTCTGCTTAATTGGAAAATTACCCTGAAAATACTAATAGGCTTAGCTCAGCTTAGTGTCATTCCACTGTTGACTTTATGTTTGATTACTATTTCTAAAGGCAATGTTCCCATTAAGTCCCCCCTTGTTCCTGTTTCCTTTGTGACAGCAGTCATATGATTCAAAATTACTGGGAAATTATGTTGTTTCCTATTCAGGTGGACAGCAAAAACAGTGACCACCCTTGCACTGTCCCAAAGATCTTTGAGATTGCTGACAGACTGCAGTGATATGCAGGAAAGATGGTGTATGGTGAGTTGGATGATTAAGTAGAGATGACAGGATAACAGAGACCAGAATTGGGGAAGAGTCAGAAAGGATGCCATAGAATCCCTTCAGTGCGGAAGCAAGCCATTCAGCCCATAGGGTCCACACTGATCCTCCAAAGAGCATCACACCCAGACCCACCTATCCCTGCAGATCTTACGGCTAACCCAACTAGCCTGCACAATTTAGCATGGCCAATACACCCTATCCTGCACATCTTTGGGCTGTGGAAGGAAACTTGAGAACCCAGCGGAGACCCATACAGACAGAGGGAGAATGTGCAAACTTCACACAGACAGTTGCCTGAAAGTGGATTCGAAGCCAGTTCCCTGGTGCTATGAGACATCAGTGCTGACAGCTAAACCACCGTGCAGCCCCAGTGTGAGGAAGTGGTATTCAGAATGTTTAGCTAAAGTGTCCTCCCATCTTGAATTGTGGAATGTAAGATGCCGGAAGGGGAACATAGGAGGAGGCCATTCAGTCCACAAGCCTGATCCACTATTCAATACAATTGTGGCTGATGATCCATTTCAATGCTTTTTCCCATATTATCATCATAACCCTGTATTTAATTGACAGCACAGCAGGTCAGGCAGCATCTAGGGAACAGAAGATTCGACGTTTCGGGCACATGCCCTTCTTCAGGAATCAGCCCATAGAATCAGAACATAGGAGGAGGCCATTCAGTCCTCAAGCCTGATCCACTATTCAATACAATTGTGGCTGATCATCCATTTCAATGCTTTTTCCCATATTATCATCATAACCCTGTATTTAATTGATACTTAGAAATCCATTAATCTCTATTTTAGCATACTCAGTGACTGATCCATAGCCTCCGAGGTACAGGATACCAAAGATTCACAATCACCGAGTGAAAAAAAATTACCCTGGTCTAAGACCTAAATGACTTATTCATTCACAGGATAAAGGCATTGCTGTCTAGGCCATCACTATTACCCATACTTAATTGCCCAGAGGGCAGTTAAAAATCAACTACATTGCTGTTGGACTAGAGTCACATGAAGGCCAGGATATCAGATTTCTGTCCCTAAAGGCATTAGTGAACCAGACGGGTTTTTCCCCAACAATCAGCAATGGATTCATGGTCACCATTAGACTCTTTAATGCCAGATATTTATTGAATTCAAATTCCACCATCTGATGTTGCAGGATTTGAACCCAGGTCCCGAGAACATTATCTGGGTCTCTGGGTTAATAGCCCAGCTATATATAATACCATTAGGCCATCACCTCCCCTACAATATAATTAAAAGGATTAAAAGACGCAGGTAAGATTTTTCCTTTGGTGTGGAGAGTTTAAAACCAGAGGATATCATTTCAATATGAGTCATTTAGGTCTTAGACCAAGGTAATTTGTTTTCACTCAAGGAATTGTGAATCTTTGGAATCACGCACACTCTCACATGCACACTCTCTCTCTCTCACACACGCACACTCTCACACACACACAGACAAATGCACACTCTCTCTCACACACACGCGCACACTCTCACATGCACACTCTCACACACACAGACACACGCACACTCCCACACACACACACACTCTCACACACACACGCGCACATTCTCACATGCACTCACACACATACAGACACACACACTCTCTCACAGACAGACACACACGCACACTCTCTCACACACACACTTGAACACTCTGTCACACACACAGACACACACGCGCACACACACACAGACATATATACACACACACATGCACATACTCTCACACACAAAAACACAGATATGTGGTTGTGGCTGAAAGCCTCAAATTTGCACAGTTCTGTGATGGAGATAGTCCTGGAACCATTGTGGCCCACCATCTGTTGGGAGCCTATGTGACTTTATTAAAATACTGCCAACCTCATCAAACTGCCTCCCAACAGGCAACTAATTGCTGACTACTGCAATGGGTAGGCCACTGCTGCTAGTTTGATCCTGCCTCCAGCAAGATCTCTTAGAGGCCAGATAGTTCCTGGGAGACATTTTACTCCTGGTCCTGCCTTCTAATTAGGAACATTTAGTCCACTTTGAGTAGACCAAAATGGCAGCTTAACTTCTATTTATGTTAATCACCTTTATTTTACTTTTTCCACATGATTACCCTCTGGCTCTTTCATATCAACCGTCATCATTTGGTTGATTTGGCTGGTGATTTCACAGTCAGATGCCCTGCCTCTAAACCTTCTGCCACCAAAGAGGGCCACAGGCCAGTACTGTACCAATACACACTGGCTTCCCTACACCAGTGGACCGGTTTTCTCAATCCAGCAAGTCCTGGAATAGTTTTTGAACCAACAACCTTTTCGTTGAAAGGTAGAGAGCTATCCACGGAGGCAAACCAACTTCCTTAGTAACACCAATCGCCAAGGGCAATTAGTGAACCAAGAGGATCCAAATCATTGGAAAGATTTTAGTATTCAACTGGAACATGCTGGAATGTATTGAAAAGCAAACTTGATGAACACAGATGTTGGAAATGAAAGGTGAGCCTTTCACAATCTAAAATCCTGAAAGAGCAGCCTTTTGTTGTGGTGGAAGTGGGGCTGTATCGGATGTCACAGTGAATGGTGTGGAGTGGAGTGGATTGTGCATTGACCTCAATGGAATTGAGAATCGGCTGCTGAACAACAATTTTCCATCTTGACAATAGTTAAAATGGCTCCCCAAGTCACATGACTATCTGCTGACCATTCCTATTCTACAACTAGCAGACTTCCCACAGCATTGCTCACTGCCCAATTAGAATCTAGAAAGTCACTTTGAGTTTTGGGCTTGTTCCTTCAAAGCCAAGAACTCCTTTGGGAATAGGCATTTGTAAATTGCTGAACTTGATTAGTAAGTTCCACAGGGTCTGTAAATGTCAAACTCCAGATTAATGACTGGCCTTCTATTCATCTTGAAGATAGCTTTTGCATCTGCGTGATGTCAGAAATGTGACAACTAGAATGTCACACCTGAAGTGTGAGGTCTAAATGTGACAACCATCTGCTAGGCCTCTAACCTTTACGAGGTTCACGAGCTGATCTCCTATGGTATTGCTCACGGTGAGTCAGATATTGTGCTAAAGTGTGGTGCCTAAAGTGTGAAGTCTGAAGTGTGACAGTAAAGTGTGACAATTAACGTATGACGGAAAGTGAGTGTGCCATTTATCAGTATGTGCCTTGGGAATAACTATATTTTAGACAGTCAGTGTATTGTGGCTTGTTTGCTATTTTGCAATCCAATACAGATCATAAAATGTTTCTCCCCTTATACTTGAAGATGTTATAATGAGCAGAATATGTGTCATGAACAATCAGCTATCATTAGGCCTGGCTAATCTTTTATTGCACCCCCTCCGCCAACTCTGAAGCACCTTCCTTCAACCCAATTTATGCACCATTGACTTCTGAATCTAATGCCACCAATGTATGCTCCATGCTAGAATTGTAGACCTTCACTTCATTAAAATTCCCACTTGCTTTGAGGACCATTGACATTGGGGCTACCTGGACATTCCGAACTAGTGCTTGTTAACAGTGGCTTGGCAACATTATGAGAGGCACACTCCAAATTAGCTGCAATTCGAAACCTTGGAGGTACCAATTCAAAACATTAATCAGTTTTTAAAATAAGGAGACCGAGGGTTGATGTGGTGAGGCTTCTGGGAGGATCACTGGGGACATGGGGACAATTGGATCATACAATGTCTGAGATTCCCAATGGTAGCAGACCAATACAGTTCCTTCCTATTTTACAAGATCCCTAACCTCCTCTACCACCAGCCAAGTACTACACATTCTGCACTTAGTTTCTTCACAACTTTTTAATAAATTTCTACATTGTTTTGAAGAACATAAGAAAATGTTGACTTTCTTGCTTCACATTTATCATTTTCATTAACACAAATCTTTTAACTTGATTTGCAACAGATCTATCCCTTGTTGTGCTTTTTACTGGGAAACTGACTACATTAATTAACTTTCCCTGAATGTTCAAAGGGAGAAAACATTACCAGAACAAATAATTGCATGGTTAATTAATGGAGTAATCAGTCTTCCTGTGAAGCACTCATCGAAATGGATAATACGTAGCTGGCTCTAACTAATTTGTAAGTATTAATGAATTCCAAGGCTTGAATCCAATAGGAATGAGTTCCATTTTCCACTGAACAACAGAACCTTGAAGAATGTTGACCGATAAATCAACAAATCCATGTGCACCCATCTCTCAGTTGATTCTTGTAGCAGTGATGTTGACCCATTTGAGCAGAACAGCAAGGAGAAAGCTTGGAAAGTACATGTAGCAATATCCACTTCAGTTAATATACAATGCCAGTGGAAATGGAAGATTTGGGATGACCACTGGACAGACAGAGAGAAGATTAATTTTTCTTAATAGAATGAGCATCTGGAACACACTACCTGAAAGGACATTAGAAGCAGAGGCAATAGTAACTTTTAAAAATGAATTGGAAATGGAAAGTTTTGGAAAATTGTGGGAATAGATTTTGGGGGAATGAGATGAATCAGATAAACATCTAAGGAAAGATATAAGATCCAGAGAGGTGTTGACAGCTTAATTGTGGAGGGAAAGTTTCCTCTTGTGGGAGAAATTAGAACAAGGGGTTACCTAATGAAGGAGCAGCACTCTGAAAGTTAGTCTTCCAATTAAACCTGTTGGACTATAATCTGGTGTTGTGTGATTTTTAACTTTGTCCACCCCCGTCCAACACCGGCACCTCCACATCATTGTTGAAAACTGGTCAAAACAATGATTTTTTTTCTCTCTCTCAGAAGGTCATGACCTCTCTTTCTGAAAAGGCGGCAGAGCAGTGAAAATACTCTAGTTATGCGAAGAGCTGCAAGGTTATTGGAATGAGAATTTGAAATTAGAATCGGATCAATCATGATCTCATTGAATGGTGGAGCAGGCTCAAGGAGCTAAGTTGCCTGTTCCTGCTCCTTGTTCAAGTGGAAATGACCAGACTGATCCCTTCTATGGTGGGATGGTCTTGTAGGAAGAACTAAAGCAACTGGGCCTGTACTCTCCCACCATAAACAAGTTCAACAAATTCAGCACAGATCAAGGTCTCACCACAAGACTTTCCTGGTTTGTTTGGCCCAATGGAAAATTCATTGGAAAAATCCACTGTAACTTTGCAAGAAGTTGTATTGACCCATATTTGATCTTAAAATTTGTACTCCAACTGTCAATGACAATGCATTGGCAAGATTCTGCATTGCCTTATAAATGTTCTGGGCTTAGGAACATGTAGGAAACACTAGAAGAGAGAGCAGCCTGATGGACGTAGATTTCTCTTGGTGTTGCTGTTTTCTAGTTAATGTTTTGGAAGCAGAAGCTGTGGGCATTTATTGTCTGTCCCAAATAAGTAGTATTAAGCCTTCCTCTGGATGGGGGTTTGACAGAACTGAGTCCCATCCTAGTGTTATAGATCAGACCTAACCACCTTAAAACATATTAAGAAGATCACCTAGACTCTAACCTTTTCTTATTTTAAAGATAATTGGAAGGTATTGTGTTTCAGATGCAATTCGATTGATCAAACTACTCAACGTTAAGCAGAACACACTTTAATTTTCCATGACAGTTGAAATACAGACAAGATAAAAATTAAAAAAAAATTGGCTTAACTGTAACTCCATTGAAATTCTTAACAAAATAATATATATTAGCCAAGACTAATTAACTGTTCCAATATCCCATGTAACATCCCATGAACACACACTTGGCAAAGACAAATTCAGTAAAATAGATCATCTCGCATGCAATTCTAGCAGCAGGAAAAAAACTCCAGCTTTTAGCTGTGGCAGAGAGAGAAATGGAAGCTTCCACATTCAGTTTCAAGACCACAGCAAGCACTGAAAGCTAAAACTAAAGATCTTGGTTCTGTGGGAGTCTGACACCACCCATTCAGACTGCTTCTATTGTTCCAACTGTAAAAAAAACCAAAGTCCTCACAAGCTGTTTACTTTATTGGTCTCAAGCAGACTGTTCAGCATCTCTGTATCAACCTTCCTTCATCGAACAAAAGGACAAAATACATCTCTTAAAGCCATAGTATTGTTACGCTGGCCCCACCCAGAGGGCAGTTACAAGTCAGGCAGGTTCATTTGGATTCCCATGTAGGCCCAGACCAGGTAATGGTAGTGAGTTTGCTTCCTAAAGGGACATTAATGAAGTAAAGGCACCATAATTCAAGTAGACCATAGGGCTGTTCTCCCATTATAGACAGTCAACTAGTAGAGGTTTTACCTGAGGGACAACTTTCATGGTAACCTCAGCTGGTGTAGGAACTGAACCGGCAATCTGACAGCTCCATCATTACATCTACTGATGTTTTTGTTCCAGAACCCAGATTCTCCAGATGCTTGGGAATTTGAACTAGCCTCTGAACTGCTAAACCCAGACCATGATGATGCCACAGAATTACTTCAAGCTGAAGAACCCATTCTAGAGACCAACTACATGGAAATAATCCAGAAGAAACAGCCAATTCAGTCTCACTTGTCCATGGTGTTTGTCCACCTCATAGTCCAAATTGTTTGTACTTATTTTATTCCAATACTATTTACTTCCCAATTTCTCAAAGCCACAGTCTGACTATCTAACCTCTTCTTCAATGTTGACATATGATTGAATTTTCCTGTTGTCTCCACCAAAATCCTGAAGTCAGTCTCCATTCTGGTTCCAGAACCTAGAGGTGGCCATGCCAGAGAATCCTCTGAAGTCAGGATTCTGGCGATGATGAATGGGACATTAGCTGTAGTATGATTCCATGAGCATGACTCTGTCAGGCTGTTGCTTGACTAGTCTATGAGACAGCTCTCCCAGTTTTGGCACTAGCCCCCAGATCTAGTAAGGAGGATTTAGATGTTTATCAGATTCATTTCATCCCCCCAAATCTACTCCCACAATTTTGCAAATCTTTCCACTCAGTTGTATCAGTAGCTACAAAGTGTCAACAAAGAAATGTTACTAGACAGAGCACCTGTGTACCAGAAAAAACAACAGCAGAAACAGCCATGTCGACCTTGCAAAGTCCTCCTTTCCAAGATCTGGGGGCTAGTGCTAAAATTAGGAGAGCTGTCTCTTAGACTAGTCAAACAACAGCCTAACGTAGTCATACTCACAGCATCATACCTTACAGCTAATGTCCCATTCACCATCACCGTCCCTGGATATGTCCTGTCCCGTAACAGGACTGACCCAGTCGAGGTGATGGCACAGTGATATACAGTTGGGAGGGAATTGCCCTGGAACCCATGAAGTCTCATGGCTTCAGGTTAAATGTGGGCAAGGGAATCTCCTGCTTATTATCATGTAACATCCTCCCTCAGCTGATGAATCAGTACTCTTCCATATTGAGCAACACTTGGAGGAAGCACTGAAGTCACAAGGACAGAAAATGTATTCTGGGTGGGGATTTCAATGTCCACTACAATGAATGACTTGGCAGCAGTACTAAAGATCAAGCTGGTCAGGTCTTAAAGGACATAGTCACTAGGCTGGGTCTGCAGTACATTGTGAGAGGACTAACAAGAGGGAAAAATATATTTGACCTCAACCATACCACTCTGCTGGCTGCAGTCACCTGCCAATGACAGTATCGGTAAGAGTGACTACTGCACCATTGAGAATACCCTCCATCGTGTTGCATGGCGCTATCACTGTCCTAAATGGGATAGACTTTGAAGAGCTCTAGCAATTCAAGACTGGGCATCAATGAGGTGCTGTGGGCCATCAACCGCAGCAGAATCTGCAACCTCATGGCCAGACATATCCCCCAATCAACCAATACCATAAATCATGGGGATCATCCCTGGTTCAATGGAATCTGCAGGTGGGCATGCCAGGAGCAGCACAGACATACCTAAAAATGAGGTGTCAATCTGGTGAAGCTACCAAGCAGGACTACTTGCATGCCAAACAGCATAAGCAATCCCACAGCCAACGTATCAGATCTAAGCTCTGCAGTCCTGGCACATCCAGTCGTGAATGGTGGTTGGCAATTAAACAACTCGCTGAAGGAGGATCCTCCAGAAATCCCCCTGAAATCCCCCAGAAATATCCCCATCCTCAATAATGGAAGAGCCCAGAGATCAGCCAGAAGTGCTGAGTGAATGTTCTATCTCAGGGTCCTCGAGTCGTCCCCAACATCACAGATACCAGACTTCAGCCAATTCGATCCACTTACCTGATATTAGGAAATGATTAGAGACACTGGATACTGCAAAAGCTATGGGCCCTGATAACATTCCAGCAGTAGTACTAAGGACTTGTGCTCCAGAATCTGTTGCTTCCTGAGCCAAGTTGTTCCAGTATAGTTACAACACTGGCATCTATATACAATAATGTGGAAAATTGCCCAGGTACATCCTCTACACAAAAAAGGAGGACAAATCCAACCCAGCCAATTAACATTCCATCAGTCTATTGTTGATATCAGTAAAGTGATGGAAGGCATCATTAACAGTGCTATCCAGCAGCACCTGCTCAGCAATAACCTGCTCAGTGATGCCCTGGGTTCTACCAGGGCCACTCAGCTCCTGACCTCAATACAACCTTGGTTCAAACATGGACACAACAGCTGAATTATAGAGGTGAGGTCAGAATGACAGTTTTTCACATCAAGGCGCTCGCACAAAACTGCAATCAATGGGAATCAGGGGCAACCTCTCCCTTGGTCAGAGTTATACCTGACAAATAGTCGCGGTTATTAGATGTCAGTCATCTCAGCTCCAGAACACCTCTGCAGGAGTTCCTATTGGTAGTGATGGTAGTGTTCTAGGCCCAACCATCTTCAGCTGCTTCATCAATTACCTTCCCTTCATCATAAGGTCAGAAGTTGGGATGTTCGCTGATGATGACACAATGTTCAGCATCATTCACAACTCCTCAGATACTAAAGCAATCTATGTTCAAATGCAACAGCATTTACATAATATTCAGGCTTGGGCTGACAAGTGGCAATAACATTCATGCAACAGAGGTGCCAGGTTATGACCATCTCCAATCGGAGACAATCTAACCACTGCCCCTTGACATTCAATGGTGTTACCATCAATAAATCCCCCACTATCAACATCCTGGGGTTACCATTGACCAGAAATTTAATTAGACTTGCCATATAAACACAATGACTACAAGAACAGGTCAGAGGTTAGGAATACTGCAGCACGTAATATACCTCCTGATTCCCCAAAGCCTGTCCACCATGTACAAGGCATAAGTATGATGGATAACTCTCCATCTTTCTGGATGGGTGCAAGTCCAACAACAGTCAAGAAGCTTGACATCATCCAGGAAAGAGCAGCAGTTTGACTGGCATTACATCACCGTGGGGCGGCACGGTGGCTCAGTGGTTAGCACTGCTGCCTCACAACGCCAGGGACCCAGGTTCAATTCCAGCCTCAGGTGACTCTCTGTGTGGAGTTTGCATATTCTCTCCGTGTCTGCGTGGGATTCCTTCCACAATCATAAAGATGCGCAAGTTGGGTGAATTGGCCACGCTAAATTGCCCATAGTATTCAGGGGTGTGTAGTTAGTCTGGGGTAAATGTAGGGGAATGGGTTTGGGTGAGTTACTGTTCGGAGCGTGCGGGTGGACTTGTTGGGCTGAATGGCCTGTGTCCACACTGTATGGATTCTATGTTTCACAAGCATCCACTCCCTCCACCACGAATGCTCAGTAGCAGCAGTGTGTATACCAACAAGATGCACTGCAGAAAGTCACCAAGGGTCCAGAGATAGTACCTTCCAAAGCCATGACCACATTCATCTAGAAGGACAAGGGCAGCAGATATATAAGAACACCTACAGATTCCCCTCCAAGGCATTCACCATCCTGACTTGGAAATATACCACCATTTCTTCACTGTCGCTGGGTCAAAATCCTGGAAATCCCTCCCTAAGGATATTGTGGATCCACCTACAATATGTGGACTGCACTCATTCAAGAAGGCAGCTCAACACGACCTTTTCAAGTGTAACTACGGACAGGCAATAAATGTTGGCCCAGACAGCGTTGCCTATGCCCCATGAGTGAATAAAGAATGACTAACATTGTGAAGGGGACACCTAGCACCAATGGCTTACAACAGATGCTGAATCCTCACATTCCACCAGTTGAGTGTTGGAGTGAGCGGGAGGGGGCAATGATACACTGCAAAATACAACAATGAGGGCTCCTCCAGCCTGGAGACCTTTCTGCCAACTGGATGATCCCAGCAGTGCCATCACCTTTTGTCCTGTTGGCACAACACTGGGTCTAATTGCCATTGACTGGTCACATCTGTAGCATTAATCCATCTTCTAGCAGGATGCATCAAAAACAGAAACCCATTGGGTAGCTGATCCAACCTGTTCATTTCAAACTTTCCACACCTTCCCGCCTCCAAACACACCTCTTTGGAACTGGGAGAATTCACAACAGTAATCTAAATTTCAGCCATTTACTCTGGTAGATCATTCTCCATGGTCACAGCCTTCCATCTAAGTGTTTCTCCTAGACTCTGCCCGAGATCTCACATATCAGTGCCCACATTTGTCAAGACTTCTCAGTTACTGTAGATGGTTACCTCATGCCACAGGTATTTTGTAAGAAAAAAGGGGTTACTTGAGCAGTGAATGCTTCTTGAATTCACCATGCAGTCAGAGAGACAAATCACCAGGCAACCATCAAGCTGATGGTGTTGTCCTGAAGGCAGCTTCGAGAGCACAGGCAATACAAGGCCATCCACAAGGGGCAGGAAGAGTGTGAAGCCAAAATTACTGATGGTGTACTTGGAGATTGAGGCCCTCAGCCTCTGGAGAGGTACCCACTTTCTAATATCAAATCTTTTCTTTGACTAGGTGATTCTAGCTCATTTTTAGTATTGCAGCAAATCCACAACCCAAATTGTTCTCTCTCAGGATGTGCCATTTTAGACATCAGTCACTATTGCAAGCAAACTCAATTTAAAGCATGTGATAGAGCAACTTCATTCATTCTGAAGGGACCCAGCATCCAGGACTCACTATTTTGCCCCTAAGCCTTTTCTATTTCTTTACCACAGCTGGGGAAGGTTTGCTCACGCACCATGTGTTTATAAACTGGTTCTTCATTAATCACTTTACAGCTTCAGTCGCACAATTTGCACAAAAGCAAGTTGTCATTGCAGAGATTTAATTATAATAAGAGCTATTTTGCCTTGGCAAGGGAGTTCTCCCCAGCGTTGCTCACTATAGCCCTTTCTACCCTTTCACCCTCACCCCGGAAGAAATGCAAACAGCAGCAGGCACTCATGCACCCTCCCTCATTTCTGTACTCTCATCAGCTTTGGTTAGAAGATTCACCTCCTGACTCTCACAGCCCATAAATGAATTTTGAAAAATACCTACAACGCCATAGGCATTTGTCTTGTTAAGTAGTCTTGCATGTGGTACCTTACTGAACGTCTTTTAAAAATCTAAATATATTACATCAACTGATTCCCCTTTATCTGTCCTGCTTATTATCTCCTTAAAGAATTTTAATAAATTTGTTATGATCTCCCCTTCCTGAAGCCATGCTGGCAGTGCTGGATTATATTACACATTTCTGAATACTCAGTTTGGACCTTATCCACATGTTGTTATCTTCACTTTGCCCACCAAATCCCCTTATAATTGTAGATGCCTCTATAAGGTGACCCCTCAACCTTTAGATACAATAGATTTCCAGCCTATTCAGTCTTTTCCTGAATGTTTTGTCCATATTTAAATGTTGTTCAAGTTCACTCCTTGAGAGTACTAATCATCAAGTACCACAGTCAGCTGACACTGTACATTCCAAAACCTCAAGTTGTGATGACTCATAGCTTGATTGGCTGTAGGCAAGTTCTGTCACCCTCTTCCTGACAATGCAACCAAGGTCAAATAGACCTTTGTTTGTGCTGCATTATAAATTGATAAGCAAGATCTGTCCCATTCACCCTCCAGCTCCAGACTGCTAATGTTCCAGCCATGTGAACTGATGTGCGCTTCATCAAATACAATTTCAGCAGTGTGACCCTGAAAGATAGAAGAATTTCAAAGCAGTCCCATTTTACAACGTGTTCCGTGGGTACAGAGATAGTGGAAGACATAAAGGCAGCTTATGGTTATTTAAATGTGCTTCACTCTGTACATTGCTTGTTCTTCATCAGGTGGGCATGACAGATACATCCCATGTGTAGGGTGTGTCCACCACTGACTGGCATGCTTTCTGGAAAAAGCCCCAAAAGGCCACCATGAAAAGGTCATTGAAAGGTCCGAGCACAATTATGAGCTTTTTCAATGGACATCCTCGACTGAGGGAAATAGTCAGAAACCAATGGATTTTCCATACAGTCACCAAACTGTACCAAATCATTTCTCACCTCGGAGCAGCACAGTTTGGTTTAAGAATGAGAATTTAGGAGATTTATTCATCAGCCATATTGGTAACCTGTAAGTTAGGTTACCAATCTTACAGCAATACATAGAATTAACCACCCAGAAGAAAATGTTATTTGGTCCAACTGACACATACTGGTATCCATGCATCACACCCACTACTTCCTCTCATTCAATCAGCATGTTCTTCCATTGTTTTCCTCCTGAAGTTCTTATCTAGCTTCACTTTAAATGTACCAATACTATTCACCTCAATTACTCCCTTTGACAGTGTGTTCCATGTTCTCGTTACTTGATGATAAATAATGTTTCTCCCGAAGTCCTTATTGGATTTATTGACTATTTTATATTCTACTACAAACCCACAGACCTCCCACAGCAACCTGGACTACACCACTTCTCACCCTGCCTCCTGTAAAAATGCCATCCCTTATTCCTAATTGCTCCGCCTTTGCCACATCTGTTCCCAGGATGACCAATTCCACAATAGAAAATTCCAGATTACCTTGTTCTTCAAACACCGCAATTTCCCCTTCTACAAGGTCGACAGTGCCCTCAGCACATCTCCTCCACTTTCCAAATCTCTGCCCTTGAACCCCCACCCTCCCAACGCACCAAGGACAGAACCCCCTGGTCCTCATCTTTCACCCCACCAACCTCCGCATACATCGCATCATCCTCCGCCACTTCTGCCACCAACAAACTGACCCCAACACTAGGGATATATTTCCCTCCCCTCCCCTATCAGCGCTTCGGAGAGACCATTCCCTTCACGACTCCTTTGTCAGGTCAATGCCCCCTACCAACCCACCCCCTTCCACTCCGGCACCTTCTTCTGCCATTGCAAGAAGAGCAAAACCTGCGCTCACACCTCCCCCCTCACCGCCGTCCAAGGCCCCATATGATTTTTCCACATCCGACAGAAATGTATCTGTACCTCCACAAATGAAATCTACTGTATCCGTTGCACTCGATGTGGTCTCTGCATCAGGGAGACAGGACACCTACTTGCGGATCATTTCAGAGAACATCTCCGGGACACCCGCACTAACCAACCCCACCGCCCCGTGGCTAAACACTTCAACTCCCCCTCCCACTCCACCAAGGACATACAGGTCCTGGGCCTCCTCCATAACCAAACCCTGGAGCCTGGAGGAAGAATGTCTCACCTTTTGCCTTGGAACCCTGCAACCAAACAGGATTAATGTGGATTTCACCAGTTTCCTCATTTCCCCTCCCCCCCACCTTATCCCAATTCCAAGCCTCCAACTCCACACCACCCTCTTGACCTGTCCATCGTCTTTTCCATCTATCTGTTCCATCCTCCTCTCCGACCTATCACGTTCTCTCCCACCTTCATCTACCTATTGCATTCCCAGCTACCTTCCCCCCAGCCCCACACCCCTTCCCATTTATCTCTCAACCCCCACCCACAAGCCTCATTCCCGATGGAGGGCTTATGCCCGAAATGTCGATTCTCCTGCTCCTTGGATGCTGCCTGATCTGCTGAGCTTTTCCAGCACCACACTCTCGACTCTGATCTCTAGCATCTGCAGTCCTCCCTTTCTCCTATTTTATATTCATGTCTCAATGAATTGAACTTCCCCACCAATGGAAACATCCACTCTCCATCAGCTTGATAAAGTACTGTCATTGTTTCATTGGCCTCTATTAGGTCACCTCTCTGTCCAGCATATAAGAAATAGGGGCAGGAGTAAGATACCTGGAAACTCGTATAATCCCTTGTCTGGCCAATGACCTCAGCTCCAAGTTGCTGTCTTGTTTCCAAATCCCTTGATTTCCCTTACCCTTTCTTTTCTTGGGAATAGAGCCTGTTGAGGATGTGGAAGGATAGATTGGGAAGTGGGAAGAGTAACACATGTCACCGACATGATTTCACCAGTCTAAGCACACTTTTATCATTTCAAGAAATGAGAAAAACAAGCAAGCCTGAAGCTACTATTCAATCTGAGTCAGAAATTGCTGCCTTGCGCATATGGCTATGTATTTTTTTTTGTAGATTAGTTGGCATAACAACAGAGTGCAGCCGGAGACAAATGTAAGCAGGACAGATGTCTCTCAATTTCGAATCTTATGGTTGCTGGGTACACATTTACTTTGCAGTAATTGCATTGAAGGTTTTTAGAACACATTTTTTCCATTAAAACAGATCGGCCACAATCAAAATACCTGTTCCTACTTCCCAGTGTTGGTTAAATAATTAAATCTACCTAAGAGAAAAGAATTAAATATTTACTCTGACGTACAGAATGACAGTACCATCACTGGGTTTTGCTTGTTTGGTTGTTTGTGTTTTGCTTTTATAAAATGAAATTAAGAGACAGAATGTCAGAAAACATTATCGTAAGTTGAGATGTTATTTTCTGATTGGCCTGTGGTCAGTGATATATTGTCCTTTCTTATGGCACTGGGGGAATATTATGTCAGCAGTAGACTTCATTTATTACCTCAGTGCGTGCATTGCTTTGTCTGTGCTTTCCTCAAAGTCACGACTTCCCTGTTTATGACACTGGTAGCAAGAGGCTATGACAATAGCTGGAGATTGAAGTGAATGGCGATGACTGCATGCCGGTGCCCTGTGATGTCAACTGAAAATGACGCACTGCACAAAACATTCCTTTCACAAGATTGCAAGACCATTAGTGGATCAATACAGCTAAAAGTTAATGAGGCTATAAAATTGGTTTCCTTCAGCAGTTCTCAGTCAACCCTTGTATATAAAAACTCCAGGTAAAACCGATCGATGTTCAGAGTCTATGCTTTGTCTTCAATGGTTACACGCCAGCAGAAAAGTACTTTGCTTTTGAACTGATATAAACATGAATGTTCCAGAGGGTTTTGTAGCCTGTGAAAGTTGGTGCTGAGTTGATGATGGCTAACATTAGGGGCGAGTATGTTTCAAGTTTTCAAGAAGTGGTCAGATACAGCCCTTGGAGTGAAAAAGGTCAAAGGATATTGAGGGAGAAGCAGGAACAGGCTATTGAGTTGAATGATCATTCATGAGTATAATGAATGGTGGAGCAAGCTCGAAGGGCCGAATGGTCTACTCCTGCTCCTTGTAATGAGGTCAGCCAGCTGGACTTCACAGAATGAGTTCCCTGATTAGGTCTATTAATCTGGTCCAATCAGAGATATATGGTTAAGATAAAAGGATGAATAGAGGAGTCAACATTTCAGGTCAGAACCTTTCATCAGGAAAGATTCTGATCGAACCATTGACTCTCCTGCTCCTCTGATTATGCTTGACCTGCTGTGCTTTTTCCGGCTCCACACTTCATCGACTCTGACTTTCCAGCATCTGCAGTCCTCACTATCTCCATAAAAGGACAAATGTCAAATATATTGGTCTCAGAATGCATGACTCAGCGAGAGGCAATGCTATTATCAAAGGCTATGCATTTGTAAATAAATGGTGATTGGTGTCGGGATGCCGGCCTCCGAAGAGTTGTTTCACTCCTGTTTTTCTCATTTTCTAAGTTCTGGTTTGAAATTTTGGATGTCAGAATGATACACAATAAAAGCACAAACAAGGATTGAGCTTCACTCTGTAAAATCAGCATTGACATGAATAATTAGATGTAGCAATAGAGGTTGGAGACCTTACCACCTTGTCAATTCTGACAGCTTCACAAGGGTCAGCCACTGGGTAACAGAGGTACCATCCTGAAGCAAACAATAATTTTCCTGTCTGTGCAAATTGAAGTTCTAATAGGCACCAGAGGAGGTTATTCAGCCCATTGAGACTTTCCCACTTTTCAGTGGAGAATCCTTCTTTAAGGAGGTGTTGAATTACTATCTCTCTGTCCTCTCAGGAGGCCATTAGTGAGTCTGTGGCACTGATTAAAGAAGAGCAGAGTTCTCCCCCAGTGGATGTGCCAACATTTGTCCTTCACACTGGTTTTCTGCAGATCTACAAATCTGCCATTAGAGTAAAATACTCAGAGAGTGCAAGAAAGCAGGCAGAGTTTGGTGTTGCTGACCTGGGTCCCACTGTCCAGTTTGATTGATTGATTTAATTATTGTCATGTGTACCGAAGTACAGTGAAAAGCTTTGTTCCAGAGCAGTACAGGCAGATCATTGTAAGCAAGGATGTACAGATCAAAAAGACTTAGACAGAGGCATTCAGGTTACATTGTACAGGACATGCATTAGGCGAGATCAACATTAGCAAGATCAACATTATTTGAGGCTAGACAGTCCATTCATCAGTCTAATAATGGCCAGGAAGAAGCTGTTCCTGAACTTCTTGGTGTTTGTGTTCAGGCTTCCGTATCTTCTGCCTGACGGAAGAGATAGTAGGAGATCATTACCGGGGTGTGATGGGTATTTGATTTGCTGGCAAAGGAAATGCCAATCTCCAAAAGCTGCCAGCCAATTATGTGATCATTGGTCTAGAATGAGTAATGGCAGGTTGGCGGGTGGGGTCGATGGTGATGTGGGAAAGAGCGGATAGGGGGCTAAGAGGCAAGGGCAGGTGGGATGACTTGCAGCGTGTCCTGGCTGATGGTCCTTCCCATTGTTGGGTTCTATGATCAGGCACTGATGTCAGAAAAAAACGGACCGCACCACCACAGGAGGCACAGAAAGGTAGTGTGGTTCCAATTTAATCCTTGAGCCAGCAGTAAGTTGCAGAGGATAATTGGTGTGCCTGAGTGGCAGCTATCATGAGCAGGCTAGTTTCTGCCTGCGATTTACTGAGTTTCTTCCTGGAGGCTGATGAGTGGTCAGCCATGTTTCCTACTATGACAAGCTGGATTAGGTTCTGCTGATCGATGTTGCTGTCCACGAAAAATGACCACAGCATGTACTGCCATAAAAGTGGCTTCAAGGGGCAACTAGAAGGCCCTGGACTTTCACTTCTAGTTCAAATAGAATCAATATTACCAGCATGAAATCCCCTTCTGCCAAATGACTGCAACTCTCCTGATTGAAATAGGTTTGCATTGCTTCAACCTACCTCCCTCTGAGTTGGGGCTGTACTGAGGGAGTGCTGCACTCGCAGGGGAATAGTTTTTTGTATGGCATTTTAAATCTCGATGTCCCTCTCAAGTGGGTATAAAGCTTCCCCCGATTCTATTTCAAAGAAGACCGTGCATTGTTATTAGTGGGAAAGGTTGGAGGATGGGTGGGTGGTGACAGCAGTGAAAGAAGAGGGGCACAAGTGAAATGGAGGGGGGGGTGCATGAGAAAGCAGAATGTGGTTCTCCCAGTTTCCTGACCGAAATGCATTTTGTATACATTCATTCGTGAGATGTGGGCATCACTGGCTGGGCCAGTATTTATTGCACAAGAGAGGGATGAAGAGTCAACCACTTTGCTGTGGGTCTTAAGTCACATGAGACCAAACCGACTAAGGATGGCAGATTTCCTTCCCTAAAGGACATTAGTAATCCAGCTGGGTTTGGATGACAATGTATCTATGGTCATATTTCTCCAAGATGGCAGCTGTGAGGTTGGCAGCATTCAGCTCCTGAGCGTGAGGCTCAGTGGTTCATGGCCTCATTGTTGTCCTTCCAGCTTAGTAACATTATTTCTTTCTGTTCTGGTTGCCCTGGGGCCTCTTCCTGATCTTCTCCTGAGGGATTTCAGGGCCCCATATATCTCCAATCTCCACTCCGAGTGGCGGCATTGGAAGACAAGCCAGGAGCCTGTTAGACAACTCAGAACCAGTACACCGTCGGTCGATGCGCAGCGTCGGAAGAGGTACATGATCCGCACAGTGTAACCATCTCCATTTTGGAGACGGCAAGCACAGAAGCAATGGCATCAGTGGCAGCAGAAAAGGAGCACATTGCCAGGACCCCAGGGACAATATTGGGCAGCAGTGACTAGAAGAGTGGAGAGGGTAAAGTCTACGGAGAGTTTTAGTAATATCAATTTAATATTAATTTATTCAGTATTTTACCATTTATACAATTTGTTCAGTAATTTATTCTATAATCCAAGATGGCGCCAGAATATGGCGACAATATCCATTTTTCACAGTACCTAGGTATAAGTGACAATGTGAAATACAGAGGAACCTCAATTATCTAGCATTCGATTAACCAAACAAAATACCCCCACCCGTGACCTTCCTACAGTGTGGGAACAGGCCCTTTGGCCCAACAAGTCCACACCGACCCTCCGAAGAGTAACCCACCCAGACCCATTTCCCTCTGATTAATGCAATTTATCATGGCCAATTCACCTGACCTGCACATCTTTTGGACTGTTGGAAGAAATCGGAGCACCTAGAGGAAAGCCAAGCAGGGAGACTCCACACAGACAGTTGCCTGAGGCTGGAATCGAACCCGGGTCCCTAGCACTGTGAGGCAGCAGTGCTAACCACTGAGCCACTGAACTGCCCCAATAATTGAGATTCCTCTGTAAATCTAAATCATCATTAGACCAGCTTTTTATTCAATTCGAATGTCATCATTTGCCAAGATGGGATTCAAACCCATGCCCCCACAGCATTAGCCCAGGCTTCTGGATTACTAATCTAGTGATATTACTACGATGCTACCACCCCTCTCCCATTTACATATAATCATCACAAAAATGTTTGCCTTAACAGAATCACATGTGTGTTGGTGGGGGCTTCCTGTGTGCAAATAGCCTGCTCCACTTCCTCCATTATAACGAGTACACATATTTCCATGACTATAAATCACTATGGGATATCCTGAGGCTGGGAAAGGTGCTATACAAACTTATATTCTTTGTTTCTTTTCTTGGCCTGGGGCCTGCAGAACCAAATCATTTTCACACAAATTGTTGATTCGCTCTGAAAGGCTACAGATTAAGGAGTTTAAAAGTGTTGCATAGGTTCTGTCCAGAGGTTAGGACTGAGAAGTGTGGCTAGGGCAGAGTTTCCGTTGATTAGTTCTCATTTTTTTTCTGTGTATGAGCTTTCAAATTTGCCAAAACAGGGAATTCTATTAATGGTCACCTGCCATAGCAGGAAAAATGCTTTTAATCACATCCAATATTTCACTTCACAAATTAATTATTTACTTGCAAAGATTCTGTTCGACAAGATCAAATTACATTTCTACTCCTCACTGTTTTTTGAACTTGCCCTGCTTTGTGATTTTTCCAAGGATAACAGCTGTCTATCTACAAAGCAACCTCACACTTCTTCATTCACAGCTCTCACTCATTTCCTGCTTGATTTTCTCAGTATTTCTCCCTTTCTTTCCCACATACTCACATTTATAATATACAACAAACTGCCAGTAACAACCGAGCAACTGAACATGGGGGAGGTGATGGCCTAGTGATATTATTGCTAGACTAGGTAACATTCTGAGTACTTCAGTTCAAATCCTTACATGGCAGATGGTGGCATTTGAATTCGACAAAAAAAGTTGGAACTAAAAATCTAATGATGACCGTGCAACTACTGCTTGAGGGGCAAACCCATCTGATTAACTCATGTCCTTCAGGGAAGGAAATTTGCTATCCTCACCTGGTGTGGCCTAAATGTGGTTGATATTTATCTGCCCTCTGGACAATAAATGCTTGCCTAGACAGCAATGCCCACATCAAGTGTATACCGAACAGCGCACCACACCTAAAGTTCAAGTAATACCAGGGTCATAGTTTGAACCTGTCCACTCAAGCCAGACAGTCTTTCTGGAGACTTTAAGGAGAGATAGTCAAGCCAGATCATGGTATATGGTGAGAAAGACGAAATGAGAATGAATTATAATGTAACACTCGGGTTTTTAGAACATATGAACCAGGAGCAGGAGTAGGCCATCTGCCCCTTTAAGGTTGCTCTGCCATTCAATATGATCACGGTTGATCTTTTTGTGGCCTCATCTCCATGTATCTGGCTTGTCACCACAACCCTTAATTCCTTTACTGTTCAAAAACAACTATCTTAGCTTTAAAAACATTTACTGAGGAAGTCTCAACCACTTCACTTGGCAGGGAATTCTATAGATTCAAAATCCTCTGGGTGAAGAAGTTCCTTCTCAATTCAGTCCTAAATCTGCTGTCCCTAATTTGGAGGCTATGCCCTCTTGTCTTAGTTTCACCCGCCAGTGGAAACATCCTCTCTGCTTTTATCCTAGCTATTCCCTTCATAATTTTATATGTTTCTATAAGATTTCCCCTCATTCTTTGAAATTCTGATGATTATAATCCCAATTTACTCAGTCTCTCCTCATAAACCAATTCCCTCAACTCTGGAATCAACCTAGTGAACCTCCTCTGCTCCCCCTCCAGTGCCAGTACATCCTTTCTCCAGTAAAGAGGCCAAAACTGCACACAGTACTCCAGAGTGGCCTCACCAGCACCCTGTACAGCTGCAACGTAACCTCTCTGCTTTTAAATTCAATCCCTATAGCAATTAAGGACAAAATTCCATTTGCCTTCCTAATTACTTGTTGTACCTGCAGACCAACCTTCTGTGATTCATGCACAAGGACACCCAGGTGCCTCTGTATAGCAGCTTGCTGCAATTTCTTACCATTCAAGTAATAGTGCTTTTTACTGTTATTCCTGCCAAAATACATGACTTGACATTTACCATGTTCTTACATTCTGGAGCTGTGCTACTACAAAAATATACTTTGTGATCTTATTACTATTTGATGTTTTAGTGAATGGTTTACTAATTCCATAATACACAAAAGCAGAAGTAAGCTATTCGGACCATCAAGTCTGCTTTGCCATTCAATGAGATCATGGCTGATTTGACAATCCTCAACTCCATCCTCATGATTCTTTTTCCCCACAAACCCCTGATTCCCTTACTAATTGAAAATTTGCCTTTCTCAGCCTTGTATATACTTAACAATCCAGCCTCAATAGTCCTCTGCACAGATTCACTACCCTCAGAGAAAATAAATTCTCCTCATCTCTGTATTAAATCACAACCCTTTACCCTGAGACTTTGAGCTCTCTGGTCCTATACACTCCCACAAGGGAAAACAACCTCTCCGTATCAAACATATCAAGTCCTCTATGTTTCAATAAAGTAGCCTATCATTCTCCTAAACTACAAGGAGTATAACCCAAATTTCTCAATCTCTCCTCATAAGAAATCCATCCATACCTGTGTTCACCAGTGCACAATATAGTAATAAAGCTCAGACTTGCAGTCATAAAGAAATATGTCATCATCATAAATAAAGTCATCATTAATCAAAATAACTAGCAAGCACACTTAACCTAAACTAGGAGGCAGAACCTTGTTGTTTCCATATGTGCCCAGTGAACATTCTCCAGACTGCCTCCGGTGCTGTATCGTTCCTTCAATAAAGGACCAAAACTGTTCACAATTATATTGGTGCAATCTTACTCATGCCTTGTATAGTTTTAGTAAAACTTCCCTATTTTTATGCTCCAGTCCCTTTGAAATAAAGGCCAACATTCAATTTGCTTTTCTGTTGTCTGCTGAATGTGTTGAGCAGCTTTTTGTGATTTGTCCCTCTATGAGCAATAAAGCTTAGGTCAAAGCCAAGAGTAGCATTATTTCACATCTCCTCAGGCTATGTGATTAAACCACAAGCTGAAATAGGCAATAGACAGCCCACTTTTCACAAACCACAAATCTATCTGGCCAAATGAAGACAATCTCTGGAAAACAATGATCCAGACTTCACCTCCAAGAGCTAACCAAAAGACAAAAATAGCTGGAGTGAATATATGCTGAAAAAACAAAACAGGTTCTGCCTCCTTGTTTAGGTTAAGCTTGCTTAAGAGTCCATTTATGACGTAGGTCTGAAATTTACTGCTATATTCTACACTGGGGCACATCTAAAGTGAGCCAGCAACCTGACATCAATCTTGTCTCTCAGGCATCAGCATCCATTCTGTATTTCTAAAGGATCTCCACCTTTGAACATTTTCCGCTCTGCTTTTCTCAACACTGATCCAGTTAAAATTCATGAAGTCCAAAAATTTAATATTCCCAATAAGACTAAAAGAAGCATGTTTTATAAAATTGTAATTTACTCTTGGAATGTAGATGTGGCATCTTTTGTTGCTCTGATAAAGTAGTGATATCGCAAGGCCTCTTTGAAGGCTGGTTAAAAGTCAAGCATGACGTGCTGGGATTGGAGTCACGTATAGGTCAGTTCTGGTAAAGATTAGAGATTTCCTTCCCTGCTGCACAGGGGCTGTGGAGGAAAGAAAATGAGAGGAAATGCTGTTCCCACAATCAGTTACCTGAGGATGATGTAGATCCGCCCAGATGAGGACTTAATATGAAGTAATGTGCAATTCTTGGGGAAGTCTCAGGATGAGGCATTTCATTACCTGAATTTGGAAATTTAAGAAACCGTGACCTTAGAAGTCTTGATGTGTAAAGCCAAACCCTTGCAGAGCATCTGTGTCACACACGGATCCTGCCAACAAATTCCAGACAGGTATGACAGGTGACAGCAGAGTTAAATGTCACCTTTGGTGTGGATTCTTTGAAGCAAAATGTATCCTTGAATGATTGGCAGCTCCAGGAACATCTTCCCATATCTCACAGAAAACAAAGAGCTCCCTGAAACATGACAAATTGGTTTGTTTAAAGAATATTATTTCATGGAGTGTGCACATTGCTGCCTTGGCCTGCATTTGTTACCCATCTTTAATTGCCCTTGAGAAGGTGGTGGTGAGCTACCTTCCTGAACTACTGTAATCTATCAATCAGTGCTGTTGACTCTGACCTGGTCTCTGGACAATTAGAGATTCGGGAAGGTGGTAGAGAGTAATGATGTCAGTAGACTGGAAATCCAGAACTCCAGGCAAATGCTAGGGGACATAAAATCAAATTCCATAATTTGAAATTTGAATTCTATAAAAATCAGCAATAAAAACTTAACCTAGTGATGACCATGTAATTATTGATCATTGTGGCAACGCGTCAGATTCATTAATGCCCGTTTTAGAAAGGAGGTCTACCATCTTTACCTGACCTACATGTAACTCCAGATCCACAGCAATGTTGCTGATGTTTAACCACCCTCTGGGCAATTCGGGATGGGCAATGACTACTATCTCCACCAACGATACCCACTCCCCAAAAACAAAATGGTATATACATGTTGAGTGCCAATAGGGAGGACATATTTTGACCTGCTAACAGTGCAGGAATGGTGATATATTTCCAAGTCAGAATAGTGCGTGGCTTAGAGGGGAGCTTGTAATTGGCGTTCCCAAACATCTGTTGCCCTTGTCCTTTGAGGTGGGTTTGGAAAGAGTCACCAAATAATCTTGTGAATTATATGTGGGGTTTGATTTCCTGTGGTATTGGCTGTGAGCTCACTTTGTTCACTTACCCCATGTTTCTCCATCTCTTGGTCCTCTCACAAGTAAATGAAATCTATTTCTGGAATAACATTTTACAGGCTTTCCCTTCTCTCAAAGAAATTCCCCAAAGATGAAACACTCAACAGGGAGTTCCCAATCAAGTTAAAAGCTTTCATTGCAAAGAGTCAAAATGAAATTGACAAAAGGCCAAATAAAAGCAAAGTTCTCATCACAGAATGAATCACCAGTATTGATCACAAATACCTCAACATTAGGCTTCCTGCCTAGCTTCTGTTTTAAATTCCTTCTGTTTTATAATTACCCCAGGGATTAAAGAGAAAATAAAGATTTTATGCTTATATAGCACTTTTTATAATCTCAAAGTGTCCCAAAAGTGCTTTATATCCAAGAAGCAGTCTCAGAGTTTAATCATTAATATAATGTAGAAAATACAGTAGTCAATTTGTACACAAAGTACCACAAACAACAATGTGATACCAACTCACTAATCTACATGTGTTCCCTTTTAAGCAAGGTCTCAAATCTTAAAATTATCATCTATGTTTGCAAAGCACTCTGTGGTCTTAACCCTATCTCCTAACAAGCAATGTGGATAAAAGGGATTCTGTAGTTAGATTTTCAGAAGACATTTGAAATCGTGCTATGTTAAAGGGTACTCCACAAATAAGAGCTCAGGGTGGAGGCTGTAATGTAATAGCCTGGGTGGAGGCGGGGTAAGGGCAATTGGTTAGTTAACAGAAGACAGAAAATAGGCATAAATGCTTTGAGGACATGAAATCAAATTCCACTATGGCAAATACTGAAATTTGAATTCAATAAAAATCAGCAATAAAAATCCAACCTATTGATGATCATGTGACCATTAATCATGTACAAATGCATCAGGTTCATTAATGTCACTTCTGGAAAGGAAATCTGCCATCTCTACCTAGTCTGACCTGCATATAATTTCAGATGCACAGCCATGTGGTTGACTCTTAGCTGCCCTCTGGGCAATGAGGGATGGGCATTAACACATTAAAATTGTTCCTGCCAACAATGCCTACATCATTTTAGATTGGCACTTCGCAATGATTGGAGTGGCACAGGGACCAGTCCTGGGCCTCAGGTATGTCTAATTTATTATCAATGACTTGGAAGAAGGAACCAAAGAATGATTTCTAAATTTGTTGATGATACAAATGTAAGTAGGAAAGTAAATTGTCAAGGGAATGTAGGGGGTCAGCGAGTGAGTGGGCCAGTGAGTGGGCACCAAATCGGGCAGATGGAATATAATGTAGGAAAATGTGAACTTGATCACTTTGACAGGAAATGTTTGTAAAGCAACATATTATTTAAACACAGAGAGAGAAAATGCAGAGCCGTGAGACTAAACCTTGATTTACAATGTTCAGCTTTGAGGCAAATGGCCCAAGGGGTATTATGGCTTCCTGCCCCTTGGTGTGACATGGTTGAAAGGCCTTAGACAGCAACCTATATCCATTGTGACTCTGCAGCAGCTGCCCCAGGCTTTAGTGCGTCCCTCAGCTCATAGCCCTGGACCTTGGAATGTGCCAGTCTGCAACACTCAGTTTCGGACAGTTCCTTGCTCTGAAAACCAGCAAATCTCAAATAGATCAAACAGTATCATTTATCGAGTTGATTGCCTTCTATTCAGAGTTGATATTTTTCTTGGTGTGCAGCACTGTGACCAGCTAGAGTATCAAGAATTGTAACAACGCATCTCACACCTGCTGTAGGATGTATTTGTTAAATAGGAAGTTTGTAACAATATTACATGTTGAATTTTCTTACAAGTCCTCCAAGATCCAAACTGAAATTATACGAATAAAGTATATATTTTTGAAAAAAAAATTCTGAGGTACAGTGGGATCTGGGTGTCCTATTAGTATACAGGTGCAGCAAGCGATTAGGAAGGCAAATGAAATTTATCGTTTATTGCAAGGTTATATAAGCAGTAAACATGTTTTGTTACAATTATACAGGCTGTTGGTGAGACCAGATCTGGAGCCCTGTGTATAGATTTATTCTTCTTATTTAAGAAAGGAGGTAATTGCATTAGAAGCAGTTCAGAGAAGGTTCACTCAGCTGGGATTGATGGGGAGGGTTACTTATGAGGAAAGGTTGGCAGGTTCAGCATGTAACCTTTAAAGAACTTTAGAAGAATGAGGTATGATTGTATTGAAATGTATTGAAATTGATTGTATTAATAAGCTCCTGAATGGATTTGTGAGGGTGAATTCTGAAATCATATTTTTCCTTATCCAAGAGGATAAAATTAGGGGAGATCAGTTAAAATTAAGGGATCTTCAATTTTAGACAGACATGAGGAGAATTGTTTTTCTCTACGAGGATAATGAGCACTTGGAATTTTCTTCCCCAGAGAATACTTTTAAGGTAAAGGTGGATAGTGCTTGACTAAAAAGTGAATCAACGATTGTCAGGGGTAGGCAGGAATGTGAAGTTGAGGCCACCAATAAGCTCATGGCTGATATGTTTAATAATGGAGCAGGAAACTGGCCATCAACAGGTCCAGGCAGCGGGGTGTGGAGGGGGTCGTTAGGGCCGACTGCCTGCCCCTCTTCCGCGGTTATGTTAGGGCCTGGGTGTCCTTGGAGAAGGAGCACGCGGTGTCCACCAACACCCTGGAGTTGTTCAGGGGGAGGTGGGCGCCGCAGGGAGTGGAGTGCATTATTTCTCCCTCCAACTCTATTTTGATTTAGTCCCTGCCCTCCCCTTCACTGTTTTGATCACACAGCACTGCCCTTTGATGTGAAGGGCAGTGTTTGTCACTGGCCACTCGGGTGTTTTCCTATCTTCCTGGTGGTGGAAATTGAATAAAGATTCGTGCACTTTGTGTCTTTCACTGTGTCTCACACCTGCACACACACCATGGATGCTGGGGAAAAAATAAGCACTACCGCACTTAGGTGGTAGTGTGGGAAAAAAAAGAAAACAAAAAAAACAAACAAGAGTGTATGATCACACAGCATTGCCCAAAAAAGAAATAATGGAGCAGGCTTGAGGGGCCAAATGGCCTATTCCTGTTTCTGATTTCATAGAATCCCTACAGTTTGAAAGCAGATTATTTGGCCCATTGATTCCACACTGACCCTCCAAAGGGCATCCCAACCAGACCCACCCTATCCCTCTAACCTTGCATTTCTCATGGCTAATCCATCTAACCTGCACATCACTGGACACTATGGGCCATTTAGCATGGCCAAACCATCTAACCTGTACATCTTTGGACTTTATATTTTCATGTGTAATCTTCTTCATTTCTACTTCTAGTCATCCAATTCTGACTTTTTGAGTATCCCCAATTTTAATTACTCTATCCGTAACAGCTTAAATTCCCTCCCCAAATCTCTCCAGCTCACACCCTCTCTTTCCTCTTTAAAATGTTTGTTGAAAGTGTAACCAAAACCTTGGTCATCTGCCTTCATTTCTCCTTAGGTGGCTTATCAAATTATGTTTGATAACACCAGCCAATACCTATGTGACATTTTATTACATTAGAAGTGCTACATAAATACAAGTTGTTGTTGAATGACAGCAACACTGTTGGAAGTGTTGTCTTTCCAGACAAGGTGTTAACTCTGTGCTATCTGTCTGTACAGGTGAACCTGAAAACTCCCCTGGTATCATTGATTGATAGTATAGTATTTTCCCTGTGTTCCAGTACAGAATTTGAGTATTGTTGAAAAAAGAGACATGTTGTTGAAATCTTTCTTAATGCATTCATCAATACAGATGCAAGAAAACCAAATGTCAAAAAGAACAACAACTTGCACTGAATGTTTTCCTTTCAAATTCAGTATTGCTACATCTGTCCTGATGGGAGCAAGACAAAAAGCTATGGTAACATGTATTTCAGCAATGCAGAATCATTTTCTGTCCAACATTTATCCCCTACCTAATTATTTTTATTATTCATTTGAGGGATGTGGGTGTCACTGGCTGGGTCAGCATTTATTGCCTGTCCCTAGTTGCCCTTGAGAAGCTGATGATGAGTTGCCTTCTTGAAGTGCTGTAGTCCACCTGCTATGGGATGACTCACAATGCCCTTAGGGACAGAATTCCAGGATTTTGACCTGGCAACAGTGAAGAAATGGTGATACATTTCCAAATCAGAATGGTGAGTGGCTTGGAGGGGAACTAGAAGGTGGTGGCCTAGCCATATATCTGCTACTGTTGCCCTTCTAAATGCAAGTGGTTTGGGTTTGAAAGGTGCTGTCTAAGGAACTTTGGTGAATTTCTGCAGTGCATCTTGTAGATGTTACACATTGCTGCTACTGAGCGTCAGTGGTGGGGGGAGCGGATGCTTGTGGATGTAGTGCCAATCAGGCCAGCTGCTTTGTCAGTGACTGCTCAGTGACACCCAGTTGGGGATTCCCCAGGGCCACTCATCTCCTGACCTCATTACAGCAAAAGAGCTGAATTTGAAAAGTGAGGTAAGAGTGACAGTTTTTCACATCAAGGCTGTATTCAACCAAGTGTAGCATCAAGGAGCCCAAGCAAACCTGGAATTAATGGGTATCAGGGGGAAAATGCTCTGCTGATTGAAATCATACCTGACACATGGGAAGATGGTCATGGTGTTGGAGGTCAGTCATCTCAGCTCCAGGACATTTCTGCAGGAGTTGCTCAGGGTAATGTTTTAGGCCCAACCATCTTCAACTACTTCATCAGTAACCTTTCCTCCATCATAAGATCGACGAATGCACAATGTTCAACACCATTTGTGACTCCTCAGATACTGAAGCAGTCCATGTTCAAAGGCAACAGGATTTGGAATATCCAGGCTTGGGCTGACAAGTGGCGGGTCACATTCGTGCCACACAAATGCCAGGCTTTGACATCTCCAGTGAGAGACAATCTAACCATCACCCCTTGACATTCAATGGTGTTACCATCACTGAATTCCCAACTATCAACATTCTGGGACTTATCTCTGACCAGAAACTCAACTGGACTCACCACATAAATGCAGTGGCCCTACAACAGCAGGTCAGAGGCCAGGAATACTGCAGCAAGTAACTCACCTCCTGACTCCCCAAAGCCTGTCCACCATCTACAAGACACAAATCAGAAGTGTGATAGAATATTCCCTACTTGCCTAGATGAGGGCATGTCTAACAACACTCAAGAAACTTGACAGCACCCAGGACAAAACAATCTGCTTGATTGGCACTACTACCACAAGCATCCACTCCCTCTACCACCAATGCTCAGTGGCAGCAGTGTGTACCGTCTACAAGATATACTGCAGAAATTCACCTTAACTAATAAAGTCGACAAGACAAGTTATTTAGTCATATGCATTGTATGTGGAGCTTTGCCTACATAACAGTGACTATACATCAAAAGTAATCCAATTGTTGTGATATGCTTTTGCAATGCCCTTAGGAAGTGACACAAAAAACTGTAAGAGTGAACTCTATCCCTAAACAATTAACTGGTAGAACAAACAATGACGCTGCTGAAAGAAAATGAAGTGCTGGAAATCAGAAACAAAAACAGAAATTGATGGAAATTTCAGCATTCATTCTGAGGAAGGGTCATTGGACCCAAAATTTTAACTGATTTCTCTCCACAGATGCTGGCAGACCTACTGATCCTTTCCAGTAATTTCTATTTTGATGTAGATGACTCTGCTTTCTTGCTTTCAACCTGACCTTGTTCTCAACTGGTAATCTCATGACGGAAGACAGTTTCCATTTCAACCCTAATTAGTTCAGGTTATTCACATCTCCTTCTACATAGTTAAAGCTTTATAAAGACAAATTATAACAATACATTTCTCATAATTTGAAGTAGGATTGGATGCAGCTATTGTCTCAAGCTCAGTTTGCAATCAAATAATGGAATAAAACATCTATCAATGTTTTATACAATAACATAAATAATGCTTTCCTCTCTCCCTTATTAATTGTTGTTCATCCATACTATCTGCCAGTTTTAGTATTGAATTCTCCATTTCTTCTCTCACCTGTACATAATTTGCATTAATTGCTTCTCTCTCACCAAAGTGTTAGTTATTTTAAGCAAAACACCAATCAGATGTTTATTTTTGCAATATAGTCTCATAAAATTTTTATTGGGTCCTTGTGTAAGAATAACACATTCAACATAAGCCATTTGCCTATATTTTCTCCATATTCTTTGATACCTTTGTCTCATAAAAATCAAAAACCAAAAATCAATTGACCAAATAGAAATTTCCAGACTTTGACTTGAGTCAAAAATGCTTCCTGATTTCATTTATAAATGGGAAATCCAACTTTAATTTTAATCCCTTTTGCGTTGGGTTCCGTCAACAAAGAAATTGCTTTTGCTACATTAGCCCTAACAATTCTTTTATTATTTTCAATATAATAATTTGACCACCCTCAATCTTCTGTCCTCAAGAAAATACAAGCCAAGTTGAAGCAACCTGCCTAAGAAATTAAAAGCAGATTAAATTAACTTGACTCTGATCAATGAGGGGTATATTTTCTGGTTGACGTGGATGTTATCTAAAACAAAAAGTTCTGGATATTTCAGAAGCAAACAAAAACAAACTTTGCTGGAGAAACTCAGCAGGTCAGGCAGAATCTCATAGAATCCTTACAGTGTGGAAACAGGCCCTTCAGCCCAACAGGCCCACATCAACCCTCCGAAGAGGAACCCACCCAGACCCATTCCCATTCCTCCTACCGTATATCTACCCCTGACTAATGTACATAATCTACACATCCCTGAACACTATAGGAAATTTAGCACAAACAATTTGCCTAACCTGCATATCTCTGGACTGTGGGAGGAAACCGGAGCACCCGGCGGAAACCCACATAGACATGGGGAGAATGTGCAAACTTCACACAGTCACCCGAGGTTGGAATTGAACCTGGGTCCCCAGTGCTGTGAGGAGAGAAAGCAGAGTTAATGTATGGCATCCAGTGACCCTTCTTCATAACTAGTTCCCCCAGCGATTTCTGTTTTTGTTTATTTCAGATCTTCAGCATTCTCAGTTCTTTGTTTTATCTGGGCCTTTCGGAGTTTAGCTAATAAAACAAGGAGCACAATTTGTAATGCAACACATGGTTGCATTCAATTATAATAAATGATTCATTTTAAATATGTCAAGAAATATGGATCTTTGAAAATATAACTCAGAAATAGAATCCCTATTTAATAAAGCTGACATTCCAGGCTGATGCACCCAGTGAAAACGAACTTAAATGGTTATAAAAATGCGCAAATATGTCCACCCAGCAAGTGTGATTTCACATTGGGGAAACATGGTCAGAAAATTTCCCCAGTAATGTTTAGTCATGTAGGTGCTAAACTTGGGGATGCAGAATTATTGCAAGTTTGCACTTTCAGAAATGAGTCACACCCAGCTGTATTGGAATGACTCAGACTCTATCGACACAAACCCCAACAGACTAAGTCATGCTGCAATCTTCTTTTCTGCAATGGAAAGCATATTTAGAGTAGTTTTTAATAGCTCCCATCTTTACGAGCAAATGTTTAACCATAAATCTAATGTTTATGCTCCATTACCTATCAAATTGCTATGATTTATTGGATTATACTTTGCAACCAGCATTGTTCAACCTATCAACAGCTAAATCACTTGTATTAGACACTTCTCTTTTCACACAGGCGTTAATCCAGTAGAAGTAAAAGTGTTAACAACAGCATTATAACGCATAAAGAGGGATTTAGCGCATAGTAATAGGCTTTAATACATGCACAGAACTGATCAAAACATATTTGCTTACTTAGCCAATTAGCTTTACATCGGAAGGCACAGAGACAGGTCAGGAGAAAGTGAGGATGCTGGAGATTAGAGTCAAAAAGTGTGGCACTGGAAAAGGACAGCAGGTCAGGCAGTATTCGAGGAGCAGGAGAGTCAAATAAAGGGCTTATACCCAAAACGTCAACTCTCCTGCTCCTCGGGTGCTGCCTGATCTGCTGTCCTTTTCTAGTGCCACACTTTTTGACACAGAAACAGGTCACTTGACACAAACAGCCCATGTTTATCCTCCCCTCAAGCTGCATCCCAGCTTTCCTCACCTAAATCTCTCTGAGTAATCCTGCATGCCCTTAGGTTTGAAGGGTTGTGGGATCAACCTGATTGCCTCAGCAACTGGTCTAGGCTAACTGAGGTGCTAATTGAAATAATACTACAGTGGCCAATAGCCCATCACCAAGTTCACTCCTTATTAACATGTGGACAGTGCTAGTCACTGATCCAGCTCCCTCAGTGCCAGCTCTCAGAGTGAGCAGAACCTCTGACACTCCTGTTTATATCTGTCAGGTGGGGCTCCATGATTGGACCATATTAATAACTCCAGTCCGGGAACTCATATTCTATGAGATCAGCCTGGCAGACCTCATTATAATTACTTCACTGATGGCACAGGTTTCAATCCTGTTCTGGTTGGGACAGGATTTGGGACCTACCTCAATGCCCTTCCTTTATGATGGAGGCTACGGATGGGAAACAAAAGAAGAGGAACATTTTAAAGGTCTCTTTTAGGTCATCTGTCAACCTTTTTTCAAGGCGATGGAGATCCGGCTTATGTTCTGTCTCACTGGGGTAGTGTGCTGTTCCTGGAGTCATCCCAGAAGCTAAAGATTTGATAAGAGAACACAAAACTCCCCACTTCAACCTGTCTTATAGATCCAGGTTCACAGAAAGCACAGATCAGATTTCTTAACAGTAAATACTATTCATTGCAAGTAAATAAACTCTAGCTACAGATTAACAATTATGAACTGTCAGCATATAACATATTAACCCTAACCCACTTATAAACTCACTCTTTTACATGCTTATACACACGCACAACACACTGACATGAAGAAACATGGCATTATGGATAGAAGTAAAACTGGGGAAGAAGTTTGGTAGTCTTTGTTCATAATATCTACTGAGATGGTTTTTGTATTGATCAGAATGTTCCTTCTCAATCTTACTTTTCCAAATGCTTTCTAGTCTGCAATTGGCACAGGGTTGATTATGAAAGGTCTCTTAATTGTGAATTAAAAGTCATGGCTTATAGCAACTGAAGGTAAAGAAAACTAGTGTTCTTCAGAACTTAAAGTGGTTTTTACTGCAGAGAACAGACAAAGCTCCTGAGCTGGTGAAGATCTGTTGCCTTCTCATTATCTTGTTCCCAGCCCCAAGCTGTTTTACCTGAGAACCAAACACACAGTTGTTGGGAGTTAGAGGGCCTTTGAAATTGATAACTGGTCATGAGTCCACAAATCAATCAGCTACTTGTTGTCATTTATACACACCTCTCTGGTTCCAGCTTGTCTGCAAACAACACTTCAACTGCTGCTTGATCAAATACCTGAGTTAATTTTTATATACTGCCAGTAGTTGGGCTAAGTTATGAAGAAAATCTCTTTTTATTATTTGTAATCTGCCATTTGAATTTTCACCACACCTTCCAGTGTGAATCTAAGTTGTCATCCCAAAGACTTGCATATGCAAGTTGAATCAAGCAAAGTAGGTGAGGTGGTGGCATCTTGGTAATGTTCCTGGACCAGTATCCAGAATCCTGGGGTAGTGTTCTTGGGAAATGGGATTAAATCCCACCATAATAAATGGTGAAATTTGAATTCCATAATAGGCTAGGCTAATGGCAACCATGGGACTTCTGTCAATTGTCCTTACAAATCCATCTGGTTCACCAATGTCCTACAGGGAAGGAAATCCATTATCCTCACCCAGTCTGGCCCACATGTGACTCCAGACCCTCAACAATGTGGCTGGTTTTTAACTGAAGATGGATAACAAATACCAGCATGGCCAGTGACACTCAAAGTAGAATTTAAAAAATAGACAGGAGAAAGCCATTCCAAGGTAGTGGGGGTTTTCATTCCCACTGCTAGTATAGCACAAACTGACCTATTGACTGTTCTTTGACCAAACAGTGTATTTTAATCATATAAACATAATTACAAGCAGAAGTAAACCATTTGACCCTTCAGACCTCCTCTGCTTCACACTGCAAGGTGTGGTGAACATTTAAGCAATAAGTGGCAAATAAAAAGAAATACGAAACAGAAGATTTTAAAACATTTCTTCAAGATTTAGCCTAACTACTGATAGTTTATAAAAACGAAAACAACTTCTTAGTTGCACTCTTATTGATAATGCTTAGATTAAGCCAAGTGATACACAGGAGGCAACTGAGTAAGACAAAGCCCCATGGTGTCAGAGGCAAGATGCTAGCAATGATAGAAGCTTGGCTGTCTGGCAGAAAGCAGAGAGGAGAGATTAAAGGGTCCTTCTCAGGTTGGCAGCCGGTGACTAGTGGTGTTCCACACGGCTCAGTGTTGGGGCCACAACTTTTCACTTTATACGTTAACGATCTAAATGAAGGAACTAAGGATATTCTGGCTAAGTTTGCAGTTAATACAAAGATAGGTAGAGGGACAGGTAGCATTGAGGAGGCGGGGAGGCAGCAGAAGGATTTGGACAGGTTAGGAGAGTGAGCAAAGTTGCAGATGGAGTACAACATGAGAAAGTCTGAGGCCATGCACTTTGGTAGGAAGAATAGAGGCATGGACTATTTTCTAAATAGGAAGACAATTCAGAGTCTGAACTGCAAAGAGACTTGGGAGTTCTGGTCCAGGATTCAGTCAAGGTAAACTTGCAAGTTGAGTCAGTAGTTATGAAGGAAAACGCAATGATGGCATTTATTTTGAGAGGACTTGAATATAAAAGCAGGGATGTACTTCTGAGGCTCTCTAAGACTCTGGTCAGACCACATTTGGAGTATTGTGCACAGTTTTGGCCCCTATATCTCGGGGAGGATGTACTGGTACTGGAGTATGTTCAGAGGTGGTTCATGGGAATGGTCCCAGGAATGAAAAGCTCAACATATGAGGAATGTTTGAGGACATGGAGTTTAGAAGGATGGGGTGGGGGAGTTGGTGGGTGGTGGAATCTAATTGAAATAGAAAGAACACAAAATAAATGTTGGGAAGATGTTTCCATTGGTAGGAGAGACTAAGACCTGAGGGCACAGCCTTGAAGTAAAGGGAAGACCTTTTAGAACGGAGATAAAAAGAAACTTCTTCAGCCAGAGAATGGTGAATCTAAGGAATTCATTACAACTGAAGGCTGTGGCCAGGTCATTGAGTATATTTAAGACTGAGATAGATAGCTTCTTGAGTATCAAGGGATCAAGAGTTATGCTGAGAAAGTGGGAGAATGGATTTGAGAAACTTATCAGCCATGATTGAATGGTGGAGCAGATTTGATTGGCTGAATGGTCTAATGTCTGCTCCCATGCCTTACAGTCTAATTCTGGTCACCATATCTTGTTAAAAAAAAGATATGGAACATGGGGACAAAGTAACTAACAATGCAGATTCATAAGGAAAATGCCAGAAATATCAATAGAAAATGAAAAGGCTGTGTCTCCATTGCCTTGAAAGAAGGAGGCTGACAGTGATCTAAATGTAGAAACATAGAAACTAGGAGGAGTATGCCTTCAATCCTACTCTACCAATCAATATGATCAGGACCATTTCTCTATCTCATCTGTTTTCTCCACATATGCCTTGATGTCTTTAATGTCTAAAAATTGATCAATCTCTTACTTTGTTATACCCAGACTCCACAGTCTGCTGTGGTATCGAATTTCACAGGTTGACCACCCTGAGTGAAGAAATCTTTCCTCATCTCAGTCCTAAAGGGCCTAACCTGTATTCTAGGTTGAGAAAAAAGCCCTCCGCTTCTTTCTTTCCCGCCGTACCAACCAGTACCCTTCCACTGACACCCTCCTTCGACTGACTGAACTGGTCCTCACCCTGAACAACTTCTCTTTCCAATCCTCCCACTTCCTCCAAACCAAAGGAGTAGCCATGGGCACCCACATGGGCCCCAGCTATGCCTGCCTCTTCGTAACCCTCCTTCGACTGACTGAACTGGCCCTCACCCTGAACAACTTCTCTTTCCAATCCTCCCACTTCCTCCAAACCAAAGGAGTAGCCATGGGCACCCACATGGGCCCCAGCTATGCCTGCCTCTTCGTAACCCTCCTTCGACTGACTGAACTGGCCCTCACCCTGAACAACTTCTCTTTCCAATCCTCCCACTTCCTCCAAACCAAAGGAGTAGCCATGGGCACCCACATGGGCCCCAGCTATGCCTGCCTCTTCGTAACCCTCCTTCGACTGACTGAACTGGCCCTCACCCTGAACAACTTCTCTTTCCAATCCTCCCACTTCCTCCAAACCAAAGGAGTAGCCATGGGCACCCACATGGGCCCCAGCTATGCCTGCCTCTTCGTAACCCTCCTTCGACTGACTGAACTGGCCCTCACCCTGAACAACTTCTCTTTCCAATCCTCCCACTTCCTCCAAACCAAAGGAGTAGCCATGGGCACCCACATGGGCCCCAGCTATGCCTGCCTCTTCGTAACCCTCCTTCGACTGACTGAACTGGCCCTCACCCTGAACAACTTCTCTTTCCAATCCTCCCACTTCCTCCAAACCAAAGGAGTAGCCATGGGCACCCACATGGGCCCCAGCTATGCCTGCCTCTTCGTAACCCTCCTTCGACTGACTGAACTGGCCCTCACCCTGAACAACTTCTCTTTCCAATCCTCCCACTTCCTCCAAACCAAAGGAGTAGCCATGGGCACCCACATGGGCCCCAGCTATGCCTGCCTCTTCGTAACCCTCCTTCGACTGACTGAACTGGCCCTCACCCTGAACAACTTCTCTTTCCAATCCTCCCACTTCCTCCAAACCAAAGGAGTAGCCATGGGCACCCACATGGGCCCCAGCTATGCCTGCCTCTTCGTAACCCTCCTTCGACTGACTGATCCCTTGGGGTTGGAGGGTTCCTGGGCGGAAGATGCCTCAGTCAAAACCATCGAACTCAGCACCGCCTTCCTAACCTGCAATCTTCTTCCCGACCTCTCCGCCCCCACCCCAGTCTGACCTATCACCCTCACCTTGACCTCTTTCCACCTATCACATTTCCGACGCCCCTCCCCCAAGTCCCTCCTCCCTACCTTTTATCTTAGCCTGCTGGACAAACTTTCCCCATTCCTGAAGAAGGGCTTATGCCCGAAACGTCGATTCTCCTGTTCCCTGGTTGCTGCCTGACCTGCTGCGCTTTTCCAGCAACACATTTCCAGCTGTATTCTAGGTTCCCTGGTTCGAGACTTCCCCACAAAGGGAAACACAGTTGAGTCATAGAGTCATACAACATGGAAACAGGCCCTTCAGTCCAACTCCTCCATGCCAACCAAGTTTTCCCAAACTAAACTACTCCCACTTGTCTGCATTTGGCTCATATCCATCTAAACCTTTTCGATTCATGTACCTGTCCAAATGTCTTTTAAATGTCGTAACTGTACCTGTATCTACCACTTCCTCTAGCAGTTCATTCCACAGATGAACCACCCTCTGTGTGAAAAAGATGCCCCTCAGGTTCTTTTTAAATATTTCTCCTCTCACTTCTAGTTTTGAATTCCCCCACCCTAGGAAAAAGACCTTTGCATGGACAGGTTGGACCAAAGGGTCTGTTTCCATGCTGTACATCTCTATGACTCTATGACTCTATGCTATTCACCTTATCTGTGCCCTCATGATTTTATGAACCTCTGTAAGGTCATCCCTTAATTTCCTCCACTGCAGCGCCTCAGCCTATCCTTATAACTCAAACCCTCCGTTCCCAGCAATAATTGTATTTTGTAGAACTCTGTTACAATTGTATGTGTTTCAATCAGAATGCCTCTCATTCTTTAAAACTCTCCAGTCAAACCAATCTCTCCTCAAGGAACAGACTTGCCATCCCCAGTATCAGCCAGTGAACCATAGCAGCAATCCTCTATGGTAAGTATATCCTCTCTTAGGTGGGAGACCAAAACTGCACACAATACTCTAGGTACAGTCTCACCAAAGCCATATATAATTTCAGTAAGACATCCTTACATCTGAACTCAAATCATCTTGCAACAAAGGCCATTACACCACTTAACTTCCTAATTGCTTGCTGCATATTCTTTTTTACTTTCATTGATTGGTGTTCAAGGAAGCCCAGATTCCTTTGTACACACACACTTCCCAAAATATCACAAATTAAAAGAAGTCTTTAAAATTTTCCTCTTACATTTTTCCCTGTCGACAGCATCCACATGTGGGAAGTGCAAGGAGGCGGATCCCAAATTCTGACACAGTTGGAACAAGAGATTGAACAATACCATCATGCCTGAGCTGTTTGTGTTTCAATTTCCGCATTCCCATCTATCTGGGATAACCTTTGATTTACAAAACTATATCCATCATGTTGGGAAACTCCCAAGAAAAAAACAGAAAAGCTCCAGGGATATCCTCAAAGCATTCCTGAACAGGTCAAACATCCCCATAGTCTAATAGGAATCTCTCCATTGTCTGTGTGGGTTTCCTGCCATAATTCAAAGATGCGCAGGCTAGGTGGATTGACCATGCTAAAATTGCCCATAGTATCCGATGAATGTGTGGCCATGGGGAATGCAGGCTTACAGGGATGGGATGGGTCTGGGTGGGTGTTCTTTGGCCTGTTTCCACTCTGTAGAGATTATATGATCTTAGGTTTTCTACCAAAGTTATTCTCCTTTTTCCTTCTGCGTTTTTTTTGATAAAATTAAATACAGCTCACAAAAATCACAGAGAAAGAATTGATACTCACAGAAGGTGTGCCTTGCTCCACCAACAACGCTAAACGCGAGAGGCCAGAGTGGAATCAACAGATACATCAATTAAATTAGTCAGTCTCTAAGTGATCAGGAGTAATTTGATTAAACGAGTACTGGACAATTGAATACTAATTGAAGAAACGTGTTTATATTCGTGCTTTCAACAATCACTGAACATCCCAAAGTACATTAAAGCCAATTACACACATTCTGCAGTATGTTTACTGTTATAATAGATGGTCTTCATCTGAACCAGAGTGGTACCAATATCCTGGGGGAGCGGAATTTGCTAATGCTCTTTGTGTGGGTTTAAACTAAATCAGCTGGGGAATGGGAACCCAAACTGTAGTTTGGGAATACAGGAGGTTGAGAGTAGGGAGGTCTGAAATAAGGTTGCAGGGTGGCAAGAGGGCACCGGCAAGCAAGGAATTGGTTTGAAGTGTGTCTAATTCAACACCAGGAATAAGGTAGTTGAGCTTGCAGCATAGGTCGGTACCTGGGATTTTGATGTCGTGGTCATTTCAAAGACATGGGCAGAGCAGGGACAGGAATGGTTGTTGCAGGTTCCGGGATTTATATGTTCCAGTAAGAACAGAGAAAATGGTAAAAGAGGTGGGGTGTGATATTGGTGGTCAAGGACTGTATTACGGCTGCAGAAAGGACGTTTGAGGACTCATCAACTGAGATAGTATGGGTTGTGATTAGAAACAGGAAAGGAGAGGTCATTCTGTTGGGAGTTTTCTATAGGCCTCCAAATAGTTCCAGAAATTTAGAGGAAAGGCTGGCAAAGATGATTCTCGATAGGAGCGAGAATGACAGGGTAATTGTTATGGGGGACTTCAACTTCACAAATATTGACTGGGAGTGCTATAGTTCAAGTACTTTAGATCGGTCAGTTTTGTCCATTGTGTGCAGGAGAGTTTTCTGACACAGTATGTAGACAGGCCAACAAGGGGTGAGGCTACATTAGATTTGGTATTGGGTAATGAACCCAGCCAGGTTTTAGATTTGGAGGTAGGTGAGCATTTTGGTGATAGTGACCACAATTCAGTTATGTTTACTTTAGCGATGGAAAGGGATAGGTATACACCAGAAGGCAAGAGCGACAGTTGGGGGAACAGCAATTATGATGTGATTAGACAAGATTTAGGATGCATAGGATGGGGAAGGAAACTTCAGGGCATGGGCATAATAGAAATGTGGAGCTTATTCAAGGTACAGCTACTATGTGTCCTTGATAAGTCTGCACCAGTCAGACAGGGAGGAAGTTGTCGAGCGCAGGAGCCGTGGTTTACTAAGGAAGTTGAATCTCTTGTCAAGAGGAGGAAGAAGGCTTATGTTAGAATGAAATGTGAAGGCTCAGTTCGGGTGATGAAGAGTTGCAAGGTAGTCAGGAAAGACCTAAAGAGAGAACTAAGAGGGGCAAGGAGGGGACATGAGAAGTTGTTAGCAGATAGGATCAGGGAAAACCTTAAAGCTTTCTGTAGATATATAAGGGTAAAAAGAATGACTAGAGTAAGATTAAGGCCAATTAAGGACTGGGATGTTGTGCGTGAAGTCAGAGGAGATAGGGTAAGCACTAAATGAATATTTACTGGAAAAAGACAATGTTGTCAAAGAAAATACTGAGAAACAGGCTGCTAGACTAGATGAAATTGAGGTTCACAAGGAGGAGGTGATAGAAATTCTGGAAAGTGTGAAAATAAATCAATCCCCTGAGCTGGATGGGAATTATCCTCTGATTCTCTGGGAAGCCAGGGAGGAGATTGCCAAGCCTTTGGCTTTGATCTTTATGTCATCATTGTCTGCAGGAATTGTACCAGAAGACTGGAGGATAGCAAATGTTCAAGAAGAAGAGTAGAGACAACCCTGGTAATTATAGACCAATGAGCCTTACTTCGGTTATGGGTGAAGTGTTGAAAAAAGTTATAAGAGATAAGATTTATAATCATCTCTATAGGAATAAGTTGATTAGGGATAGTCAACACGGTTTTGTGACAGGTAGGTCGTGCCTCACAAACATTATTGAGTTCTTTGAGAAGGTGGCCAAGCAGGTGGATGAGAGTAAAGCTGTGGATGTGGTTTATATGGATTTCAGTAAGGCATTTGATAAGATTCCCCATGGTAGGCTACTGTACAAAATACGGAGGCATGGGATTGAGGGTGATTTAGTGGTTTGAATCAGAAATTGGCTAGCTGTAAGAAGGCAGAGGGCGCTGGTTGATGGGAAATGTCCATCCTATAGTTCAGCTACTAGTGGTGTACTGCAAGGATCTGTTTTGGGTCCACTGCTGTTTGTCATTTTTATAAACAACCTGAATGAGGGCATAGAAGGACGGGTTAGTAAATTTGCAAATGACAGTAAGGTCGGTAGAGTTGTGGATAGTGACGAAGGATGTTGTGGGTTACAGAGAGGCATAGATAAGTTGCAGAGCTGGGCTGAGAGGTGGCAAATGGAGTTTAATGCAGAAAAGTGGAAGGTGATTCACTTTGAAAGAAGTAATAGGAATGCAGAGTACTGGCGTATGATAAGATTCTTGGCAGTGTAGATGAGCAGAGAGATCTCGGTGTCTCATTACATTGATCCCTCAAAGTTGCTACCCAGGTTGATAGGGTCTTTAAGAAGGCATACGGTATGTTAAGTTTTATCAGTAGAGAGATTGAGTTTTGGAACCATGAGGTCATGCTGCAGCTGTACAAAACTCTGATGCGGCTGCACTTGGAGTATTGTGTGCAGTTCTGGTCATCACATTATAGGAAAGATGTGGAAGCTTTGGAAAGGTTTGAGAGGAGATTTATTGGGATGTTGCCTGGTATGGAGGGAAGGTCTTATGAGGAAAGGTTGAGGGACTTGAGGCTGTTTTCATTAGACAGAAGAAGGTTGAGAGGTGATTTAATTAAGACATAAAAGATAATCAGAGGGTTAGATTGGGTGGACAGTGAGATCCTTTTTCCTAGGATGGTGATGGCTAGCATGAGGGGTGATAGATATAGCACGAGGGGTGGGCGGCACGGTGAAGGGGTAAATGTAGGGGTATGGGTGGGTTGCGCTTCGGCGGTGTGGACTTGTTGGGCCGAAGGGCCTGTTTCCACACTGTAAGTAATCTAATCTAATCTAAACTAATCTAATCTAATCTAATATAGGAGAGATATCAGAGGTAGTTTCTTTACTCAGAGAGTAATAGGAGGGTAGAACACACTGCCTGCAACAGTTGTAGACTCACCAACTTCACAGGCATTTAAATTGTCATTGGATAGGCATGTGGACGAGAATGGAATAGTGTAGATTAGATGGGCTTCAGATTGGTTTCACAGGGTGGCACAACATCGAGGGCCGAAGGGCCTGTACTGTGCTGTAATGTTCTATAATGCAATAAGCACAGCAACTAATTTACATACTGGAATGTGATAATGACCAGGTAATCTGTTTTAGTAAGGTTGTTTGGGAGATAAATATTGGTCAGGACAATGGGGAAAACTCCTAAAATTGGTGCTATTTGATTAAAGATTCTCCTTCTTAATCTTTCCCCTCGTCCAAGGAATGGTGACTCTCGGGTTAAAACATCAGCAGTTATCTTTGTCTCTCTCCAGTAGGACTATGGCAACTTATTAATTGTTGGATCAATTATGGGCACATCATGTAGAAAGATGGGCCTCAGTTTTAACATCTCATCAGAAAGACAGCACAGCCCACCCTCAGTACTGCACAGGATTAGTCATCTAGATATTTCTGTTCAAATATGGGTGAAAGACTTAAACCCAGAATTTAGTCTGAGGCATGACTGTAGTAATTGGACTATTGCCGCACATGGAGAAATATAACTGAAGACCAGAATGAAAATATTAAATACACAGATAATTGCTTCATAAGACCAGTAGGCCTTGACTCTGCATTGTGCCATGTTCAAGTCAGTCACATGGTTTATGTTTAGCAACTGACTGTAAAAAGAATTTCCAGAACCTTAACCACAACATCAACATCACTGGGGTTTTGACTACTTGGGAGTTTTCAGCACACATTGGAAACTTGGGTTAAGTTTTAATTTAGGATATTTTAAGCACAAAATTCAATAAGGACTCTCTGAAAGAAGTTAAAAGACTGGAAAGCAAGTTTAAAGAAATAGTTTGCTCATAGTGGCCCAGTCAAAATTCCACTTTAACCTCAGGAGATCAAAGGAAGAAAGATTTGCACATACAACTCCTTTCAACCATGGCAATTATAAATAGGGCCTTTCAAGATCTCAAGACATTTCAAAATGTTTACAATGAAGTTGTTTTGAAGTGTACGATCATTGTAATAATGTAGAAAATTAGCAGGCAATTTGCACGTTGTTTTAACACTATATCCCCCAATGACAATTTGAAAGAGTCTTTGGTGTCTTTCTTTCACTCAGAAGAATTATAGAATTCCAAAAGTGTGGAAAGAGGCCATTTGGCCCATTGAACCTTCACCAACTCTCTGAATAGCATCCCATCTAGACCCAACCCTTTCTCCTATCCCCATAACCCAGCATTTCCCATGGCTAGGTAAAAACAATGACTGCAGATGCTGGAAACAAGATTCTGGATCAGTGGTGCTGGAAGAGCACAGCAATTCAGGCAGCATCCGAGGACAGGCAAAATCGACGTTTCGGCTAACCTACCTAACCAGCACATCCCTAGTCACTAAGTGTAATTTATTCCTGATAAAGGGTTTATGCCCAATATGTTGATTCTTCTGCTCCTCAGATGCTGCCTAACCTGCTATGCTTTTCCAGCGCTACACTTTTCAACACTATGGACAATTTAGCATGGCCAATGCATGTAACCTGCTCATCTTTGGACTCAGGGAGGAAACCGGAGCACCTGGAATACACCCTAACTGACACAGGGAGAATGTACAAACTCCATACAAATAGTCAGCCACAGCTGGAATTTAACTCAGGTCCTTGGAGCTGTGAAGTCAGCACTGAGCCACCACACCACCCACAGGGCTTTTGCACATGCCCTGGTTTTCTCTTTGGTCAGGTATATAGTGCTAGTGCAGAGGGAAGTTCAGGCTTACCTCACTCAATGCTGGACAGAAAGTAAATCTTGAGTTGATCAAGCAACCATCACACACAAGATTGATCACTTGCTTTTAGAGATTAATCAATTACAATACCACAAGACGTGCCCATAGAACATGCTGTAGTGTAGTGGGATAGGAGTTTCCCATCAGCCCTCACATGGATGTGAACTATCTGCAGAGTATCAGGATATGCAGACTGGCTTTAATGAGGATGGTTGAGGAATAAAGATTGGTTCTGAAGAAGGGTCAGTGGACCTGAAATGTTAGCTCAGCTTTCTCACCATAGATGCTGGCAGACCTGCTGAACTTTTCCAGCAATTTCTACTTTTGTTTATTTCTATTTTTTTTTTCAACATCCACAGTTCTTTCAGTTTTGAGTCCAGAATGGGACTTGGACCCAAGATTGTGGCTTGGAGATGGGGACATGCCACTAGATCTCCTCCAAAGAGGTTCATAACCTTGAAGGAGAAGCCAGTATTGATTTGGGGAGTGCGGATGCTATATGTGCTCCATTGTGTTATTGGTGTATATGGAGCAACACTTTTCCACTTCCTGGAGATCTTTACTCGCATTTTAAGGCTATTTTCACATCCTTTTATTTAGAGCAGGTTTGTTCTCCTTAGGCATTTTCAAGCTCAATCTCAGACCTGAAAATCTCTTTGGTTGCCTCAAATGTTCTGTTTGAAACAAGGTCATCGCACCAGATTCTTTAAATCTTAATAATTTCCATTGTACCATGTTACATCATACACATGGAGGCAATGGCTGACGGTGACAGTGGAAAATCACATTCCTTTTCATGTGAGATGGGAACTTTGTGCATGAATAGCTTGCCAAGTAATGGATCACTGGGAGTCATTGTGTGATGGAAAAAGCTGACACTTGCAAAGAGGGATGAGTTCTTTAACTGTATGATTTGGATATTTACTGTCTAAAATAAATTAAATTGGTCCCTAACAGCAGCATGAAATGGATTTGTAGGAAATTGGCAGTCATTTTTTTTTCACTACAACTGATCTTCTTTCCACAGAAGGTCATAGCATGACAGTTCAAACCTATGACCTGTTTCCATGTAAATTTTACTTGTTTTGATTTTTTTAAAGATCTTGGCACCGTTTTCCAAGCTAATAGCAAATAAAAATCAGCACAATTGAAATGTTAGTGATCGATTCACTGGGAGCTCCATTCCCTCAGCTATTGCAATTTGGCTCAGTGATTAGCACTGCTGCCTCACAGCACCAGGGTCCCAGGTTCAATTCCAGCCTCGGGCAACTATCTGTGTGGAGTTTGCACATTCTCCCTGTGTCTGCATGGGTTTCCTCCGGGTGCTCCGGTTTCCTCCCACAGCCCAAAGATGTGCAGGTTAGGTGAATTGGCCATGCTAAATTGCCCATAGTGTTAGGTGCATTAGTCAGAGGGAAATGTGTCTGAATGAGTTATTCTTCAGATGGTCGGTGTGGACTTGTTGGGCCTAAAGGCCTGTTTTGACACTGTAGGGAATCTAACCACAAACATCTGTAACCCTATGAGAATGGGAGCAACTGCAAAAAGCTTCAAAACCTGAGTGAGAACATGGTTCAGTGCTGGTGGTCAAGTCTCAAAATCATGGTTATCGTTTTACTGCTCCAGCATGACATTATAGCACATCATCTCATGCTGATATTTCCAAGTGTTACTACTAACCATTTTCCTGTTCCGGTAGACACAAAGGGAGAGATTTTAACTAATCAAAACCCAACCCACACATAGTTAGATGAAGGGCTTATGCCTGAAATGTCAACTCTCCTGCTCCTCGGATGCTGCCTGACCAGCTGTGCTTTTCCAGCATCACACTCTATAACAATTAAAATCAGGCCCATAACCATTGAGTCAACCAGCAGATCAAGAGACCATTCAACTCTATACTTACATGGGCTGTTTGGAAGATTTATTCAGTTAGCCTCACTCACTTGCTCTTTCCTCTTGACCCACTACTTTTTTGGCTATGAAGTTTCTCCTTTTGCACATTCATAGTGAATCCTCCATTCTTTCAGGTGGTACATTCCATAGCAAAACAACTCAGAGACACATGTAGAATCATCTGTATTGCCCCTCTGCATTTTCCTTAGTTTTCTGCCTAACATTTCAGCTGCTCAGAATTGGGATACTCCCAGTGTAACATAAGAACTTTGACAGAAAGCCTAATAACTTTGTGTAACATTTTTCTTTGAACAAAAACCACAGATAAATTAGCTGGTCATCTGTTTCATATGATTTATCCATAAGGAACTGTTTCACTGTTCCTTCACTGTTACTGGGTTAATATCCTGGGACTCACTCACTAACAGCATTGTGGTTATCCTTACACCATGTGGATTGTAGCAGTTCAAGAAGACTGCTCTATGCCACCTTTCGAACTTCACAAGGGCAATTAACAATAAGCAATAAATGCTGGGCCATACCAATGCTGCCCAGATCCCATGAAGTACTACATTAGAAAAAATGCAAATTGGTTGATGTATTTCTTTAAACAGCAGTAGTGACTATCATACAAATGTATGTGACTGATCCGAATTTTTGGGGCTCCCCAAAAGGCAAAATCAGAGGCAGGAAACCTCTGTCAATCTAGGATGACTCAAATCTTCATTCCATCCTCCAAATTGTTGGTGGACAATGGCGAACAAGATCAATCCCTTGATGAAATGGCTACTCAGCCTCTATGGGAACTCCAGAGACAGAATCGCAATGCAACTAATGCTATCTGCTCAATATGACAATCCTGGAGAAGGTCTTTGGGTTTGTAAAGATGCAGTTCTGTTGCTTGGACCACTGTGCTCTCCAGTACCCTCCTGCAAGGACCATAGCCATCGTGCTCTTAGTTTTACAGAAATTTCCATTGAGGCATACATCTTGAGGACAATGGAAGGAGACACCTCATTGGGAGAAGTGAAGAAGCAGGAGGATGAAAGAGGAGTCTGAAGGAAGAGGTGGACAAGAAGAAATGGAAAGAAATGACACTGAGCAGTGAGGTGACCCTGGTGCATATGAAGATGGCCTTACCTTACTACCCTTTAGGAAGAGGATATTCCTCTTCTCCATCACATTAGAGCCAGATCGGCATCAATGAAGCAACAAGTTGCCCTATCCTCACGGTAAGGTCTCAGGTTCCCACTTCTTGCTTCTCTCTGGTGCTGTTGAAGGTTTTGGCACAAACTGCAGTTCTCTCCCTCAGCAGCCTAGGTAACGGCTACAGTGAAGACTCTAAACAAGAGCCACACTTTATCGGACCTGCCTCGGTTCCTACCTCCATTGGCTCTAAGTGAGCAGCAAACAGATCCACATATCAACTAAAGGCTTTCCATGCAGAAATCAGGATTTTCATTTATTTTCTCCTGCAGACAGGTTTCCGATCCAAAAATAGGTCCTGTTTCACATCTCTGGCAAAAATCTGATCCTTGGTCTCAGGTTGCTTTGGAATGCCCACAGATATGAAAGAAATGCATCGTAGAATAGCATTAGTTAGGCAGCATTTCCCAGTTGCTACCACCTGGATGGTTGAGGGCATCAAGTGAATAGGAACACCACCAAGAAGTTTCGCTTCCAGTTACACACACCAGTGCAACCTGGGCACATACCCTACGTTTGTTCCTATCTGAAAGGCTTTCATCTTCTTGTCTAACAGTATAAGTAAAACTCTCATCAGAGAGACTGCAGTCGTTCAGAAAGGTAGTTCCTTGTTACCTTATTGAGAGTGACTAGACTTGGACAATACGTTGCAAACTTGTCAGCTATTCCCATGTCCCCAGAATGATTTTGTACAATGTTTTGTGCAATTAAACAAACAGCACTCTCGTGAGCTATATTACATTGAACATCCAGTTAATAACCCATATATTTGTCTTTTAAATCAAAGACTCGACATACAGAATTTACTTTGCAGTTGCTATTCTGGTGAATCAGGCCGGCATGCCTGCAGCAGATAAGATCACTGTTGCCAACAGATATCAATTAACTTATAAACAAAGACAACAAAGGCAAAACAGATTCTATCAGACTTGAAAAGTTTGATAAATGGCAAAACACAGAGAGCTGAAATCAATGAGGCAAATTCTAAAATAATAAACGGCTTTTGCTAATGGAAACATGCATCAGTTGATGTTTATGACAATTCTTCCACGACTACTTTCCCACAAGTTGTAGCTACACCAATATTTTCCCACAGTGACTTCTTTTTATACAGATGATCCAATTAGACATTTGCAAACTCACTATGTGAACTATTGTCCAAGTTGAAAAATCGTTTTACACAATTTTATGTGGAAAGGGAATTGCATATATTTGTGCAGAATTTAACAATATTGTGTTTAGGGGTACAGTTTTAGCCCTGAGTGACTGTAACATCTTTGGTGGTCATAAGTAACTTGCACATTGAAATTACAGTCTGCGCTGAATATGTTCCTACATATTAAAATGATTCCAATAGTAGGGAAGCACAAGTTGTGCATCATGGGACTTTCCATTGGGTACTCATTTTTCTTAGTCTCCATTTAATCACGGGACTAATATGGAACATCATAAAGTATTTTCATCTGATTAGATCTTCTAAATTTCCATACCATGGTCAATGTGCCTCCAATGATCAGCAAATGTTATAGCACAAGAATAAGATGGTGATTGGCACAAACCCAGTCAAGCTCTGTGAAATGGTGCAACCCTACAATCAACACATATTTAATCTCCGGTCTTTATTTACAATGAAGATAAAATTAATAATTAAAGTATATAACTATCATTAGAAGCAAGCTACTGAAATATGCTGTCAAGATTAAATTTCAAATCCACATTAACTGCCCCAATCTTTTTACTGGTAAAGAAGTTCACATTAAACATCTCTGCTGTAGTCCTGTATTCTCACTGAATTAATTATTGTTTTCAGTGGAGTTCAGTGTGATCATTAGTCCAATAACACTTTTTTTTTAAATTATCTATATCATAGAGAGCCTTTTAAATTCAGTGAGTGCAAGGGAATGGGATTTGACTAGATTGCACCAGATGAAGATTTTTAGAGTCATAGAGATGTACAGCATGGAAACAGACCCTTTGGTCCAATTCGTCCGTGCCGATCAGATATCCTAAATAAATCTAGTCCCATTTACCAGCATCTGGCCCATATCCCTCCAAACCCTATCTATTCTTATACCGATCCAGGTGGCTTTTAAATGCTGCAATTGTACCAGCTTCCACCACTTCCTCTGACAGCTCATTCCATACACGCACCACCCTCTATGTGAAAAGGATGCTCCTTGGATCCGTCTTAAATTTTTTCCCTCTCGCTTATGCCCTCTAGTTTTAGACTCCCTTGCCCCAGCGAAAAAGCCTTGTCAATTCACCCTATCCATGCCCCTCATGATTTTATAAACCTCAATAAGTTCCATTCCAGGGAAAACAACCCCAGCCTATTCAGCCTTTCCTTAAAGCTCAAATACTCCAACGCTTGCAACATCCTAGTATATATTTTCTGAACCCTTTCAAGTTTCACAACATCCTGTGAACAGCAGAGAGACCAGAACTGAACACAGTATTCCAAAAGTGGTCTAACCAATGTCCTGTAAAGCTGCAACATGACCTTCCAACTGCTATGCCCAATGCACCTACCAATAAAGGCAAGCATACCAAATGCCTTCTTCACTACCCAGTCTATCTGTGACTCCACTTTCTAGGAAATATGAACCTGCACTCCAAGGTTTTTCTGTTCAGCAACTTTCCCTAGGACCTTACCATTAAGTCTATAAGTCCTGCCCTGATTTGCCTTTCCAAAATGCAGCACTTCACATTTATCTAAGTTTTTCCTTCTTTCATTTAGTGGGTTTTGGGCATTGCTGGCAGGGCAGGATTTTTTGCTAATCCCAAGAGCAGTTCAGAGTCAATCACAATGTTGAGAGTTTGGAGGCACATCAAGGCCAAATTGGGTAATTAGTGCAGATTTCCTTCCTCTAGAGAACATTAGTAAACAAGACGGGTTGTTACGAAAATAAATGATAATTTAATGGCTATGGTTTGCAATGCTAGCCTTCAATTCTGGATCTGTTCATTGAATTTACCTCTTGCCCCTGAGAATTAGACTGGGCTTTAGGATTATTAGTCCAGCAACATGACCGCCACACTGCCATGTCTCCCAGCACATCGGCAATGCACTGAATGCCCTTTCTTGATCTCCAGTTACTATAGCAAAAACATTGGCAACCAAATGAATACAATTAGCCTATGCTTAAAAACTGCAATTCTATGATTTAAAATATTATTTTCAAGAGGACAAGACATTTTTATAGGATCATAAAATGCTTCCAGATCCTGGGATTTCCTCCAACTCATGTTACAAATGGAATGCTTGCCATTCACATTTGCTGGGGGAGGATGAGGGTATGGTGTTATCAGGGAATTGGGTGCTGCACTGTTGAGATATACAGGCCAGAAGATTTGGTTAGCAGGTGGTGTTGTTAAACATATCATCATTAGCAGCTGGTGTTCCAACCACTATCACCATAGCTCTACACACAGGATTAAAACATTGCAGTCTCTAAGACTGCTCTGATTGGCAATGTAAGGTAGCAGATCATTTGTTCATTGATGCTCCATATTCTTTGAATGCAGTGAATGAGGGGTTACAATAAACACCATGTTTTCATTTGAAAGGTCATTTTAGTGGTCAGCTTTCAAAGGAACTGCTCAGTTGTTGGTTAAATTATTAAAAAAGACAGAAAGAACTTGCATTCAAAGAGTACCATTCGCAACATCAAAACATTCCAAAGTGTATTACGGCCAGTTAAATACTTCCAAGGATGGTCACGGTTATAGTGTCAGAAGTGCAGCAATCAATTTGCACAGCAAGTTCTCATAAATATCAATGCGGTAATAATTCAAGAACTTATTTTTGTCCTTTTAGTTTTAGGATAGTGAAGTCACAGTAGTGCTACTGGATATAGGGTACTCTTTCATTAGAGAGTGACACAGATGGTGGTTTAACCTGAGGATCACTATACCCAAACAAGGGAAGAGGTTGAGGAGGAGAGGGTTTCAGAGTAAACTCTGCACTGAACCCATGCTGTTGGCATCACTCTGCATAACAAACCAACCATACAGCCAACTGAGCGAATTGCTTTAAGTAAGACACCTGGGATAATTCCACTACTCTGCTACTGAATAGTGGCAGAGGATCTTTAATCTCCATCTGAAAGTGCTGTTGAGGTTTAACACTTTTTCCAAAATGTGGCCCCTCCAACAGTGCAGTACTCCCTCAGTACTGCATTGTCGCGTCAGCCTAGATCTTTGATTTCAAATTTCTGGAGTGGGATATGAACTCACAACCTCCTGATTCTGATTCAAAAACATGTTAGCACGTTGAATGCATGCTTACAGACGAATTACTGCAGTCACATGCACTTGAAACAAGTCTCAAGAGGAAGCAGCAGTGGAGAATTTTCCAACAGTCTGCAAATTATTCACAATTACTTTGTGCAGATTGCTTCTGAAGTAAAGACTGAATAGAGAAACAGATGGGTTTATTCTCTAAGATAAAGCAATATGCCATTGAAAGACTGGAATGCTTAGAACCATGTGTGTGGCTCAATGACTGATGGAATAACCAAACAGAGAGTGAGGAATGTTTGGTTTCCTGCAAATGTAAAACTGTTTAGAGATTTGAAACTTGGAGATTGGAAACAGATAAGTGTCAGTAATAGGAAATATTTACCCATCAATTAGCTACGTGGACCAGATGCATGACTTGAAAGAGTAATCACATTAGCAGGACTCTGGGGAAAGCTCTTTGCAGTTACTTTGCTATGGCACTTAGTCTTATGCTGCTGCTGTTAACTCCTGATAGTCAATCTTTGCCCAGGGGCAGCATGCTATCCCATACAGTTCAAAAATAATTATTGTTAGATTCCCTACAATTAACACTTTACATTCATATTTTACCCTTTCCAAAGTTGGCCTCATCCAAATTAGCAAGTGTAGATTTCTGTAAAAGTTCCACTTTCAAAACTGCTTAGCCTACAGCTCATTACAAGGATGCATGGCTATGTTATGCATGACCAGATTTTCTGTTTGGTTTTCCAAATTCAAGAGATGGCTCAGTGGGAGCTCTCATCTCGAGAGACAGGAGGCTGTGAGTTCAGGCCCCCTCCAGCCATAAAATCACCTAATGCAAGTTGACATGACAGTGCAGCCTGGAAGGAGTTGCTTAATCTAAAAGCCTTCCAACTTGCCCAGGTGGATGTAGATAACTTTTCACCATTATCAGAAGAAGAACAGGGGAGCTCTCATAATGTCCTGTCCTGGGTTATTATCACCAGAACAGTCTAACGAGTCAAAGACAGAATATTACAGCAGAGACACTATGCAGCCCATCAACCTTTGTGTTCACTTCATTTTGAGAGCAATCCACTTTGCCTCACTTTCTCGTACTTACCCAATATCCCTGCATGAAAGCATTTATCTAATTTGCAAACATCATTTTGGCAGATGCTGCACTTTATGAACTTTTCAAGCATTTTCAAGTTTTACTTGAGACTTCCTGCATCCAGCATTTTTTCTGCCATATTTTCTTCCTTTGTGTTTATCTATTTTCTTTTAGAGACTTTGTTTGATTGTTTCCATTCCTCTTTTAGGCAGGGCATTCCAAATCACAACCACTCATTGTCCTTGTTAACAGTCACAGAAATATCAAACTGTTACAGTGCAGAAGTAGATCCTTCTGCCCATCACATCTGCACCAGCTCTCCAACTAAACATTTTAATTTAGTACCAATCTCCTGCCTTTCCCCTATAACACTACACACTATTTCTATTCAAATAATCATTTAGTACCCTCTTAAATGCCTCAGTTAAACCTGTCTCCACGCATACTTCCAGATGATTTGTGCCTTTTGGTGTTGACTGTTCAATCACTGGAACCAGTTTCGAGTCACATACTCTAGCAAAATCTTTTATTATTTTAAACAGCCCAACGTGATCTTTTCAACTTTCTCTGCTCCTTGTGGGGAGCATCTTTCTGCATTTATCTCACCCCATCATTGGAACTCATGCATGTAGAACCTAGGTTCTCGAATTCCTTTTCCAAATGTCTTCACCTCTCTCTTTTCAAAAATCAAGCATGCACTCCAGGATCATATAAGGGAGTATTATCAGAGTTGCCAACAATTCTGATGAATTTGTTAAACAGATGCCCTGTCTTCTCCTTAGGGAAGATGCCAAGAATTCAATGACATTATTTTAAAGAAGGGGAAGGTGCACTGGCAAATACATGAACTTTGCGAAAGAAATGCAATTTTTCTTGTAGAGTCATAGAGATGTACAGCATGGAAACAGACCCTTCGGTCCAACCTGTCCATGCCGACCAGATATCCCAACCCAATCTAGTCTCACCTGCCAGCACCCGGCCCATATCCCTCCAAACCCTTCCTATTCTATACCCAT
>NC_057728.1:54113757-54148136 GCF_004010195.1 Chiloscyllium plagiosum
AAATCATTTATGTAAATGACAAAAAGTAGAGGACCCAGCACCGATCCTTGTGGCACTCCACTGGTCACAGGCCTCCAGTTTGAAAAACAACCCTCCACCACCACCATCTGTCTTCTACCTTTGAGCCAGTTCTGTATCCAAATGGCTAGTTCTCCCTGTATTCCATGAGATCTAACCTTGCTAATCAGTCTCCCATGAGAAACCTTGTCGAACGCCTTACTGAAGTCATAGATCACATCTACTGCTCTGCCCTCATCAATCTTCTTTGTTACTTCTTCAAAAAACTCAATCAAGTTTGTGTAGTTAATTTATTAATGTAGAATTTTGCAAATCTCGTCACTTGTGTAACCGACTTTTTGATCATCACAAATATGGACTTTGCCAAAATTTTGCAATGTCTGCAATTTCTGACATTTGTCTAACACTGCTGGTTAAAAAAAAACCTGAAGCAGAAGATAAAAACTACTCGGTCCCTAAGGAATGCTATTAAGGAAGGGAAGTGGGATATATGTCTGGTAGTGGCATCCTACTGGAGGAAGCAGAAATGGCAGTTTATGATCATAAGGCTCCATCACCAACTATCCACTTACTCTTTCCCTCCCCATCGCCAACATCAGCACAAATATCACCTTTTCCCAGCTACTGTTAGTTCTGAAGAAGTCACTTGACTTAAAACATTAACTCTGTTTTCTCTGCACAGATACTGCCAGGCCTGCTGTGTTTCTCCAGCAATTTCTGTTTTTATGTGCTTCAGATCTCCAGCATCCGCAATTCTTTGTTTTAGTTTATTACATTAGCATTTGAGTGACTCATTAGAACCATCCCAGGGTCAGTCAATACATTTTTATTAATCGATTAAGTCTCACCAACTGCTGTTGTGTGATTTTAACCCATGCCCTCAATGCTTTATTCTGTGTCTATCACCGAATCCAGTGATACAACCACCCCTCTCCCCAAATGTTATAATTACATCACAGCTTCTTGTATTCATTCCATTTTGGGGCATTTTCTAAAATACAACTGCTGTGTAGTTAGTATAGTTAGTGGAATCACCTACAGAGATGAGGGACAAACTACATCACAAGAATTGTTTCTCAAGCTTGTCATTTCAGAAGTAACTATTGCATTGTAATAATGTTGCAGCAATTATATTGTCATATTCAACAAAAGAATCTTGTGTAAAACAGAGCATAATCCACAAGGATCATTGACAATATTGATCATCTCAACTCTGTAGTATTCAGCCAAACAAGTCAACTGTGCAATAAAATGGTCCTCAAGTCCCAAGGTAGCATGAAAATAGGTCAATCTTATGTTCACTGTTTCTGTAAGCACACATTTTTCTTTCACTCAGCGCAAACCCCAATGAATCAAAATACTGCAGATACTGAAAAGGAAAGCTGGAATAAAATGACAATGTGCTGAGAAAGCTTATCATCTGTGGAAAGAGAAACAAAGTCAATGTTTCCAGTTGAATAGAACCCTTCTTCAAATTCTGTTTTTGAAGTACCTTAATAGTTGTTTGAGACTGACAAATTTCTCTTCGCAAGCAACAATGTAGATTCCTGAGTGGAGACATTTTGGTCACTTGTGGCCTGAAATGTTTTTCTCTCTCCACAGATGCTATCAGACACGCTGAGTATTTCTGGTATTTTCTGTATTTTATTGAAACACAACTTGACTTCAACATACAACTAGACTGCCAAACAGAGAAAATGAATCTTAGATCTTAAAGAAACCAAATCACTGAAAATTAGAATGATGTGAATGACAAAAGAAGCTTTACTGTTACGTTTGTTTAAATTATAATCTAAAATGCTGTAATGCGGTGTTACAACCAGTTCCCTGATGAGGCTCCTCAATTTGTTACAGTTATGACAGGATACTCTATCTCATGAAGTTTTTGGATGAGGATGAATGAACTATTTCCCTTTCTAAATTTACCTGACCCCTTGTTTTTTTGCAACTAGATTATTTGAAAAATGATCCCCTCCCTTGCGGATATCTTTATTCAAGAGGAAATTCATTTATCTTTTAAAGAAGCCAATTTAACCAGGCTTCATGACAAATCAGTGAGTTATTCGTTACTGAACATGAGAAGAAATACACCACACATAAATTAGGAATAAGAAGTGAGTCCAAAAATGGTTAAAAATAGGTGTACAGCTCAGTCTGTGAGTTGCTCATGAAGAACATGTGGCCTTCACATTGCATGTTATTGGTCATGTGGACATTGGTAGTTACACAATTAATTTTGAGATCTTTGCCTTACAGTATTTGCAGGTTGGCTGAAATTCTTTTGTCCAAGTAATGGGCTGGCAGCACTTAAGGACAATGACTGTTCCCTTCTTTTATCTGCAGCGCATTATGTTTAATGGCTGTTCTCAAATTGTGATCCTCACTGCACACCAGTCCACATAGTAATACATCAGACCAATAGCACCCCAGAACATGGGTTACATTCAATGTTTAACTATTTAATTTCCCTTGAAGGATAAAACACAAACGTATTTGCAGAAGATGACTTTCTGCTGAGAGGGGTAGTCAACCTCTTAACCTCCTTGTTAGTCTTTCTGTTGCAGCTTTCCAGACTCTGTTTAGGTGTGACATTCCTCAGATCCATACTATACACTGTCAGTCACTGAATTTACATTTGCAGTCAACTTTAGCAGTAGCAGTCCCATTTAAAAAAAATACTTTTTAAGTACTTTGGGACTCTAAACCTTTATCATGACTTTGGTATTTATTAAGTTTCAATGTGTTCGCATATAAAATAATTCAATGCCTAACTACCTCAGTCAGTCGGGTATGAGACCTGGGGGCTGTGGGTTTGGGCTCCACATTGAACACTGTTGTTCAGATGGTCTTTTGGTACCGTGTTGTTGTGTATAACTTGAAGCCAGAAGGTTTGGGCTTAAATCGCACCTGTCTTGGAGGTATCATAGGATGTCTACTCGCATTGCTTTTTCTTTGTTAAGAAAATATTTCGATATTTTATCTGAAACCAAGTGACATAAATCACAAAGACACTAAAAACGTACGTTTTAAAAGTAGTGTTGTTTTCCATTGTAAGTTATATTTTAAGCATTGTAAGTAATATTTAAAACGCTTCCCATGATCTTCAGACGGAATATAAGCCAATTCCAATTCATGACATCAAGGGAAGCATGTCAGTATTACTGCAACAGTCAAGATGTTACACTCACACTGTATCCACACTCTGCAATAAACACTAACAGAGATATCGACTTAATAAATATTAACAGAGCTATTTTGCACAGCAGACGATTCTGCGGAGCCGGTTAACAACGATCGAAAGGGACAACTTAATGTTGCAAAAATCCAAAGATTTGCGTTGCATAGGCGGGCTGGCCATGGGACGAGCTGTCAATCAGCCCGCTCAACGCGTGCGCGAGAGGTGCCGGCGGCGGCGCGGAGAAGGGCGGGGCCCCGACGCGTCAGAAAGGCGGGGCTTCATCGACGTCATGGAAACAATTACGTCAGTCTGTTCCCCGCCCCCCGCCTGCCGCAGACCTCCAGGAACCACGCCCCCTGGAGGCGGGGAGGTGGAGGCTGGCGATCGGACGGAACGAGCCGGGCCTCGCTCTCCAATGGCGAGGCGGGCCCGGCACTCACGTGATGCGGCCGGCGGCGGGAGGCGGGTTCGGGTTGAGTGGGGGGGGGGAGGGAAGAGAGAGGGTGAATGTGTGTGTGAGAGAGAGAGAGAGTGGGGGAGGGGTTAGGAAAGGGAGAGAGAAAAAAGGAACTGCTAGTGCCCCTTCCTCTTGCTCGAGTTAGTCTAATGTGTTCAGCCTGACTTTCTTCATCCACCTGTTTGCAATAGGCCTCGATTTCCCCCACCCCTCCCCTACACACACAAACAACATCCCCCTCCCTCCCACCTCACCAACCTTTAATAAACAGCCTCAGGATTGATGGGGCTTGTGCTTGAAGCAGCCTCCAAGCGGGTCAGTCAGGAACTGGCCTGTTGCTGAGGGACAGGGGGAGGTAGGTAGCCAGCCCTCACTCGAGGCAATAGTCTCAACTTTACCGCCCTCTCCCTCCCCCCACTTTCGCTTTAAAGCCGAGCTAAGCGACCGATATACTTGAATTTGGGCTGCAACGTGACACTGAAACCGGGGACGGCCTCTACTCTTTTTAGTTGCGGTTGTTAAGTTTATTTTTTTTTGGCTGGAGGTCAGAGGGTAAAGGGCAGAACCCCCACCCCCTGCCGGCAGCAGGTCCGCCCAGGGCTGTCCTGACCTGGAAGCAGGAGAAAAGAAGGGGGTGTTTAAAAACAAAGTTCTATTAGTAGGATTTCTTTCTTTCTTCTCTCTCTGTGCTCAGCTTCTATATGTCTCGCTGTCTGCAGGGGGATTTTTTTGCACCAGGTAAGCGCTCGTGGCTCTTTTGTGTATGGCTTTCGCTCTCGTATTAGGAGAATATAATTTTATTTCAACCTGTACGCTTTTAGAGAGCTGGTTTGCCTATCGAGCCTTTTCATCGTGTAAGCAAATTGCCACTTATGTTTTGCATGAGGCTATTCTGTAATGAAGCCTGAGCTGTGCGGATCCGAGATAATCGTCTGTGCTTGTTTACTGGGTTCATGACTTAAAAACGTCTATCCTCAGTTTTGTCGATATTTGTCTGATGCATTTTTTAAACTACCGTTTTCACTGAAATTTAAGCTTTGGTTTTAACTCAGATGCTCTGTTAGTTAAAACCCAAGAGCTCTCTTGACCTTGAATGAAATTGATTCCACTTCACCCACCTAGCTCGCTCCACAGCTGCTGCCTGTCTCTCTCTGTTCCTGCCTGGTGTGGGATTTGGGTTCCATGTTCTGCCGCCTAGTATTGGAAGTGGACGAATGAGCGGGGTTTCCCCGGCTCGCGTGTCTTTTTTAATAACCGGTTTTCACTTCCATCTGGTGGATCACTTGTGGAACTAACTTGTGCGAAAATGAAGTGTTTATTCCGAGCTTCAAAAGGCTGCTATCCTGAGTCCGAATGGGTTGCAAAATCGGTCGAATTATGTAACAGGTATATTTTAGGAAGAATACTCAACGCGTACTTGGGACAGTAAGATAGGTACGGGTTTGAACTTTTCGAAAAACCTCTTGTCTGAATCTGTGCGGTTGCCTATGTTCTGAATTCTCCCCCCGGTGGAGATGTCTCTTTCGGAAAAGCTTCCAGACCTCCATCAAATGGCAACACCCTTATACCTGTGCCGGTTTCACATCCTTCTAATCATCCATCTTGTACCAACGTCTGTAATTATATCCGTATTTATAAGACGTAAGTTCCTTCATGAATCATCCTTGAGCAGGGTTGGTGGCCCGATGCTAGTTCAGCCCAAACGACTAGATGTTGGGTTGTGGTTGTGCCGGTATTATATAGTATTGTGTTCTATTGATGATCGATCTTGGCGTGTGGTAAGTACTTTCAGTATAAATTAAGATTTTTACCCAACGGCTTTCATTTTCCCCATTAGAAACGACTGCGCGGGGTATAGTGTCTGAATATCCATTTGATGTTTTGCTTGTTACAATTGTCCATTACGTTCCGAAAAGTGTCCCCGGTTGGGCTCAATGTGGACTCGAAAGGCACGTGGATTTGAACCAAGCTAATCTTAAAGCCTTAGACTCTGGTTTCTAGGTTTTTTTCTTTGGTATGGAAAATGTTTGAACACTTCTAAATAAGAAAACTGTTGCCTCGTTTATTGAGGAAGATGTGCTATCTAGAGAGGTGCTAGCATTTGACATTTCCGAATAACATGTAACGAATTGTAGCTTTCTGAAGGGCTGATAGTTGATGGCAGACCAAACCTGGATTAATCGCAGGAAGTCTGATGGGGCACCCTTTCAGGGCAGGGATCTTAAATTCTGTGAGCCCCTTGCGACTGAGGAACTAGGCTAGCGCAGACGTTTTGTGGTTCATAGTTCCTGTTTAGAAAGTTGAACGCGAGTGTGGATTTATATCTGCCCACATCTCTCCAACTGAGGGTGAGCTAATTTTGAAAATGGGCATATCAAGTGAGTGGAGTAAAGGCTCGAGAAACTTGGTTTTCGTTAACCAAGCACGTGGTCTGTTCCGGGGAATGTTTTAGAGTTCAGTGTTATAGAAATCTTTTCGGATAGGGAATCAGTTGGGTATTTTTTAATGTGTTTTTGTAGTGCCATCTTCCTCCTGTCTAGAAATAGTGACTACTTTTGCCGGAAGGTGTTGCGCCATCGGTCACTGATCACACACGAGGACCATCCGACTCCAACTAAACTGTGGCTGAGTTCACTCCTGACTGGGAACAGTATTATATTTACAGAATAGGGACGTTGATTTTTCTTGTAAATGGCGGCTGAAGTATTTGATATTCAGAAGCATGGCCGCACTGCACACATGTTCATTTCTCAATGGTGGGTCAACTCATTGCAGCAAGTTAACTAGTCTACCTATGTTTGATTAATTGCTTATGCAGTCATATTTGGGATTAACAAAAAAATTTTTATTTGTGGCCTTTAATGGTACCAGGTGCCTTAGGTTAACCTCTTATGTGATAACCAAGCCTCTTCCCTGCAAATAACTGTTATCGCATAACTTAACGTTCAAGCTGTTAGTCATAGTCTGAAGAAGATTGTTTGCAGGTTTAAATTTTAAAGTACATGTTAAAACTGAGATCTCTAAATATTTTTCTATCAAAATAATCTTTAGCCTCAATGGTATTAAAGCTGATTTTCATCAAACTTGTTTAGCTGTAATTTGCATGTTTATACTTGCATTGAAATAGTTTTGCAAGCCACGCTGTATGTATTGCCTGTGTTTTTTTCCTGTGTTCTGGGGATCTAATTTTATAACTCAGCTTAAATTAGGGTCTAGCAATTACAGCCTGCACTGAAAGTAGCAGTACTTATCACTTAGAAAAAAAACTAGACCATTTGAGGCTTTTGAAAACAAGTTCAAGCATTCCCTAATGTAAATAAACCCTGAGTTGATTGCAATTAACTTTTACCTGTATTAACTCTAATCATTTTGAAGGGATTCACATTTGTATTTGACTTGCTAATGTTAGCCTCCAACCAACATACCATTCAGTAGTCATTCATGTAGATTCCAATATCGTAAAGTTTTTCCAGAAGAGAGGATTGTACACTTTATGGATTTGGGTGGGGATAACAAAGTAGGGAAAAGCTGGTCCAACTCAGTCACTGACCTGGGATAAAAGTGAGTAGTATGTATTTGAATAATATGAAAGTTGGTATGTATGATTTCTTTGCAGGCACAGGTTTAGCTTTTTTTAAATTAAACAGTCAAATGTTTGCTTCAAGAATACAGTTGCTGATAAATTTTTGAAAGTGATTCCATCTAGAGTTTTCAGTCAGTTTTTGTTTTAATATACTTAGTGTATTGCAGAAGGGCCTGATATGAATGGATATGTCCCATTCTCCATTATATTTGCTGCATTGTTGTTTTTATCATGGCCAATAAGTCAGTGCTGTTAGAAGCAAAGACAGGATGCGATGCAGACCCTGAGAAGCAGGGATTCCTTCTATTGATGGTGACAAATAGATGCTGTCAGCAATACTAGATTTTTGCAGACTTTTCTTTCAGACTATTGCGTTTTACATTGTGGTTATGTGGGCACTGTGCAGGAAGTTTGGCACGTGTTTTTCACCTGTCACAACTTCTACACTGAACCCTGTCAAATGTAAATTTAATTAAGCCATAGATGTAACCAAAAAGGGACATCTTTAACTCTGAAAAATGTTCTGTTTATTTCAATAAGTGTAATAAAAGATTGTCTCCCTATTGGTCATGCAGTGTTTGGTCATCCTTGTCCCACTTTCCACACTCCTGAATTTCTCTACCTAATTATTTCCCCTTTTTTTTTGTGCCCTGTTCTCAATTGTTTCTTGAGCCAGGATCTCTTGGATGTTGGTGATAACTGAAATGCAAGACTTCTCTAACTTTAGGACAGGTTGCTGAGGCAGCAAATTTGTGGTGAAGTGGTGAAGGCTGGGACAAGTGCAATGTTCAAAAGGCATCTGGGTGGGTATATGAATAGGAAGCATTTGAGGGATATGGGCCTTGTGTTGGCAAATGGGGCTAGATTAGGTTGGAATATTTGGTCGGTATGGGCGAGTTGGTCTCTGTGCTGTACATCTGACTAAGTATATATGTGGTTTGTGCAGTTTTGAGTTCATACTAACACTGGTCATTTTGGGATCACTTTTTCATTTAAAGTGATTTGCCTAATGTTATTTCTAATTTAAGGAAAGGAATACATATGGAGTTTGATAATCCTAAATGCATTTGAATATCAAATGGGGACGCTAGTGCCAGCAGCAGAAGTAATCTAGTCTTAACAATATGCTGCAGGTTTTGTAAAAGTACTGAGATCTTGTTTTCATATGTTTCTAGCTGCAAAAACATTAGTTTGGAGTGGTTGAAAAAGTGTTTCCAGTATGGCTGGAAGCTTAATTTAAAAACTGAAATGAAAACAAATGTTGAGGATATTTGGGTCCTGAAGTGTTAAATCATCCTGTATCAACTTCCTACAATTGCTGCCCAGCCTGTGAAATATTTCCAGTACTCGTCAGATTTGCAGCAGCAGTATTTTTGATTTTAAATTACAGTTGGCAAATTGTTTCATTGAAGCCAAATTGCACACTTTATGCAATTTGACTGGTTTGATCATTTTCTTTTTGGTATGGGTCAGTGTTTACATTGCTTTCATAAGGATGTGCCACAGTGCAAGCTTTTGAAGGTAAGCTGGCAGTTGTCATTGCTGTTAAGTTGTTGGAAGATTAAACTTTGTGTTAAATGAATATCTGAAATCCGTCATTGATTATCAAATCTTTAAGTGGTCATATTCAAGAGTTTTCATCCTGTTCCCTTCTACTGGGGAGACAGTCACACCGTAGTAATATCTCTTGTAATCCTGAGTGCTGGGCTGATGTAACAAGAGTTCAGTTCCCACCTTGACAGCTGATTGGAGTTTTGAGCTTAATTAGCAAGAAATCTAAGCTGAAAGCTAGCCTCTAACAGCTTTTTGTTTTTAAATTTAAAAAAAAATCTGCCTGGATCACTAGCCTCTTGTTTTAGGTAAATCTGTTTCTTACTGGTCTGCTCTACATGTGACCTCAAGCCCCTTCACGATGATTCCAAGTCTTCTGAAATGATTGAGGAATCCATGTAGTTCAAAGTCAAATTGGGAGTGGACGGCAAATAATCTTGACAGTTATATTCCATCTGTGGAAGAACAAATTTCTGTCTTGCCTTTGTTCTTTTGATTTAACCAGTCTTGAACAGAGATCACAATCAATACCACTTTGGTACATTGACTGCACCATGTTTCCTATTCTAGTTAGGAGTCACTTGATAGTAATGAGGAGCAAGAGCTTTTACTGTTCCTTCCCTCTTATCTCTACTAAAATCAAATATTTTTACCACCCACATAGCATAGTAATCATACCAAAAACTTGTCTGACTTTGCCACGTAACAAAACTGGATTACAAAGCCATAAACTCACTTTCACAATAACATTGCACTGTAATTGTAATGAAGGCAAGTTGAGATTTATTTTTACCCTGTATCTCCTAACTATGTAGTATTCTTCCAGTTGAAAGATTGCGAATTCGGATCCTAGCTTGTCTGGTCTTCAGATCTGTTTTGAGTTGCACTGAACTTTGGCTCTGCTGAAGGAAAATGTCTGGAAGACAGGTGCACTGTATACCTGTAAAGTGAACATGAGCAGTGGAGCAAAGGTGAAGAAGTATGAAGTTAATTTCATATGAAGCAATTGGTTGCAAAACTCAGGACAAGCAAATTTCAAATAGTGAAAACCCCTAAATTGGCATAGTGGGTTTTACTAGAGACAGCAGTCAGAAACTTGTTTTATTTGCGATTGTTTTACCAAAGCATGGGAAAGTCATTAATGGAGGTAATGGATTTTGAATTCTAAACTTGAAGTACAAGTGTTACAGTAATTTCTGAACTCCTGAATTCCCAAATATGGGGGTTATTCAACCCTAATACTTAGATCTACAGGGGAAAGTTTAAAATCTCCAAAGCTGCGCTTGTTACAAATTCTCAACTTTTTTTTTAGACTTTATAATGTAGATCTACTGCAGATTGGATTCATTGCAGTATAGCTTTCATCTTGAAGATCTAGCTCCAGCTATTCATTTTCAAAAAGTACTCTAGCCAGGTAATAGCTAATGCATTTTGATCAATAATTATTTTTGCGCAAGTACTGAAGAAACTGAAGACCGATGAAATGACTTGCTTCTTGACCATTAGTGTCATCAACCTGACCTGGCCTGTTTGCTTCAATCCACTGTTAATTAATAATTGAAGTAGGCCCGTCCATATCATTATCTGATCTATCCACTGCTGTCATTCTCATGAACAGCAGTGGAAAATTAATACATTGCAAGCCTGATGCAAATTTGGTTAGAGTATACCATGACAGGCATGTAGTAAAGTTGCTTTGTTAATGTACATGGGGTGTCTTTAAATTATTTGAGGACTTTTTAAGAAGCTTTGTACTCAGATGTATTTGAAATTCTAATCACTTGAGGTAACTGCTTGTTCTACTACTTTTTCTGAAATACTTGGCTGGCCTTTTACTAGGTCAGGAGATTTTTGATTTATGGGTTAAGTTTTTTTTTTCTTCGAGACAGGTTGCTGTATCTTGAAACAATTTGAGGGAGCTTCTTTTAAAAAGAAAAATCAGTTTTTGTCCTTAAGAACGCTTTACACTAACTGCTAATGAATGAGATTTTGCTGATTGACCAATAACCATACTTTCTGCACTGACACAATTTTGTCTTTTGCATGAAGCAAAATCTAAGTACTGAATTCCTTTTTTTTTCTAAAGGGATTATACAATTTTTCCGTCAATGTGTAAAGGTTGATTTGATTGGGGTAATGGAGGAAAACAGTTACTGATCGAAGATGTGCAAATTGTTTCTACAAGGTTTTGTAATTGAACCTTCAGAATTTAATGGTGTTTAAAAATAGACTTCAAGATTTTTGGTTCCAATTTTTAGTTTGTTCCTTTTCTTTGAGCTGGCTTAGTTTTGAAATTTTGAGTACTAAGTGTGCAACCAAGCAAAAAAGTAACCTCCTGACTATTAACTCGTGTTTATCATATGGATTTGTAAGAAAGCTGGCAATCTTCTGTAAAAAGTACAATGAACACTGCTTCACTGAATTGCACTTCATTGTCAAAGTCTGCAATCTTCAGTGCAGAGAATTTTAACTGACATCATTGATCTATTTGGTGTTCCTGCAGGCAATTCGTGTCAGTTGCATAAAATGGAAACCTTTGGCCCAACTCCTCTATTTTGAAGTTTGGACTTTTTTTTTTTCCCTGGCTTCTGTGAAAAGGTTTCCTAGGTTAGAATAATGAGCAAGTCCTAGTTGTCAAGCACTTCAAATTTTGACAAATGTGTTTTTCAGCACAAGTATACTTTGAACCTTCAGTTTAGTAAATGCAGCATACTATAAATGATGGCAATCAGACATGGAGTGCTGGAGAAACTGATAACAACATCTGTGGCTCAATTTGTTTGGAATCCAAATGACTCTTCATAATTGCTTGGGGTTGGGAAGCTGGAGTCTTGTGCGATAGCCAAGAAGTGAGTGGAACAGAGGATACCCAGGACAAAAGAGTGGTGGTGATAACAATAAAGATGTAAAATGAGTGGAAGTGAAAGCTGTGAAAAGGGGTGTGTCCGTTCTGCTGTGAGCAAGATTGAGATCACAAAGCTGCAGGTGAGGACAAAATGTAAGAAATGGAGCATGGAGATCATACTCTAAGTGGAAAGTGAAGTGGTCCTCCAGCTTCCATTAAGCAACATTGGAGCTCTAGCCAGCCCAGCATGTTAGTGAGGTGGCTTATTGCCATGGTAAGCAACTGGGGGGAGGAAAGAGAGAAACTGTCACTTACAGTGAAAGTGTCTTGCACAAAGGCTATCCAGCCTGTTTGGTAATGCCAAATGTAAAAACAGAATCCTGTCAGTGGGAAGTGGTTTTGGTATCATGAAGGAGCTGGAAGTTGCAGAGGATGGACATCTCTAATATGGGCATTGGTGGAATGTGACCAGGGAACCCTATTGCTGTTGTGAGGGCAGAGTGCAGGAGATGGTTTGGACACAGTTGAGGGCTGTCAGTTGTGATGGGGCAAGGGGTTGGGAGAAAAGGACATGTCGGAGGCATCCTGCTAGACTAGCATTATCTGAATAGTTAGAGCTGGAGAAAATAGGAGATTTGGAATGGAATCATCGCAGGAATCTAAGATTCTAATTGAGGTAAGCTAGAAATAATCAATGGATTTATAATGAATACTGATGGACATCCTAACTTCCAATACAAAGTGAAGCTTGAAAGAGAAATCCTGAGATGGACGATCAGATGACATTGCTATATCTAGTCCCACATGGCATCTTCCTTGTCTTTGCAGATATAATACTTGACCATTTACCACCACCTTCCTCACTAAAGTCTCCATTCGCCTTCCAGTTGAAGCAGTGTTTAACTTGCACTACTAGCAATTTATCCTATCGGTGCAATCTCCTTCATTTGGCAAAGCCAAATGCAGACTGGGTGACTGTCATTAGGAAATCATTTGACCTAAATTGCTTGCCATTTCACTAAAGCCCCTTGCTGCCATGCTAACATTTGGGCTTGCAACAGTGTTCTAATAACTTGATGCAAGCTGGAGGAGGAACAATTCATTCTCCCTTTTTTTTTTTCAGGGGTTGACCATCTTGAGCTAGTTAACAACTTTTAGTACATGGTTCACTTCTCGGTTTTTTTTCTTGAAGCTATATAGGAGATGAGGGATTTATGGTGGAAATTTCAGAACAGGGTCAGTCGGATATAGCACAGAAACAGACCCTTCAGTCCAACTCTAAGCTGACCAGATGCTCTTTAATCTAGTCACTTTTCAGCATTTTCGCCCATATCCCTCAACCCTTTTTTTCATATACCCATCCCAGATGCCCTTAAATGTTGTACCAGCTTCCACCCATTTCCTCTGGCAGCTCATTTCATACATATCACCCTCTGTAGAAAATTGCCCCTTTAAAAAAGATCTAAACCTGTGCTATCTAGTTTTGGACTCTCTCTCCCCAAGGAAAAGATGTCTATTTACCCAATCCAGGACTCATGATTTTAAAAGCCTCTTAAGGTCACCCCTCTGCTATAGGGAAAAACAGGTAGTACTGGATTTAGTCTCTTGCAATGAGGCTTTCTTGATAAGGGTTTTTTCACCTTAAGCTCCCTTAGGTGGTCATCTGAGTAGATTTACTCTGCAATTTGAGGGAGAAGATTAAAATCAGAGTTAATGGTATTTATAGCTTAGAGCAACTATAACAGACATGAAGGAGGATCTGGGTCGAATGGACAGTGGAACAGCAATGGCTGGTGTTTCTGGGAGGAATCTCCTGAATTACTCAGGATGATTCTCTATTGTAAAAAGGGAGGATGTTGTAACTGTGGCTGACTATCAAAATCAGATAGCATTTTTTTTAAAAAAAGCAAGAGAAATATAATGTGGTGAGGGGCAGTGGGAAGCTTAAAGACCAAGAAGGTGGCAACAAAAAGAGGAAGACTTAAATGAAGGTAAGCTAGCCAGTAATATAAAGAACTAAGTTCCCTTTATATCTAAAAGGGTAAAAATGGGCACTGGGCTGTTGGAAAATGCTGGAGAGAGTAGTGGGGAAGAAGGAAGTAGCTGACAACTGAATTTCAGTCTTCACAGTGGAAGATGTAATATCCCTCATTCTTGAATTGTTGGGGGCAGAGCTGAGTATGGTGGCCATCACCTGAGAAGGTGCTTTTCAAAAGAAAAACTGGCCTAAAGATGGATAAGTCACCTGAACAAGAGGGGACTACACCCCAGCGTTCTAAAGGGAGATAGCAGAGATGTTAGTTGCGATTCTTCAGGAATTGCTAGAATTAGGAGGGTTTCAGAGGGGACAAACTGCTAACCTGACTCCCCTTTTAAAAGGGAGTAAGGCAGATGGAAAATTACAGACTGATTTTAGCCTAACCTCTGTCGCGAGTAAAATCCTAGAATCGGTTGAGATTTCTGATGCTATAAAGTCTCAGTCAGCATTGTTTCATTGAGGGAAGGTCATGCCTGAAATCTGCTGAATTCTTAGTATAAACGAGCAGGTTAGACCAAGGAGAGCCAATGGATGTTGTCTACCTGGACTTCAAGGTGCTAGCATGAACAAGTTTGGCTGAATGGGTCCTTAAGGGTGACAAATGGTGTTCTGCAAGACTCTGGGACCACAACTTTTCACTTTAATGATCTAGATGTAAAAACTGAGGGCATTCTGGCTAAGTCTTTAGATGAAACAAAGATAGGGGGGCAGGTAGCATTGAGGGGACAAGGAGGCTGCAGAAGGATTTAGACAGGTTAGCCTAGGCAAAGAAATGGCAGATGGAGTACAATATGGGAAAGTGAAGTCATGCACTTTGGTAGGAAGAAAAGAGGCCTGGATTGTTTTCTAAATGCGTGAAAAATTCAGAAGCCTGAAGTGCAAAATTTGGGAGTTGTAGTCCAGAATTCTCTGTACACTTGCAGGTTGTTAGGAAAGCAGATGCAATGATGGCATTTATTTTGAGGACTTGAATATAAAAGCAGGGATGTACTTCTGAGGCTCTAAGGCTCTGGTCAGATTACATTTGGAGTATTGTGTGCCACTTGGGGCCCCATATCTCCAGGAGGTTGTACTGGCTTGGAGTGTCCTCAGGCAGTTCACACTGGCCCCAGAATGAAAAAAAGTTGAATGTTTGTTTGAAGTCTCTGGGTTTATACTTGACTGACTTTAGAAGGGTGAGGGGCATCTAATTGAAAATGAATACTGGATGGTAGATGTTGCGAAGATGCCCCTGTTGGTAGGGGAGACTAGGACCTGAGGGCACAACCTTATAGTAAAGCGAATACATTTCTTTAAAAAAAAAAGAAAATTCTTCAGAGTGTGGTGAATCTTGGAATTCATTGTCACAGCCTGTGGAGGCCAGGTTATTGAGTATATCCAAGAGAGAGGGGTTCTTGGAGATCAAGAGTTACAGAAAGAAAGGAAAATGGTGTTGAGAAACAGAGCAGACATGATGGGAGCACAGATTAGCCCATTCAGCTTCTCCCTATAGCTCAAACCTTCCAATTCTGGCAGTATCCTTGTAAATATTTTCTGAGCCCTTTCAAGTGTCACAATAGCTGGTCTCCCTGCTATAGGAGAAAATTTTAAATGCAATGTCCTGTACAGCTGCAACATAACTTCCCAACTCCTATGCACAGTGCACTGACCAATAAAGGAAAGCCTATTTATCACTGTCTTCGCTATTGTATCTCTCCACCTTTTTTCAAGGAACTATGTGCCTGCACTCCAAGGTCTTTGTTTGGCAACACTCCCCAGGACTTTAGCATCTCAGTGTATGCGTCCTGACGTGATGTGTCTTTGCAAATGCAGCATCTCATTTACCTAAATTAAAATCCATCTGCCACTCCGTGCCTCATCTAATGTATTGAGGTAACTTTTTTTTGCTGTCCACTACACTTCCAAGTTTAGTGTTATCTGCAAACTTGCTAACTATACCTCCTCTGTTTGCATTTTATCACTTAAATGATAAAGCAGCAGACCAAGCACTGATCCTAGTGGTACATTGGTCACTGTTTTCCAGTCTGAAACACTCTTCTGTCTATCCTTTCTTCTACCTTTTTGGAACTAGTTCTGTATCCAATAGCTAGTTCTCCCTGTATTCGATGTGATCTAACCTTGCTAATCAGTCTACCATAAGGAACTTTGTCAAATGTCTATGAAGTCCATATAGATCACATCTGCTGACTACCTCAATCCTTTGTTCTTCAAAAAACTGAGTCACTATTTCCCTCCCCCACCCCCACAAAGCCATGTTGTCTATCCCTAATTGCTCCTTGCCTTTCCAAATACATTTTAAATCCAGTCCCACAGGATTTCCTCCAACCTGACCACTGAGTCAAGCCCAGTGTTTTATGAAGATGATACTTGAAATTTAGTATCTTTCATGCCATTAGACTTAAACTTCTGAAGTGAAGCTTTTGTTGGAATGAGAGTACAAAAGTGAAACAGCTAACTTGTGCAGAGCAATATGACAGAATCCTTCCCTCCTGTTATGGGGCAGGGTGTGAGATACGTCCCTGCTCTTTCAACATGTTTTTTTAATATTTTTTTTCACATCTAGATGGAGCTGTAATTTAATCTCAATGATAATTCACAGAATTCCTTCAGTGCTGCATTGGAACTTTTTTTTGACTCACTTCAGCACAGTGACCTCCTAATGCAAGGCTATTATTGTGCTGCTTGAGCCATGGTTGATGGAAAGAAAGTAATTTGAAGATGGATTCTCTTGTGGTCTATCTTCCATAAGTGACTTTCAGAAGTACTTTATTGAAAATCTTTGACATTTAGGTCTTTCTCTCTAGTTTTTCAATTCCACTTGCCATGGTATGAAACACTTGACATCCATGCTTTATATACTAAGGGAAGATACTTCATTCAGAAAGTTGATTTTTAAGTTGCCATTGGGTGCTGCATTGACATTTGACTACAATAAGCTACTGACTTTGGCCCTTCACAAATGAACATTGAGTGAAAATCAGCATGTTAACTTGACTCCCTGGCAAGATTGCATGTCCTTCCTGTGTCTCTGTCTAACAGAACATAGAACATGCCCTTTGGCCCACAATGTTGTGCCAAGGTTTAATCCTAATGTAAAATAACCTACGCACCGCTCAACTTGCTGCTATCCATGTGCATGTCCAGCAGTCGCTTAAATGTCTTTGTAAACTGATCCCCCTAAGCATGTAAGCAAGCTGCGTTTATTGAACTAATTTGGATTTTGCAAATATCCAGAAACCTCATGGTTGCTGTTTGTACTGAGATTTTTTTTCATTAGTATGTTAGATTTAAGCTTGACCTCTTGTTTGCTATTTGTCCATTTGAGTTAGCTGACCCAAAGGGTCTGAAATACTGAAATTATTCAGTGTATTAAGCTGCATCTGTCTTAATAGCTTACCCCCCCCTTCTGTGTCAAGCTATGCTTATCTCCAGTTGCTGTGTTGTGGAATTTCAAAAATGGTTCAACATTGTCTTTAGATTTTTAATATTGTCTGAACCACCAGGAAGGGCCTATAACTTCTGGTTTTGATCAGAAACTAGACTGCAGTATTGTGGCCTTGCTGATCTATAAATGTGCAAATCTAAATTGCCAATACAGTTATACTTTATTTGGAAATGTAGAATTTGATATTTTAGTCTATTTGGGTTTCAGAGCCTTCTGCAGAGCATTTAACACTGGATGTAAGCTATAATTCTCTTCATTAATTGTCTCCACAAATTGAGCACTGGTTGACACTACATCCCACTTTTTTCTATTTCCCAGTGTTAATCCTTCTTTCTTGCCAAAGCTTTAGGTATTGGATTGTCAAGTGGGGTATTCTATTTGCTCTGACCTAAACCACCTGAATTCAATTACAAATGCATGCCATACATCTAGGCTGACTTATCATGGCTGAGTGATCTTTTAATACTGCATGCAATCTGATGTTTGCCCTGATGAGTGGGTAACTGGCTTAGTGGCTAGCACTGCTTGTCTCATAGCACGGGGACCTGGGTTTGATTCTAGCTTTGAGTGACTGGAGCTTTCTGGGTGCTCAGTTTCCTCCCACAAGCAAAGATCTGCAGGTTAGGTAGATTGGCAGTTTAGCACTGCTCCATAATGTCTGGGATATCTAAGTTAGGTGGGTTAGCCATCGTTTTGAGGTCTGGACGAAGAACAAAAAATTTGCAGCCCTGGAACAGGCCCTTCAGCCCAAGCCAATCCAAATCCACTGTCTAAACCTGTTGCACAGTTCCTAAGCATCTGTATCCCTATGCTCCCTGCCTACATGTGCGTCTGTCCAGATGCATCTTAAATGAATCTACTGTGCCTGCCTGTGCTGGCAATGTATTCCAGGCACCTACCACCCTCTACTTCTCACATGTATCCCCTTTTTAAACCTTTCACCTCTCTCTCTCTCCTTGTGTGTGACCTCTTATTATTGAATCCCTCACCGGGGGGGAGAAAGTTCCTCTCTCCACCCTGTCTATACCTTTGTTTTTTTTTTTGTAGAGCGCAATCAGGTCTCCGTGCCCCCTTCAATCTTTTTTTTCAAATTGAAAACAATCCTAACCTACTCAACCTCTCTTCATAGCTAGCACCTTCCATACCAGGCACTGTCCTTGGAAACCTTCTCTGTACCCTTTCCAAAGTATCCGCATCCTTTGATAATGTGGTGACCAGAACTGTACACAGTATTCTAAATGTGGCTAAACCATAGTCTTGTACAGTTTTAACATGACCTGCCAGCTCTTATACTCCAATACCTGGTTCTGATGAAGGCAAGCATACCAAGTGCAACCTTGACCACTCTATCCACCTTCAGGGTACAACATTTTTCCCAAGGCTCTTCTGTTTAATTGTATAGTTTGCTAAAGAATTACTTTCCAAAATGCATTTTTTTTTTCCTGGATTGAACTCCATCTGTCACTTCTCCACCCTACTCTCCACTCTGCCTATATTGTCCTGTATTCTTTGACAGTCCCCTATGCTTTCTGCTACTCCATCAATCTCCGTCATCTGCAGACTTACTGATCAGACCAGCCATATCCTCTTCCAGATCATTGTATAGCTCACATACTGGCCCCAGCACTGATCCCTGTGGAACATCACTGGTCACTTTTCTCCATTTGGATACAATTCTAATTCTTTGTGGGCTGTGGATGTTGCTGGCTGACCGACATTTATTGATTTGTCCCTTTTGTTGCCCTTGGTGGTGGTGAGCTGCCTTCTCAAACCACTCCAGGCTACCTGATGTGAGATCTCATTTGGGAGAGAGTTCCAGGATTTTGACCCAGCAACAGTGAAGGAGCAGCGATATGTTTCAAGTTGGAATGGTGAGTGGATTGGAGAGGATCTGAAGGTAGTGGTGTTTCCATATCTGCTGCCCTTGTTCTAGGTGGAAGTTGTTTGGAAGGTGCTGTCTGAGGATCTTTTTGAATTTTCTGCAGTTCGCATTTGTTACTGAGTGGTGGATACAGTGCTCGTTAAGCAGGCTGCTTTGTTCTAGATGGCTTCAAGTGTTGGAGCTTCACTCATCCAGGCAAATGGGGAGAAGTCTATCAGACTCCTGATTTGGGCCTTGTTGATGGTGGATAAGTTTTTTTTTTCCCTTAAGAGGTCAGGTGAGTTACTTGTCACAGTATTCCTAGCTTTGACGTACGATTTTGATCAATGGCAGGCTCTCGCTTGCTCACATTTGAACCTGGGTCCCCAGAACATTATCTGGGTCTCTGGATTAGGTCTTATGGTGATACCACTAGGCCTTCACCTTCCCTTGAGACAAAGGTCAGTGCTGCCTTCCACTGTAGGGATTCTGATATGATTGCAACCAAACGTGTTAACTCACTTTAAATTTGGGTGGATGTTATGACCTTTTTTAAAAAAATTTTCCCCTTTAACTTTGGTTATCATTTGGATGAGGTTGGTTGCACAAATAGGGTGAAAATGGCAGCACTGATGTACTGATCACATCTTTGTCTGAAATGAGAAATCTGTACCAAAAGTCTTAGAGCAGGAAGAAGGTCTAGGTCCACCATCCACGATATGAATCGGGTGGGCCATGACTGTCTTAAGTCATGGGCTCTTCTTAAAACCATCAAAATTACCAATACCGCACCTTTTTTTTCCTTCACTTTCCTGGTATTTGGGTTATTGTTTGTCACTTGAGGGAAGCGGGGTAGCAGCACTCAGGACAAATGTAGTGACTAAGATACCAACTAAATGAAGTGTGCTATATTGGAAAGAAAAGGCCTTTTTTATTTAGAGCAATTGTAAATATCCAGTACTTAAGTTGCATATGTAGTTTCAGAAAAGCTTGGTGTGAATCTTTTTGAAGGTAGTATTTATTGCTCCTCCTGAATTGTTGTGTAGTGGGCTGCTGGAGGTCAAGAAATGGTAATATAATTTTAAAGGTTGCCTAGTCTGTCTCCATGATTTTAAGTGGTGTTTCCTTCTGTTTACCCTAATCCTACCTTTAGGTTCAGTAAGTATTGTGAAGGGAGATTTGGTGAATTGATGCAGTGTATCTGTTTTCCCTGGAGCGTTAGAGGCTAAGGGGTGACCTTAAAGGTTTACAGAATTGAGGAGCATGGATCGGGTAAATGGCAAAATCATTTCCTAGGGACTGGGCAGTCCAGAACTAGAGGGCATAGGTTTGGGGTGAGAGGGGAAAGACAAAAGAAACCTACAGGGCAATCTTTTTACACAGGGTGGTACGTGTATGGAATGAGCTGCCTGAGGAAGTGGTGGAGGCAGGTACAATTGCAACATTTTAAGAGGCGTTTGGATGGGTGTATGAATAGGAAGGGTTTAGAGGGATATGGGTCAGGTGCTGGCAGGTGGGACTAGATTGGGTTGGGGATATCTGGTCGGCGTGGCGGGTTGGACCAAAGGGTCTGTTTAAATGCTATACATTTAGGACTCTTTGACTTGGGTACTAGCATCTCCTCCTCCACTATTGCTCTTTGAAGAGTGTATTTTAAGGTGGTGCACCTGGAATGTGGCTGTAACCAAGCCCTTCCAGGCATGTGAATACTTAATCACATTCCTGACTTGTAGATGACAGACTTTAGGCCTCGGACACTCTGAACTAAATTAATTCAATGCCCTTGGGTTGAGATGTTTGACCTGGTGAGATTCTTTTGTTGAGCTGCAAAAGATATCTCCTTCTCTTCCTCCACCCTACTCCCAAATTGCCATTGACTTCAGTTCTATCAGGACTCCTTGGCACCACAGTGTTTGTTTTTGAATGAAGGAAATTGTGTTCTTTTTGGCCTTGCCAAGGTCCTACTGAGGTTATGAACTGTGTGGTCATAGAACATTACAGTGCAGTACAGGCCCTTTAGCCCTCTCCGCCGACCTGTCATACCAATCTGAAGCCCATCTAACCTACACTATTCCATGTGCGTCCATATGCTTGTCCAATGACGACTTAAAGTTGGCAAATCTACTATGAGAAAGTGAGGACTGCAGATGCTGGAGATCAGCTGAAAATGTGGTGTTGGAAAAGCACAGCAGGTCAGGCAGCATCCAAGGAGCAGGAGAATCGACATTTAGGCATGAGCCCTTCAGGAATGAGGAAGGTGTGCCAAGTAGGCTAAGATAAAAGGTAGGGAGGAGGGACTTTGGGGAATGAGGAAACTGGAGAAATCTGAGTTCATCCCTTGTGGTTGGAGGGTTCCTAGGCGGGAGATGAGGCGCTCTTCCTCCAGCCGTCATGTTGCTATGGTCTGGCGATTGAAGGAGTCAAAGGACCTGCATGTCCTTGGTGGAGTGGGAGGGGGAGTTATGTTGAGCCACAGGGTGGTTGGGTTGGTTGGTCCGGGTGTCCCAGAGGTGTTCTCTGAAACGTTCTGCAAGTAGGCGGCCTGTCTCCCCAATATTGAGGAGGCCGCAGCGGAAGCAGTAAATGATGTGTGTGGAGGACTGTAGCAGGCAAATCTACTACTATAGCAGGCAAAGCATTCCATACCCTTCTTACTCTCTTGGTGGAATCTAAATGGAGAACGGAGTAGACTGCTTGATATTTAATAATATGATGTAGACTCTTGTTTCTTCAAACACTAAATTGAAAAAATGCCATCAGCAAATGAATTAGAAATTGTTTAAATTTTTTTTACCTATTCTAGTCAATAAAATCTCCATTGGAGAGGCAAAGGTTCTTTGCTCTTGCTTTGCCTTCATGATTCTTTAAATTATGCACTTTTTTTTCTCCAGTAGCTTTCCTGGATTACTTCCTGTCATGCTTACAAATGTGACATTTTGAAGTTTGTTAACTAACCAGTATTTGAAGTGATGTGGTATAAAGCAATTTAACACCATGTTTGTTTGTGATCTTATCAGTGAGACTTTTGAGTTCATCTTCATACTTCAGTATGTATGTAAATGAAACTTTCAGATGCAACCTAATATCTGGGCTCAGATGACTTAGTCAAACTGCTGCAAAGCTTGAACAATTTGAACACATTAATTATTTAAGACTTGTAATTCCATCTGACAATATCAGTCCAGATTTTAATGTGTTGAATAAAACTGTTTGCTCAAATCTTTCTTGCAGTGTAAACTTAAGCTTTTTTTTGCTTTTGATCCACTATAAACTTGAAAGATGTATAATTCTTGTTTTTTAGTGTAATGAAAATAAAGATGCTTAATTTTGAGTAAAATCAATTTCTTAACTGTTTCAGGAACACTTTTTTTGTCAATGCAAAGTATTTTTTTTTAACTGCTTCAATCTTGTAGATAGAAATCTGACAGAGACTGGGTCTAGTATTAACCACTCATGATCAAACCTGTTTGATTTTAGGGGTTGCTGTCCTCCTCAGTATGTATCTACTACCAAGTGATGCTTGGAATACAAAAGAGTCAATGATGTTTGGAAGGATAAGGGAGGGGGAAGAATCTATTCGAAACGTAGATTACTGAATGACCTTTACAAAGATGCTGGGAAGATGTTTGCCTTAGAGTCTAGGACCCTAGAGCATAGTGTTAAAGGGAAGAGTGCTGTTAGAACTGAGATAAGAAACTTCCACCAGAAATTGGTGAATCTATGGAATTCCTCTTCTCAGAAGGCTGTGGAGCCATGGTCCTTGAATATATATCAAGGGTTATGAGGGCAAAAGCAGGAGAATGGGGTTCAGTAGATATTGACCATGCTTGGATGGTGGTGCAGCCTCCTGGGCTGAATGGCCTAATTCCTTCTAGGCCTTATCCAGTAGGAATACGTGTGATCAGGCTTTGATCTATTTGCTGCTATCTTTCCATTAAATACAAATGGAATTTGAATGACTACCCATAATCAAACTGTGCTTTTATTATATAACCTAATGGGAGGTGTTTAGGCCTTGGACTGAGTAATTAGATTCAGCTAGTGGCTTTGAGATTTTGGTGACTTTTCTATATTAAAAGTGAAAAGGTAGGTGAAGGTCAAATCTTTTGAAGAATTTTGTATTTGGGTTTTAAGTTTTAGGATACTATTGCCATTTTAAGGAACCTAGATTGTATGCTGGGTACATGTGCATTTCTCAACATGAAATCTCCAAGATTCTAATTGTAACACACTGAATTGCTTGTTCAGTGTTGATACACTTTGTTGATACATAGTAACATGTTACCTTGCATTGAGAGATCCTGTTTGTACTTGAACCTTATTAGTGTAGGATAAATATAAATAGCATTGCAGCCATGTAATGAAACTAGTGAATTATGTTGAACTGTTTCAATCGTTGAATGTTAACACCCTGAAGTCTAGCCAGAATACTCTTCAAGGCAGTATACTTGTTTGAGCAGAGTGGTATTGGCTTTTTCACATGAGAATAACTGCATCCTGAATGTTTGTGCAACTTGTTGCACATTCCCCTCCTATCTTCAAAGGTGGTGGGCTAATTTCCTCTGGACATTGACAGTCTAAAGTCTTCCTGTGGAGTCAGTGTTTTGACATCTTCCACAATACTGCCGGAAACTTTCAATAACAATTGATCTCTGTGCACAATGTCTAGTTTAAGAAGCCATAAAATTGCAGAGCTCTTGTTCGTTTCCCAAAAAAAGTTAAATTTTAGTCATGCAAACAATATAACTTACTAGCCACTTACCTGTAGCAGCTATCACTTTTGTAGTTTGCAAATACCAGCCAAATAGCCTTTCACTCTTTTTCATAGATCATGCAACAAAGCCTTCAGTTTAACAATCCAGGAATGACTAATGCATTCCACTATATTGTGAGCTAGAAAAGTGATTCTTGCATCTGAATCAGTCTTGAGGATTGAACTGGATTTGTGACTTTTTTTGAGTGCTGGTCTTTAGGTGAAGTATGTCAGCCATTTGGAATCTTCTATTTTGAGCATACCATACCAGTACTGAGCAGTCTTGATCAAGTATAACCTGTTCCAGATGTAAATTCAAATTCTTTGCTATGATTCAGGCACCTTAGTCCCATTCTTTGATCACCTATTGCATTGGCATTAAATTCCTATTCTTGTCAGCAGCTATATTGTACTTGACAATCAAATTTGGCTAGAGGTTGCCCAATTAATTTCTTCCTTCAATGCTGTTACCAGGTCTTAAAGATTGCAAACATCATAGTATACTTAAATTCAATGTAATGCACAGAAAATATTTCAATACCTAACATGACATCTTGCCATCAAGACTTTAGATGTGTTAAGTGTAGTCAAGAAACAAGATATGCAGCTGACACAAATTTGTCTACCATATCAAGAGACTAATGTTCATGAGCTGTTTAAACTTTGCTACTAACTTGCAGCTGCAAGTTGCTGCACAAACATTGGACTGATTTCTTTTAAAGTATTTTTAGTCTTGACAATGTGACAACAAGGCCAGCATTGAATTGCTGTTTCTCTATGGGATGGTGTATCCAGGAAGCAGCATGTGATGTGTTCAATATCATTTTAGGAAATGAGAGCTTGAAGGAGAGAGGCACTCAACCTCTTCAAAAATTTAGTCGCTCCCCTCGCTAGATGGATTTCTAAGAATAAAGGTAAAATTTATATTTTGGTGATCAGAATTCTGATAGGGTTTGTGTAATGTTTTGATTTCAGATTTGAATTGTGCTTGCTGCAGCAAAATCTTAATTCTATTACTTGGTTAGAATGACCTACAGAGCTTAATACTTCCAGGTTCAAGCTCTAATTTGTATCAGTCATGCTTAAATTATTCTGGGCTTGTCAGTGTCTGTCTACAAAAGTCAAATCTGAATATCTCTGCTAGTTAGGTTAAATCACTTTTTTAGATGTTTTTTTTTGAGATCAGTTGCCCCTTTTTAAGACCAATGCATGCATCGCCTAGAGTCAGCACTTGGAACTGTTTTGCACTGCCATTATCAACTGCTCAACATTGGACTCATGCTGCCCATCCTTGCATGCCCAATCAAAGCCCCACCCTTTTATGGTAGCCAACGAATATTCCTCTTGGAGGGAAAAACAATATTTGCTCGCTTGGTTTTTGAGTTTATTCACTTCCTCTGGCAACTCCCTGTAAGGGAAATATTACCATTGTAAAATGTCCATAGTCATAAATGTACAGCATGGAAACAGACCCTTCAGTCCAACTCATCCATGCTGACCAGATATCCCAACCTAATCTCTGCCCATATCCCTCTAAACCTTATTTTTTTTTCCTATTCATATACCCATCCAGATGACATTTTTTTTAAATGTTGCAAATGTACCAGCCTCTACTTTCCCCTGGCAGCTGTAGCTTGTTCCATACACGCCACCTCTGCATGAAAATGTCTCTTACATCGCTTTTTTAAAAATATTCTCCTCTCTCTTCTCCCTTCTCCCCCCCCCACCTCCACACATGTTGTCTACTTATCCTATCCATGCCCCTCATGGCCTTAAACCTCCTATAAGGTTACCCCTCAGCCTCTGCTCCATGGAAAACAGTCCTGGCCTGTTCAGCCTTGTAAATCTTTTCTGAACCCTTTTCAAGTTTCACAACACCCTTCTGATAGGACGGAGACCAGAATTGCGTGCAATATTCCATCAGTGGTCTAAGCAATGTCCTATACAGCCACAACATTACCTTCCAACTCCTGTATTCAATACTCTGATCAGTAAAGGAAAGCATACCAAATGCTGCCTTTACTATCCTCTCTACTTGAGACCTTCAAGGAACTATGCGCATGCACTCCAAGGTCTGTGTTCAGCAACACTCCATTCAACCTTACCACTAAGTGTAATAGATTCTGCTGATTTGAATTTTCAAAATGCAGCACTTTTTCTTATCTAAATTGCAACTCCGCTGCAAAAGTGCTCTATTTTAAACAAGCCATAAGGAATAATTTAGCAATGTTTGAATTGTGCTTCTGGCAGCTAAGATATAAATCTCCAGTGGATTCCTCATCCTCTGAATTGTAATAGTGCACCGTGGTTTTTCAGCGCTCAACTGTGTTCAACAATGAGTTTGACTCTAGCTAGTTTACATTGAAAAACATTTGGCTTTTCAAAAAGGCTGCTACAGTGATTTGAGTCTACTGTAATGAACACCAAGCTTTTTCCTCTTACCACGCAAGTAAACTCACCTATGCAAGTAGACACTTTCTGAAATTGTTAGTCATAGTCACATAGCCATGCTGCATAGAAACAGACCCTTTTGGTTCAACCAGTCCATGCCAAACAATCCCAAACTAAACTGGTCCCATCTGCCTGCTCCTAGACCATACCCTTTCAAACCTTTGCAATTCATGTACTTATCAAAATGTCATTTAAATGTTGTAATTGTATCCACATCCTCCACTTGAAGTTCATTCCATGTATGACCCACTCTCTGTTCTTGAAATGCTCCTCAGATCTTTTTCCCCCCCCCCCTAATCTTAATGTAGCCCCTAGTCTTGAAATTTCTTATCTCTACATGAGAATTCTTAAATTTTTTTTTCACTGACTTGGCAACAAATTCATGCTCTTTAATGTGATTGAGTTGGATTTGCACAAGGATTTATTTGAGGAAAGTGAGGTTTTAGTGCAGAATAGGTTAACAAATGAGTTATGGGGCTGAAAGAGTTTTTGGCTATAGACAGGATGGAGTTGGTTTTTTGTTTCTTTCACTCACTCACTCACTCATAGGATTTGGATGTTGCTCATTGTGCCAGCGTTGGTTGCCTTTTTTGGCCAACTGGCTCATGGAGGCAGTTCACTATGTGCTCGAGATGGATCCACAATGCCGTGTAAGCAGGAATTCTGGGGTTTTGGCAAGTGAAGGAATGACACTTATTTTCAAGTCAGGATGGTGAATAGCTTACAGGAAATTTGTCCCCATGTACCTGCTGCCTCTGATATCACTTTACAAATGAGTCAAATGGCAAAGCCTAACCACAGGCTTTCTTTTAAAGACCAGTTTCTGGTTGTGTACAAATTTTAATTAAATTCACTTTTTTTTCTCTCTTGCAGTGTGTTTGAACTGGAGGATTGCATAAGTGAATATGGAAGCAAGTCTGTTAAATATTGGAATTTTCAAGTAATCACGTCAGATAATATGCACTTTCTTTACTGATCAATGTCATCTGGAGGAATCACACTTGGAATCTAGTTTGGCAGGATTACTGCAAGTTTTTTTGCCACCTTAAGATTTTACATTAAGGATTTTCAAACATGGATGATATGAATAATACAGTGAAGTATCTCCCAAGAAAAACAATTGATGATCATGATGAAGGGCAGTTTGGTTGCACGCTTGTGGAGCTTCGTGATCTTATGGAACTGCGATCGATAGAGGCTGTGCACAAAATAGAAGAGTGTTATGGAGATGTCGAAGGACTTTGTACACGGTTGAAAACTTCACCTGTAGAAGGTAAACTCTTGCACTCTTTTCCTGTTTCAAACTAAGTTTTCTAATGCATATAGCTCTGAATAGTTCACAAGAAAATGCCTTACTGGGAGTATGATAACTGAAGGTTGAAACTTTGTTCTGAGTTCTTTTAAAATGTAAACAAACAATTCGGTTTTGAGTAGATTAATTTTGTTATACAGCTGAAGTGTGTATATTTTTGTCAAGGTCTTTTTGGTCCAATTTTATGAGCACACATCCATATTGACATTTTAGATGTCAATTTTAATAATATGAATTATTTGCATGTTGCAATCATGAGCAGGATATGACCAAAATTGACTTTCAAATTGTCTTTGCTCTTTGGGAGCATGAAGGTAATTAAGTTGTGATCTTCTTTGCGCTGCCTTTTTTTTTTTAAAATTTCATTTGAGAGAATCCTTTCCTAATTCATATAAATTCAGTTGCATGTGTTCAATGCTCCCAATTCTGCATTCTTGCACTGTGACACTTCCTATAATCTTTTGAGTTTCATTGTACAGTGTAAACTGATTTGAGTTTAAAATGTAAAACTACTAGCTGTTTTCAAAATCAAATTAAGTTTTTTTTTTCCTCATTTGTTTTGATGCCAATTTAATGTACTTGTGTGGTAACTTTTTTTGTCCATGTTTCATTTTTGGCTCTAGTCTTTTGGGACATACAATGCAAGTTGATATGAACAACTAAATTTAAAATGTATTGAGCTGGAATAGATTATCTTCACTGATACTAAAAATGGACTGACTTTTTTGACTTTCCCCTGGCCCTGATCCTATCTCCAGTACCCAATTCTTATATTTCAGCGTAGTACCTTCAGGTTAAGAAAGATTATTTTGCTACTGCTTTCATTTCTTAAGCTCAGTGAATCGGCCAAATCTGGCTACCTTGGTCAGAAAATTTGGGGTAGCAACCAACAGTGTACAGTTACATGCTGTATTGTTGTCTAAGTTGTATGGCTCCCTAAATGTGCATCTCAAGTTGAATTTTGCACTGCCCATTTCTATAGCATGGGACAAAACACTTTAATATGCAGGTTCATAAGTTAATATTTCTTAACTTCCAAATTAATGAATTACAACCTTTCAAATCCATGACCACTACCATTCAGAAGGACATATAAAGCTGCATATAATTGGAGGATCCACCATCTGAGAGTTTTTTTTTAAACTGCTGAATATACTGACTTTGATACACATTTCAATTTGTTCAGTATCACTGGGTCAAAATCCTGGATTTTTTTCCACCGCCTTCTGAAAGACAACTGGAGATGGGGAACAAATGCTGGCACTGTGCTTGGATCACGAGTGAATTTAAATAAACACTTCCCGTATGTCCTGTGACTCATTAACTTTAGTGACCAGATTGAAGGCAGAATGGTAGATGTTGAATGACGGTTCTGCATGATTGGTTAGTAATGCAAGGTCACGTGGAATACAAAGGGATCTAGTCTATTGGATGCAACATTCCTTGAAGGTAGCAGACAATGGTGGTAGAGGAGTGTGTTTAGGCTGGGAGGTCTGTGACCAACTATGTGCTACAAAGATCGGTGCTGGGTCTACTGCTTTTCATTAGTTTATATAAAAACTATTTGAATATAGTGGTTTGATACTACCAAAATTGGTCATGTGGTCAGTGAACATTTGAGTATGATGGGCCAATGGGCTGAGGAGGGGCAGGTAGTCTTTAATGTAGATAATGAGGTGCTGCCTTTTTGGAAAGACAAATCCAGGGCTTGAAGACTAAATATTGGGCCTCTGGAGAGTGCTAAATAGATCTTGGTGCAGGTTCATAGTGTCTGGAAAGTGGACTAGCAGGTAAATAACATGGTGTGAAAGGCATTTGGTACACTTACTGTCATTGGCCAGTGCATCGAGTACAGAAATTGAGATGTCACGTTGTGGATGTACAGCACATTGGTTAAACCATTTTTTTTTTGGAATACTGTTCAATTCTGGTCTCTTTGCTAAGGGAAAGATGTTGAGACTTTAAAGGGTTCAGAAAAGATTTACAAGGATTTGAGCTATAGGGAGAGGCTGAAATAGATGGGGTGTTTTTTTTCCCCCTGGTGTCAGGCTGAGGGGTGACTTTTTTTTGTAGAGGCTTTTAAAATCCATGGCATGAATAGGGTAAATAGCGCATGCCGCCACCCCCAGCACAAGTAGGGGAGTTCAAAAACAGAGGGTATAAGGTGAGAGGGGTAAGGTTTTTAAAAAGGACCAGAGGGACAACATTCATCACAAAAGATGTATGGAATGAGCTGCCAGAGGAAATGGAGGCTAGTACAACTTACAGCCATTTTTTAAAAGGCATCTAGGTGGGCAAATGAATAGAAAGGGTTGAGAGATATGGGCCAAATGCTGACAAATGGGCCTAGATTAATTTAGGATATCTGGTCTGCATTGAATCAAACCAAAGGGTCTCTTTTCATGCTGCACATCATTGTGGTGGGGGAAGAAATAAGTAGAATGCATTGCTTTTGAACTGATTTTTGTTTTCTGAAAATATTTGAACTCTTCCACTTTGTTTTTTGGCTTGTTTTACTCTCTATATGGGCCTTTAAGATTGTGGCAGGTATCCTGTTCCCATATTGCTGCCTATTTAGATCATGTGCTGCTAGTTGACATTCTTAACTCTGCTTCCCTTGGATGGGCGTGATTTTTTTTTGCTGTCTTTAGTTTCGAAGCTTGGATTAGTAAGTTATCTTACGCCTGTTTAAGCTTTGACCCAAGTTATGCAGCTATTGCATTGTTTTATTAAATAGCAATGTTTTTAAATAAAAACATTGGGGAAGAATCAATCTTATTAACTATTTATATGGTGAATTGACTCTTTCTGGTTCACATACAACTACCCAACTGGGTCGACTTGTTCCCTTTGTCCATGAAGTAACATTGAGGAAAAAGTTGTGCTTAATCCAAATTGAGACATTTCAGTGGGTGATACAATCTTAGATTAAATTGACTGACTCTTTTAAAAATCAGCTGGTTTGGTTCCCACTTCAGCCAATCCTGGTGAATTGGCACCAGAGTTTTCCAGTGGCTAGGCAACAACCACACTTGCCATGGAGACAGCACAATTTTTAACCAGTGGGTTATAATAGCCATTGGAGATTTGAATAATGATCTCTAATGGATGTGGAGGTTTTGTGGTCTAGAACCTCCCCTTGTTTAATTTGGGAAGGAGTGTGAACTGCAAGCACCTAACATATTTGTTTGAATGCAGTTTTAGGAAATATGGCTGAATTTTTGAGGTCTGCACATACTTCAATTATTCCAGAAGTAGAATCTAATTTGGTTACACTTCTCCATTTTCAGTCTTTTCAGAAGTTCAGTGTGCACCATATCTGCACTGTGACTTCTAGTGACTTTTTTCCATGGGGAATCTAGTCTTCCTAAGCCTCCCCAATTTTGTTTGCTGTTTTTACTTTACTGCTAAAAACGCCACATGCACTAGAGTTTCCTTTCCTTTGGCTGACTGTCCTGATTAAGATTCATTCAGGTTTTTTTTTTGCATTCTCATCTGAATATCACTTGCAATAAACTTGCAAAGCATTGGTTATATCTTGTCTTGGACAAAGCACATCTTTTAAACATGTTTGGGTCTCCACTTTTTTTCCTGCTATAGACCAGTGTAATCTTTGCAAAGAGGCTATTTGCACCCTCGCTACCTAGTCAGTGACTGTTTGCTTGGTCCATTTGTCTGGCTTAATGTATGTGTAAGTGAGTGCCTGTTTAATTCTGGCTGCATTTATTCCACACAGAAGAAAATGCATTTTTTACATTAAAAATATTTTTAATGTTTATACCAAGATTTTCTCTGCACACCTTCAAACTTTCAGATGTTTTGTCGAAGAGGCAAATTGAAATCTAACATTTAAATTGTATGGTGTTCCAAAATCTTTTGCTTTGCTTTTTTGAAACCTACTGATTGCATCCACCTCCAGACTATCATACAGCACCATCAGCCCCTCTAGTGCAAATCAACTGTGCTGACTAGATATTGTGAATTTAATCTAGTCCCATTTGCCAGCATTTGGTCCATATCACTCAAGCCTCTTCATATACCCATGCATATGTTATAGCATGGGTAAACACTCACTCCTGCTTTGCTTTAAACCAGCAACATGGTTTATCTTGTGCAGTGATCTCTGAAAATCAGAGGCCAGGAACTAGTTGAAATGAAATGGCTATTAAAGTATAACAGAATATTAACCACTAACTATTTACAATTCCTTCCTGTAACCTATCATAAATATTTGTCAGATTTAAAACCCCCAATTAAGATTTACTGAATTCAAATTTTTAAATCAGCCAGTAGTCAAATCTTAACTTCTAGATTTGTTCTCCAGGTTTGGTTTTTTTTCCTGTGCCAGCTCCTTCTCTTGGCAGGTACCTGAGTTCTGACCACCCCGCTGCCAACACGATACATTTGTATCTTGTTCAGAACACTTGGTGCTGTCAGGTAGTCCTGCTAGCTTTAAACTCTAAGGTACAGTGTGCACACATCTTCATAACACATACCTTTTGAATGTTGTTGTAATTGTACCAGCCGCCTCCACTTCCTTTGGCAGCTTGTTCCGTACGTGCACAACCCTCAATGTTGTCCCTCCAGTCCTCTCTTTTAATATTCTCACCTTCCAGTTTTGGACTCTCCTATCTTGGAAAAAGGCCATGGCTACTCACACTATCCATACCCCTTAGACCTTTTTTATAAACCGTACAAGGTCACCCCCCCTCTACCTCCCCTCGAGGAAAACAACCCCAACCTGTTCAACCTTTTCCCTATATCTCAAATCCTCCAGTTCTGGCAGCATTCTTGCAAACTTTTTTTCTGAACCCTTTTCAAGTTTCACAATGTCTTCCAATAGGAGGGAGAACAGAATTGAATGCAGTATTCAGTGTTGTACTGATTCTGGAATGTATTCTAGCTAGAGATAGCTAAAGTTACAAGTTCAGTGTCAGCAGGCTGCTTCTTCGCCGACCCAACTTTCTTCTAGTAAACAGGAAGTTAATACTTTTCTGTTTCTATTTACAGTATACTGCTAAATTGAACATACAATGGTACCCTCTCCCTGTACTTTTTAATATCTGACAGATTTTACTCCAGGGTGAATTTGGTAAAGATAAAGTTGATACAGTATAAGCTGCATTGTTAAACATTCCTTGAGTTCTGCACTGAAGATTAAGAGCTCATTGAGTTGAAGGAGAGGGCTAATATTTTAGTGTTAGAATTAATGAATCCGAAGCAAAAAGTGTGCATAAATGGGGCCAGGACTTTGGGACCACGCAATGTTGTACACTTTTTTGAAATAACTCCCTCTCTCTATGGTACTGAGTGCTGCAAGATCAGAGACTATGTCTTTCAGATCAAAGATTACATTGTGTGTGTGTGTGCGTGCCATACACCAGCTAGTTACCTAAACGACGTGCATACACCTACTGTGTATTGCCTGGACCATTTCCTGTATGGTATGGACATAAAATGCTTTCTATAAATGTGAACTTTTTAGCTATTTTTACTCTAGTACACTTAACTTGAGTATCAAACTAAATCTCTTCTGGGTCTGGAATTGAATTTGTCTTTTTTTGCCTGTACCCCTCCTTTTTAGGTTTTTCTGGGAAAAAGTAGGTCTGAAAACTTGCAGACATTAATGTTACTTTTTCATTTGGTGAACTGAACCACACTGCTGTGTACCTATCAAGAATAGCAATATGGTCTAATTATAGCAAGACAGCATTAAGATTTACAAAATAGAAAATATGTTCAGTGGCTGTGAAAATGCATTTTTTCTGTAAAGACTCCTCCATTTTTAAAGCCAGTAATGGACTTAATATAGCTCTAAATAAAGGAAAATCTACCATTTTGCTCCACCACATTTTGGTTTTGTTTTGTTGGCCAGCTATCTTTTTTTTTGGGAAAATACATTGCAATTAATTACTCATTGCACATTCTTTCTAGATAATCAAAGATGGAATCATTGCAGTTTCATTCTCCACTCCTCCCACTCCCTGCACCCCTTCAAAAAAGCTTTGGAGATTATCTTGCTGTGACCAAATAAGCTGACTGTGTATTCTGGAAGTGTTTTTTAAGGTTTGCAACTAGGCAGTAATTTAAATGCATTTTAGAGCACTATAAAAATACTGTACTGTGATTCCTGTGTTTTCAACATTTCCTCCCCCCCCCCCCCCCTGTTTTTAAAAGGTTCTTTTTTAATATCTAAGGATTTGTTTAACCTCTTCTAGGAAAGCATTCACTAAATTTGATTGCATTTCCCTTGCTTTTTGAATTTTCTAAATGAGTGGAAAGCCATTACTCATGAGTTTGAGGCCACCTGAAGAGTTGTTCTGGTGCACCATAACTCATCACATTTTTACCTGAACAGAAATACTTCAATACATAAGAACCAAATAGTGAGCCTGTCTTTCAGTACTGTCATCTGTGGCTCAGACAGTAGCACTCTGACTTCTGAAATGGAAACTTATAGGTTCAGGCCCTAGTCTGGGGCTGGAGTACCAAACTAAAAGGCTGACTTTCTAGTGTAGTCCAGAGGGAGCATGGCATTGGAGGTGCTGTCTTTTGGATATGTTAAAGTGAAGGAGGAGAAAGTGAGGTCTGCAGATGCTGGAGATCCAAGCTGAAAATGTGTTACTGGAACAGCACAGCAGGTCAGGCAGCATCCAGGGAACAGGAGAATCGACGTTTCGGGTATAAGCCCTTCTTCAGGAATGAGGAAAGTGTGTCCAGCAGGCTAACCTAAAAGGTAGGGAGGGGCGGCGTTGGAAATGCGATAGGTGGAAAGAGGTCAAGGTGAGGGTGATAGGTCAGACTGGGGTGGGGGCAGAGAGATCAGGAAGAAGATTGCAGGTTAGGAAGGCGGTGCTGAATTCGATGGATTTGACTGAGACAAGGTG
>NC_057728.1:54149606-54154168 GCF_004010195.1 Chiloscyllium plagiosum
AAACTACTACCGTGCCTCCCTTGTCTGCTGGTTTGATAGTGAGGTTGGGGTTGCAACAGAGGGAGTGGAGGGCTGTGCGTTCTGAGGGTGAGGGGTGGGGGAGTTCAGGTGGTGGTTAATATTGCGGCGGCAGTTAAAATGAAGCCCTCCTTGGATGAATGTAAATGATCCTATTGTGCAATTTGGGGGAAAAAAATGCAGCTAATTCTGGTGAGACCCTCCAATCGTTGACCCTTTTTTTTTTTACATTTTAGCCTATCTTGCTGATCATTCTGTTCAGATATTATTATTGTACATACCTCCAAGGAGGTGGGACTTGAACTTGGGTGCTTTGGTGCAAGAGTGGGGATGATGTCATTGCATCACAAGAGGGCACTGCTCTTTAATTCCTCTGTAAGCATCTTTAACTGTCTGGTTGTCATTGCATTAATGGAACATTGTTGTGTGAAAACTGACTGCTCTCCCCACATGACTGACTACACGGCAGAGAAAGCAATTGGCTGTAAATGTTTTTGTACTATCTGGTCACCGAAAGCTTCATGTACTTAATACAAACTTACTGTTTACAGGTACAAAATTGGTACATTGTAAATATTTGCAAATCATAGATTTATGCAATTGCATGCAATCTGATTTGCGTTAGTTATCAAGTAGTAGAATAAATGCTAAATATCCAGTTAGATTGATTACATATTTGCATATTCATATTTGTAAACATGGAAATTGATTTAAGCAATCTTGCAGGTGTGCAGAATTTTAAGTCTTGTACACTATTACAGCATCACTTACTCCTGCTTTACTTAAAGTATGCTACATCTGTTGCTATTGGCAATACCAAATTTTTTTAAAATGTCTATCTAGTTTTAGGAACCAGATACCCCTCAATATTTTAAGGTAGCCTAGTTCCTAACTTTAAGGTAAATATAAAGTACCACGTTCTAGATGCGATGCATTTGGTCAAACAGTTAAGCAAAACCATTTAGTTAAACACTAAGTTAAAATAAGAGTTTTTAGAATAACAATGGTATTGGGAAACTTGACAATTATACAATAACTAAGCATATTTCCCCATATAGAAACTTCCCCATATAGAAACATACCTTTTGGCAAAAAGGCAAATTCAGAAAAACATTTGTTTCAAATGTAATCTAGCAGCTGAGGCGAAGAGAATCCCCAACTTTCGCTAATAATCAGATTGGAAAAATAGCTTCCACTTTGTGCCCAAAAGAGCAAGTGTTCAAAGGGAAATGTAAAAACAAAAAATCCTGGCCTGAGATGGCTGGTTTCACCACCCTTCCAGGCTACTTCTATTATTCCAGCCTTTATATATTTTTAAAAAGGCATCAAGCAGCTTTTACTGTAGTGGTTTTGGTCAGCTGTCCAGTACTTCTGCCTTACTACTACTCCAAAAAAGGACAAAAACTTGAAGCCACAGTATAGTCCCCTCCCTCCCACTCAAGCCCCCCCCTAAATCCACCATGCACCACCAGTACACTGCTTTAATTTTTTAAAAAACCCTTGGTCTTGGACTTGATACACTGAATCAATGTCACATACGTCTTTTAGTGTATGAAAATTCGCTACTAGTCTCAGATCGTCTTTTCCCACCACTGAATGCCTCATCTGTCTCAAATCATGATGTCATCAATTGCATTCTCTCATCTGTCATGTGTATAGTTATCAAATTAGATGGAGCTTGCTTCAGCCATCCAAACAGGAATTCAAGGGTTATGATCTGTATATACAATTTGTCTCCAATATTACTAGCAATATAAATGTTGTAACGTTAACATCAAGCTCAAGGTTTCCTTCTCAGTAGTGCAATGCTTTAATCGATCATTCAGTTTTCTGGAAAAGTACCCAAAAGATCTTTGCAATAAGATAACACGAATACAGCACTGATGCCCAATCGTTTGTATTAGTAGCCACCTTTTTTAAAGGCTTTGTGTAATTGGGTGTGGCTAATACTGAAGCCACAGTTAACACAGCCTTCAGACTGTCAATTTTCTTCTGTCCAGTGAAATTTTTGTAGCACTTCAAGTCAGTGGAGCAACCACACTGCTAAATGTGATGCTAACTTCAAATAAAAACCCTCCAAACCAGGAATTGTACTACTGCCCTCTTTGGTGTGTGAAGCTCCCCAGTAACCTTCATTTTCACATCTGTGGGGCCATCTGTCCATGTCCAATAATATGGCCGAGGAACGTGACTTTGTCTTCTGCAAGCTCACTCTGAGCCAGGTTGATCACCAAGTCTGCTTCCCAAAGTTGATGGAACAACTGTGGATGCTGCAAATATTCCTTCCACCTGACTAAAAATTATCAGGTCATCAGTACACTACACATACGTAATCCATAAATAATGTTATTGGTTAGTCTTTGAAATGTGTCTGGTGTGTGATTAAAATTCATAATCTCTACAGTGTTGAATCAGGCCCTTCAGCTCAAGTCCACGTCAACCCTCGCAACCCACCCAGACCCCTACCCTATTACTCTACACTTTACACCTAACTAATGCACCTAACCTACACATCCCTGAACACTAGGCAATTTGGCATGGCCAATTCACCAAACCTGCACATCTTTGGCTTGTGGGAGGAGACCAGAGCACCCAGAGGAAACCCACCCAGACACTAGGAGAATGTGTAAACTCAGCACAGATGGTTGCTAGAGGTTGGAATCAAGCCTAGGTCTCTGCTATGAGGCAACAGTGCTAACCACTGAGCCACCTGGCATGACTTTAAATTGGTAGTATGTTCAGTGTCATGAAAGCAGAACTTCTTTGCTGTTTCAGATAAATGCCATTATCCTGAGTAAATCCAACTTAGGACAAAAAAAACTTATACCTCTACTTTCATATCCTATTCCACATCTTGAAGACGATTGAGAATCAGCTTTGGTAACTAACTTTAATAGTCCCCACCCAAATGTTGGGTATCATCTAGTTTGGCACCATTTTACTATGGGTGAACTCCAGTTGCTGCATCTCACTGAATAGGTGGTCTTTGGGCATGTGTTCTGTCTGTTTTTAACCTGTGCCAACTAGAGGGTGTAGTCTATAAGAATGTTGCTTAATTGGAACAGCATTTCCTATATCTATGTAATGTTTATTTTCCACAATCTCACCATGTGATAGCTCTTTCAGGCCATTTTTGATTTTCCTATGGAAGTTAATGCAGTAATTCTTTCCAGTTTCGAGCTTTCTCATTGTCCAGTTTAATTGAGGAATGCCTTCACTGTGTAACCATAACTTTTTTTTTCCCTTTTTGCTTTTCTATCAAGTACCTTTTTTGAGCATATTCACACTTTTCTATCTGGTATTCTTATCAAATAATTCACCTCACTTGATTGGTTTCTCGATGAGGCCCACTAAACCTTTGCAAAGTTTCACCTACACTTTGCTAGTGGTGGTAAAGTAGTGAATTTTTGACTTGTCTGCTTCGTGTTTTCATCACTTGCTGTGCTACTAAATGTTGTCTGGCCAACTCACCCACTGTCAAATTTTAGGGAAAGATTACAGTCCAAATGTGGTCTAAGCTGATTCGCCAACTTCTTATGCCCCCAAAATTTAAATCAGCTGAATTTGAGATTCATTTTGCATCCTTAATTGCAAAAAGTATAAATTGAATTCCTTTATCCCAATTGTCTGGATAGTCTTGATTTTGTAAGTCCTCAACATTGTCTTTTAAAGTTTGCCACTGTTCAGATACTCCCTGCAATTCTGGATGTTATATGCATTTGATTTGAATTGTTAAGCTATCCATAACTTCCCTGAAAAACTTTGTAAAATTTTGACCTGTGATCAGATTTGTTTGACTAGTTTGTACCTATTGAGTAACTCTTATACATTCCTTTTTAGCTGTGATACTGCATAATGGAATTCCTTCTGGAAATCTCTAGTGGACTCGTCCCTTATGGTCAGCAAAGTGATTCCCACTTCTGCTTCAACCTGAAGCTTTAACCTTGTTATCACAGTCAGAAAATCCTAGGATATGCTTCATGTAATACCTCAGTTGCCTGATGTTCCATTGGTTTTTCAACCACGAGGTTCAGTCCCACTTGTGATCCTACGATATCACTACCATGGACAAATTGTATTCCTGGAGCAAAGTTTCTCCTGTACTCCGACCACCACTTCACTACTTTTCGCTAGGCACTCAATCTCACTTCATGTGAATTCTCTCTTTCCCCCCCCACTCAGCTTCAGCAAAACTCTTGAGATGCCGGTGTTGGACTGGGGTGTACAAAGTTTAAAAATCACAACACCAGGTTATAGTCCAACAGGTTTATTTGGAAGCACACTAGCTTTCGGAGCGAGGCTCCTTCATCAGGTGATTGTGGAGGGCTCGATCGTAACACAGAATTTAAATCAAAGATTTGCAGTGTGATGTAACTGAAATTATACATTGAAGAATTGATTGTCTGTTAAGCCTTTCATCTGTTAGAATACAGTGATAGTTTCACTTCTTTCATGTGTAAATCACAAAACCCTTTTTTTTAAAAGTTGCATTCTCGGGTTAGCTGTTAACAATGGTGATAACTAGACAATATGTTGAAGGTGTT
>NC_057728.1:54154811-54160563 GCF_004010195.1 Chiloscyllium plagiosum
GGGCATCCCTGTCTGCAACGTATAAGATAGACAACGTTGCACACCTCCCACCTTGTACATGGCAGGTACTCATGTGACTCAGCCAACGTTGTCTATCTTATACATTGCAGGCAAGGATGCCCGGAGGCATGGTACATTTGGGGAAACCGAGCAAAGGCTACGACAACGGATGAATGGGCACCGCACAACAATCAACAGACAGGAGGGTTCCCTCCCAGTTGGGGAACACTTCAGTGGTCCAGGACATTCAGCCTCGGACCTTTGGGTGACCATCCTCCAAGGTGGACTTCGGGACAGGCAGCAGAGGAAGGTGGCCGAGCAGGGACACGGACACACGCACACTGTGTGTGGTGATTTTTTTGTACTTGCAGAGTTACATTGCACTTTGCTCAAAAACTGTATATATTCATGTAGAACTCTTGAGCTCAAAAACTGCATGAATTTATGTAAAACTGTCATCTCACTTTTTAGATTGATTCTAATCTAAACATCAGGTCATAGACAGAACACCGGGAGCTAACACCTTCAACATTATTGTCTAGCTAACACCATTGTTAACAGCTAACCCGAGAATGCAACTTTTTAAAGGGTTTTGTGATTTACACATGAAAGAAGTGAAACTATCACTGTATTCTAACATGAAAGGCTTAACAGACAATCGATCAATTCTTCAATGTATAATTTCAGTTACATCACACTGCAAATTTTTGCTATAAATTCTGTTAGGATCGAGCCCTCCACAATCGCCTGAAGGAGCGTCGCTCCAAAAGCTAGTGTGCTTCCAAATAAACCTGTTGGACTATAACCTGGTGTTGTGATTTTTAACTCAACAAAACTCAGTGGCTTATCCTTTTTTTTCCCCATGTCTCCCCAGTGCTTTTTCTAAACCACCAACACTGACTTCATGTGACTACCTCTATTACAGTGAAAAGACCTGAGCTTTTTACTTCAGTCCCCCTCGGATTTCTTTTTTACCCTGTGGCAAATTATCTTTGTCATTTAGGACATCTTCCTTTCCCTAACTACTTGAGGATTTCTTTCCCCAATTTCTATCCTTTCAGATTGAAATTGATTTTGGAAGTCAAACTTTGATTTATGAACCAGCTCAATCATCCTCCATTTCAGCTGCTAATCTTACAGTTTTAAATCTGCTCTCCCACCTGAGTTCTCACTACTTCACGAAGTGAATTCTTGAACTCCCAGTGAGAGTGGGAAGATGAGACCTAAGGGGCAACGTTTTCACACTGGGTGATACGTGTATGGAATGAGCTGCCGGAGGATGTGGTGGAGGCTGGTACAATTACAACATTTAAGAGGCATTTGGATGGGTATATGAATAGGAAGGGTTTAGAGGGTTATGGGCCGGGTGCTGGCAGGTGGGACTAGATTGGGTTGGGATATCTGGATGGGTTGGACTGAAGGGTCCATGCTGTACATCTGACTCTAAATCATCTAAGAACTTGTATTTTTATTGCCTCTTGAAGTCAACTTTCCTAATTGCTGACTTTTTTTTTCCCCTCCATGCTTTTCTGCTAGGGTCTTCCCCTCCTTTTTTCCTCTCTACCTATTTTTTTGCCTCGTTTGTTTTTAATTGTAATTCAAATGGTAGCTGCTTCATTTGCAACTGAATATTTGTTTCCAAAGATTCCGATGGCATTTCCTGGCAATCGTAAATGTCAAGCTATTGCTGCAATTTCCTCCCATTTGCACAAAGGCAAACCTAACCCCAGCTAGTCAGCCAATTCCAACAGCTTTGCCTTGTTCTCGAGACATTTAACTGCCTGAATCTTTCCACCCACTTCAACTTCTCCCCATCTGATCAGCCTTCCACTCCACCCCTGTCAGCTGGTTTGGGGTTGGTGTGGTAGTTTGGCACACCAAACTATCTTGCTGAAGCCATGTGCCAACTTGCTGACCCTCTCCTACTGCCTCTTGATCACAACCTGACCCCCTCATCACCAAACAATCATCTAGACTATATACCAGTCATTGCCCCAGATCTCCCATTCACAGTCTCAACCACTTTTACAGTGCCTCCAACCCCATGCTGCCAGTTTCTATCTTCTCCCTAAATGTCAACAGATCATCTCTGCTTACTCCTGCACCACTGAATTTATCTCCTTATCTAGACTCCATCCTATCCCTTTTTTTTCTCCATCCTATCCCTTTTTTTTTACATCCAGGAAGACCACATCCACACCCTCCTTCTCTGATTTGGCAGTTCCCCAGCTCCCACCACCACCTCTTCACCATGGACATCCAATCTTTCTACACCTATGTTTCCCTGATGGCATCAAGGTTCTTTCTTCCTCTCCCACAGACCCAACCAGTCCCCCTCTACTGACATTCCTCTGCTTGGCAGAAGTGGTCCTCACCTGATACACTTTGTTTTCAATCCTCCCACTTTCCACAAACCAGAGGGGTGACCATGGGTCTGAGCTCTGCCTGCCTCTTATGGTATGTGGAACAGCCCCTCTTCCACAGTTATGCTGGCACCATTTTCCTTTTTTCCCTTTGTATCAGCACTGCCTCCTCCTTCCCATGAGGAGGAGCTTGAACAGTTCATCTATTTCATCCACACCTCCTTCCCTCCCTTTCTTGGACTTCTCCATTTCTGGCAACTGACTTAGCATCTATTACAAACCCTGACTCTCACAGCTACCTTGATTGAACATCCCACCCTTTTTCTTCCCTGCAAAAATGCAATCCCATGTTCCCAATTCCTTTGCCTCCACTGTATCTGCTCCCAGGATGAGTGACTCCACTCCAGGACATGACAGATGTTATGTCTTCAAAGATTTGCAATGACCCCTCCCCATGATCAATGCCCTCCAACCACATCCTTGTTTCCTGCGCTGCTCCCCAACACCCCCCCCCCCCCCCCCAAAAGCAGTGAGTTGCTTGGATTTCCTGATTCTACTGCACCTGTTTGTGGTGTGGTCCCCTGTAAATCAGATCAAGCATAGACTCTGAAACTGGTTCAGAGAACTTTTTTTTTCATGGGCAGTGTTACAACCAACCCCACCTCCCTGGTTGCCAGCCATTTCAACACCACCCCTACTCCCCCAATGGTGTGTCCATCAAAAATAAGGCTTCCACCATCAAAAATAAGGCGCCACACAAACTGGAGGAAGGACACCTCATCTTCCCCCTCGCACATACAACCATATAGCCTTTAATGTAGAAGTCACCAGCTTCAAAGTCTCCTCATCACTACCTCATTCCAGGCCCAGCCCCCTCCACCCCATGCACTTAACATGAATCAACCTGTCTTCTTTCCCACATATCTGCTCCACCCTTCCCAGTGACCAAAATTTCAAACTGAAAAGTCAACTCCCCCTCTCTCCTGCTTGACTTGCTCTGCTTTCTTCACTCCACTATTTTTATCCAGCCTTTAGAACTCCTTGCACCTCCCAAAAAAATTTAATACACAAGATGTACCCTGGTTCAACCAACTGAATTCAACACCCAAAGCACAGACGCTAGCACCTACTGTTCACTCCCTTTGAGTCCAAAAATCCAAACCCAACTTGGAATTGGATTTTGATCCTGAATGAGCTGCCTCAATATTTTAAGGTAGCCTAAGCCTTAACATTTATTTAAGGCAAATGTAAAGTGTTGTGTTCTGGATGGAATGCAGCTGGTGAAACTACACTCTATTAAGCAAAACAACATTTTAAAATTAATGTTTAAATAAAACCAAAGAGGAATTTAGAATAACTTGACTATTGGCAAACTTGACAGAATAATACAGTATCTATTACTAATCACTGCTCCCATATAGTAACATCCAATGAACACCCTTTTGGCAAAAGGGCAAAATCAAAAACATTTTGTGCAATAGGTTGGGAAGAGAAACCCCCAGTTTCTGGCAGTAATCAAGAGGGGGATAAAATAGCTTCCACTTCAAGCCCACAACAGCAACTGCTTAAAGCAGAGCCTAAAAACCTTTTTTTAAAAAAAAACCTAGAAATCCTAGCCTGAGTTGGCTAGACCCATCCAGGCTATTTTGTTGCTTCAGCTTTTAGTTTTTTTTAAAAAAAAAAAAACCCAAGGCCTCCTCCTGCCTTTCTAGTGGTTTTGGTAGACTGCTCTGCACCTCCACTGTACAACTATTTTGGTCATGGCTTTTAAATAACCTCAAAGCTGCAGCAACACGGTTCAAAGTGGTTCTCTTCTGTCTAGTGAATTGGATGTTTTGGTCCATTCTAGAAACAAAGGCTTCTCTTCCTTCAAACTGGTCAAAAGCAGAAAACAAAATTGCTGTAATTTCATGGTTTATCTGTAAAGCAACATCTTAATGTCCTAACCAAATAATTTTCTATGAAAAGTATATCTTTGCCATTCTGAATTGCATCTACATTAAGCCCATATTTATATTTGAAATTAATCTGAATTTGCTGTACCAGGTCTTACCTGAAGCTTTATAGCTTCTAAGTCATTTCCCTTGATTTTGCACCAACACTGCTTGGGGGTATTTTACTTTGTTACAATTACTGTAAATTTCAGAAAATGATGATATTTCTATTTTCAACTCCGTTCAGAAGTATAGGCCATTTAGTGAATGGTCCACCTTCTACAGGATTCTAAGATTCTTGTTTTAAGTAGTGACTTTGAGCAGTGTCTCTAGGTACTTCACAAATTTTGGCATGCTCATTAACATTACCACCAGTAATAGTCATCTCAATGACTTCTTTCCTGTTTCCATGACCGGACTAATGTTTTGGAATCTGGGATGGCTGCATCTTTCCTCCCACTAGATGCAGTCATCACTGTGCATCAGTCTGTGGTAGTTCAAATGGGGGAATGAATATGTAAAATACTTTGGATTCATATCATGACTGTGTATATGAATATTACAGACTCTTAAATTGAAAACTACTAGAAATGTTGTAGCATGGTGGCTGTGGTTGGGGCAGCATGGTGGCTCTGGTTAGCACTGCTGCCTCAAGCATCAGGCATTCTGGTTCAGTTCCACACTCAGTGCAAACTCCAGTTTCCGTTCACATAGAAACATAGAAAAAAATACAGCGCTGTACAGGCCCTTTGGCCCTCGATGTTGCGCCGATCCAATCCCACCTAACTACACTAGCCCACTATCCTCCATATGCCTATCCAATGCCTGTTTAAATGCCCATAAAGAGGGAGAGTCCACCACTGCTACTGGCAGGGCATTCCATGAACTCGCGACTCGCTGAGTAAAGAATCTACTCCTAACATCTCTCCTATACCTACCACCCCTTAATTTAAAGCTATGCCCCCTCATAATAGCTGACTCCATACGTGGAAAAAGGTTCTCATGGTCAACCCTATCTAAACCCCCTAATCATCTTGTACACCTCTATCAAGTTACCCCAAAACCTTCTTTTCTCCAATGAAAACAGCCCCAAGTGCCTCGGCCTTTCCTCATATGATCTTCCTACCATACCAGGCAACAGCCTGGTAAACCTCCTCTGCACCCTTTCCAGTGCCTCCACAACCTTCCTATAGTATGGCGACCAAAACTGCACACAATACTCCAGATGCGGCCGCACCAGAGTCTTATACAACTGCAACATGACCCCAGGACTCCGGAACTCAATTCCTCTACCAATAAAAGACAGTACGCCATATGCCTTCTTCACCGCACTATTTACCTGGGTGGCAACTTTCAAAGATCTGAGTACATGGACACCAAGATCCCTCTGCTCAACCACACTACCAAGTATCCGACCATTAACCCAGTACCCCATCTTTTTGTTACTCTTACAAA
>NC_057728.1:54161048-54273755 GCF_004010195.1 Chiloscyllium plagiosum
CCTCCTTGCTGCTCTTAGCTCTCTCTTCAGATCCTTCCTGGCTACCTTATAACTCTCGATCGCCCCAATTGAACCTTCACGCCTCATCTTTACATAGGCCGCCCTCTTCCCTTTAACAAGGGATTCTAATTTCTTATTAAACCACAGCTCCCTCACACGACCCTTTCCTCCCTGCCTGACAGGTACATACTTATCAAGGAGACTCAATAGTTGCTCCTTGAAAAGCTCCACATATCAACTGCGCCCTTCCCTTGAAGCCTACTTTTCCAAGCCACGCATCCTAAGTCGTGCCTCACCGCATCATAATTTCCGTGCCCCCAGCTATACCTCTTGCCTTGCAGTGCGCACTTATCCCTCTCCATCACTAGAGTAAAAGTCACCGAATTGTGGTCACTGTCCCCAAAGTGCTCATTGTGTGCCTGCATAGTTTCCTTTTGGGTGCTCCAGTTTTCTCCCCAACAAGAAGTTTGGGCAGTTGAGCAAGGCTAATCCACCTGTCCAGTGATGTGCAGACAGTGGATTTGCCGTGGGATACTGTTCAGGGGGTCGGTGAGGGCTCTGGATGAATGGCTGCTTCCATACTCTGGTGATTGTAATGAAAATTGTACTAAGTCTGAAAGGTAGTATACACATCAAAGTTCACTTTATCCCCAATTTGGAATAGCATTCAACTTTTTCATGTGGTTTGCGTAATTTGACCAATTTCCCCAACCACCATTTTTTTTTTTTTGCTATTTAGAGCAAACCGTTGGCATGAAGTTTTGGTAACCTTACTACAGTGTAAACAGCAGTGGCAACATAGCCAATTAACTTCCTATGACACAAACCTAGAAGGCAACTGTAAAAGACCATAAGGGTGCAGGAGTAGAAGTAGGCTATTCAACCCACTGAATCTGCTTTGCCATTTTAATTGATTATGGCTGATCTGATCAACTCTACTTTCCTGCCTTTTTCATAACCCTTGATTCCCCTAATAACACAAAATCAAGTATTTAATATATTTAACAACTCTATCTTGACAGCTGACTGTAATAAAAGAATTGCACAGAATCACTACTTTCTCAGTTAAGAAATTCCTTATCCCTTGAACATGTGACCCCTTATTTTGATGCCCTCTGGTCCTAGACTTCCCCCTGAAGAGGAAATAACCTTTTCTACACCTACCTGTAAATCCATTTAAGAATTTTGTATGCTTCCATAAGGTTGCCCCTTATTACTAATTCCGATGAGTATAGGCCCAACCGACTGAACCACTCTAGACAATCCCTCCATACCAATAGTCAGTTCTGCTATAATGTTTTTCTTCAATGTGAACTGGCTTTAACATTGAAGAATTTAGGCCGTCCTTTGTAGAATGGGAACAGCAGGATCGGAAAATCTCATGCCCCCTTTCAACCTCCCCTGTTTTAGGGTAAATTAACCTCTAGTCTGTCCAATCTCTCCATTGAAACAGTCCAGCCTGGGCAACATCCTAGTCAGACTCCTCTGCACACTCTCTCTAGTGCTGTTGTGACTCTCCTATAATGTGGATTCCAAATTGCTCTCCGTATTCTGGCTGGAACCTAACCAACCTTTTGTTCAGTTCCAGCATAACTCCCTCATCTTTAACTATCTCTCCACTCAACTCAAGGCAAGTATATCCATGCCTTTTATAAGGGACCAGTGTACATGCACACAGGTCTCTGCTTTGTTCTTCCCAGCATCCTACCATTCACTATAACATTCTTAGTTCGTCCTGCCCAAATGCCTCAGCCGGTCTCATCCTCTTGTTTCTTTTCCATTTTCTGCTATCCTTAACTGGTTAACCACAGTTGTTTCGATCTTGCTTCCTCTGGCAGAACAATGCTCTTAAACATCTGCCATTTTTTGTCTTAATGGTATTTGCTGTTCCAATCCACCCATGTCATCTCTACCCAGCACAGTCGTTTCTGACCAAAATTCTTCCCTTTTTTTTGCCATGTTATGGTCACTCATTCCAAATGAAACTTTTTTACTGGCATTTTATAAACTTGCCTTATTATACATCACCAGATTAAAAACTTAATTTTTGGTTAATCCCCAAGGTTTTAGGAAACTTTTCCAAATGTACTGCATTCTTAGGTTACTTCTGCCATTCTGACTCTTCTACATGAAGCCCATGGTATTTTGCCACTAACTTTATAACTTGTAATTCATTTGGAAGTATTTATAAAATTTGGTTTCTTAATGTGTATTTTTAAGTATCACTGGATAAATTCATAATTAGGATTTTTTTGTGCTAAAATGTACCTCTGCTTAGAGGAAAATTGAATGGAGCATATGTTCCCTTTTTAACAGATGATTCAGTTCCTGCTGCTTAGTGTTAAGGTAGGGAAGCCCTTTTTCCACTCTGTATTCAATCCATGCTGGCAAGCTATTTCTTAACCAATTTCTTCTGATTACTTGCTGACCATCCTCAACAACGAAGGGCAAAGTTTTTTTTTGTTTTTTCATGACTGGATGATTAGCTTTACGAATGCCCAAGTTCAGGTCATGAGAAAGGTTAGCTGATTGTTGGCATTTTAGTTAAAAGGCAATGGGATATAAAAGGACACTTTGCTAAAACTACGCAAGGCACTAGTCAGGCTAATAGGGCTCCCCTTATCTAAGGATTGATGCACTGGTATATCTCGTGGAGAAAGTTTTCGTTTGAATCTCTTCCAGCTCCAGTAAATGCCACTGTGCAAATGGGGAGGGATGGAGAATAGTTCATGTTTATAACTCCTTGAATGCAACACCCTGACTAATTATAACACCTGTTTAATGGAACTTAACATCCAGTCTGATTTTTTTTCATAAGGAGGATTTGAGTCTGGGGATTTCTCATTCTGTGCTTTTTCTGGAATGTTCCAAAGCATGGCTGCTAAATGCATGTTTGTTTATGCCAAGTTTGTCGTCATCCTTTAGAGTAAATCAAATAGCTGGGAGCTTTGATTCCTTTTCAGCTTGTATCACTCACCTTTTTAGCTATTGTTTACTACATTTAATATTCTACATTTGTGTAGAACAACAGGTTACTTACGCATGCCAAAATTGAAATGGGTTTATCAGACTCTTCGCTCGTGCTAAGAAGCATGTAGGTTATACCTCAAAAGTCAGAATTTGACCATATGTAGCAAATATTTTGGAACTTTTTTCCAACTGTTTAAAAATTCACTCTTAACTCTTGACTGGAAGCTTTAATTTGGAATAACTAACTGAAATGTTTTGTCTCTGCAGGATTATCTGGAAATCCAGTGGATCTTGAAAGAAGACATCATGTTTTTGGAGAGAACTCTATACCCCCCAAAAAAGCAAAAACATTTATTCAGTTAGTATGGGAAGCACTTCAAGATGTCACCTTAATTATTTTAGAGATTGCAGCCCTAATATCACTAGGCCTTTCTTTCTATAAACCTCCAGGGGGAGATGATGAAGGCAAGTATTCCTAATTAGTTTGAAATGTTGTGAATGCCATGTTAATTATGGCTGCTCTGGAGATGGAATACCTGCACACATCTCTAGATTTGTGGTATTCAAAATTAAATATGGTAAAAACACAATCTCTAGAACTAGGGCAGTTTGAAACTTTTATTTCTTTTATTTTAAGACTAATATGTTGAGGGTCGTGAATTTTCAGCCTCAAAGGGTCACGAAATATTTTGAAGGTGGAGATCAATTTCTAGGGCATCTAAAGTTATCTAGGGTATTGGAAGATGGAATTTGAAACAAAGCAGATTGCTTATTGAACAACAGTTTTATGTGGCCAAGTGACCTTCCTCTGCTCCTATATCATATGTTGGGATGTAAACTCTTTCAATGTACTAAAATCAGACTAAAAACTACTGGTCTGAAACAATTGACAGCTTATCAATGCACTATTCCTTGAGCCTTTGTATAAGGTGACACTTTCACTTTTTGCATTATAGCCACTGTAGAGAATTTGCAGAGCTAGATTTGAGAAAAAGAACTTAACTAGTTCTATTGGAAAGGCTAAATGTGAGCTCTAGTGTTAATCTATACTCTGCAAATTGTACACTGGTTATGATCTTAGATTAGATTCCCTATTGTGTGGAAACAGGCCTTCAGCCCAACAAGTCCACATCAACCCTCCAGAGTAACCCACCCAGACCTATTCCCCTACCCTATATTTACCCCTGACTGATGCACCTAACACTTAGCAATTTAGCATGCCAATGCACCTGACCTGCACATCTTCTGATTGTGGGAAGAAATCCAAGGAAACCCACCCAGATGTGGGGAGAATATGCAGACTCCACACAGTCACCTGAGGTGGGAATTGAACCTGGGTCGCTAGTACTATGAATTAGCAGTGCTAACACCTGAGCCAAGTTGTAGATATTGGTTCTTCTGGAGCTATCTGTGATGTAAAAATCTGCTTCATAGGAAATATTGCTTCAAGCATCTGCAGTGAGAATATCTTGATGTGAACGCTTAGGTCTACAGTTGCACCCTGTAAGACTTTTAGCTACAATTAAATACAAAAATATTTTTGTAATGCAAAATACTTTGCTGGAAATCTGAAATAAGAACAAAATAGTAAAAGATGCTGATCAGACAGCATCTGTTCTGACATGTTAATGCTTCTGTCAGAAAACACTTCACAACTGATTACAGGCTGTTAACCTTAAAACGTTAACTGTTTACTGAGTTGCTTCCTGACTTGCAGTGTTTTATTTGCTTACTGCTTTAACGTGAGCCTGTACGTCTTGCTGTAATAGCACACTTGTTGCCACCCCCACCCCCACCCCCAAAGGTGACAACTATAAAAATCGCAACTTGGTTTTGCCACGAAGTTTCAATCTGTCATGGAGCTGAACTTGAACTCTCCCAAGGGACAAAATTTTGACAATTTCCAAGCCACATGCCCATGGGTAGCTAGTTTACATTTATGAATTGAAGTCTTTGATAGCTCTCTACTTGTCACTTACAAGTGAGCATGGTGGCTGGCCACTTCTCATATACCTTTTTGTTCCAAGCAGGAAAAACCATTGGAAATAAGGCCCAGTGTACACTTTTTTTTTTCAAGCCACTAAGCCTGCTCCACCTTTTTTAGCTAGATCATGGCTGATCTACCTCAATCATTCTGCCTATCCTTTTTTTAAAACTTGGACTCTCTCCAACCCCACCCCCTGCACCCCCACTTACAGGTAATGGTCCAAAAAGATTGGTTCCTCAATTAGGCTAGTCAATTGTAGCATTGATTTAATGTAGGTCACCAATGAAAGTTATTTTCTACTAAGCTTTGAGTAATGCAGTATTTCTGTTGACTCATCTGATGCTTGGGTGATAATACAATTGGACTGGTTGAATCTGATTTTTATAGTACTTGTGAAATCATTCTGCAACTAATATCAAAACATGAGCTAATGTCTGACTACTTATGCCTTTATAACTGTTCTTTCTGCAGTATGTGGTACAGTAACAGGTGGTGAAGATGAAGGTGAATCAGAAGCTGGTTGGATCGAAGGCGTTGCCATTCTTGTTTCAGTTATATGTGTGGTACTAGTTACAGCTTTCAATGACTGGAGTAAAGAGAAACAATTCAGAGGTCTACAAAATCGGATTGAACAAGAGCAGAAATTCACTGTGATAAGAGGTGGCCAGGTTATCCAGATTCCTGTGGCAGAATTGGTGGTTGGTGACATTGCACAAGTTAAATATGGTAATTTTCTACTTTCACCACTTATTCTATAAACTGAGCTGGAATCTCCGATTTTAATGACTTCAAGTAAAGATTATTTCACTAATTTATAAAATATTACTGTTGTGCCAGTGCTAGGGGGCAGTGAGTGATTTGTGGGATTGATGGTGGATTATAAATGCACAAACGCAAATTTTCATTGTACCTGGTCAGACAGGATGAGATATTTTCACGTCTCCCTCTAGCATTTGTCATGTGCTTATATTTAGATTTTAGCTTCTAGATGAGCACTGATCCAAGGAAGAGGCAATGGCATAATGGTATTATTGCTGGGCTGGTAATTAAAGTATCCAGGTTCAAATCTCACCAAGACATTCAGTCAAGAGTCTAATGATGACCACAAACCCTTTTGGTTCACAAATTTCTTTCTGGGAAGGAAATCTACAGTTCTCAACACTGTAGTTGACTGTGTTGTCTTCTGAAATGTCATTCAATTATTTGGAACAGGTCATTCAGCTCATTGAGTCCACGCTGACCCTGCCTTTTGGCCCATATAATCTCTCCAAGCACTTCTTTTATTGTACTTCTATAGTTGCAGCATTTAAAAGGCATTTGGAGGTCACATCCACTTCCTGTGGAAGTTCATTCCACACACAACTGTTTTTGGAAAAACATTGCCACTTGTCTTTATTTTGATCTGTCATTTTTTAAAAAAATCCTGCACCCAAGGAAAAGACACCTGCCATTCACCTTTTTAATCTATATCTCTCATGATATTAAACCTCTAAGGTCACCCCTCATGCTCCAGTATAAAAGATTTGGCATCTTTTAATTCAAACCATCCATTCCTAGAAACATCCTGGCAAGTCTTTAAGCTGGAGAGGATAATATCATTCCTCTTGTTTCTTAGTCAAGGTTGACAACCATTACAGACAGTCTCAAGTTACATCATTGCAATCTAGCAGCAAGACAGACAGATCCAGCATGTAGTAGATATAGGTACTTGTGCTGCAGAACCGAAAGATTGACTCTGGACTATGTGAATTCTCATGTATCTGGTCAAACAAGGGCAGGAAACCTTCTTGCAGGTTACCATGTACCACTCTCCTTTGCCTGACAAATCAGTACTCCTCCATGTTGACCACCACTTGGAAGTATTGAGGGCGACAAGGGCACAATGTATTGTAAGTTGGGGTCTTTAATGTCTACCACTAGGAATGGCTCAGCAGCTGTACTAATCAAGCTGGTCAAGTCTTTAAGGAGACAACTACTTGATTTGGGGGGGGGGGGGAAGAGAGTGATTTTAAACCAGCAAAATATTTGACCTCCTCCTGACTGATCTTTGCAGTCACATCTGTCCATGACTATATGTAAGTGACCACTGCCCAATGCTTATGGACATGAAATACCCTTTTCATATTGAGAATATCCTCCATGTTAGTGGCACTCCCATGCTGAATGGACTAAATTCACAACAGAGATAACTGCTGACGAGGCACTACAAATCATCAGAATTGTGTTCAACCTTGATGCCTGTCACATCCCTCACTTTACCATTGCACCAAGCAAGAGATTGTGTATAGATGTGCCAGAAGCAGCACCTGGCACACCTAAAACTGAAATTGTAATGCAATGGTACTTCTGCAGAGCATACATGCAGCAGACAATAAATCTAGTAATCCCACAACATAGGTATACAGAGCTTTGATCTATTAATTGAGGGATGATGGTCAATTAACAAATAACTAAAGACTGAACAAATCCTCCCATCCTCTGGAGGAATCCAGAGCATCTTAAAGTGATACCAGATCTTCAGGCAATTCTGTTTACACTCAGCAATATGATTTGGCTGAAAGCCATACAATTGAAGCTTTGGGCCCTGCCAGTATCCCAAGAGTAGTACTTGAGATATGGACTCTAGCTCTCTGCACCCTAAGCCATTCTAATCCAGTATAGCTGCAACACTGGCATTGACAAACTGGAAAGTGATTAGCTTGGTCTTGTCCACAAAGCAGGACAAATCCAATCTGGCCAATTAATTAAAACACCCGTGCAGTCAGCTGTGAAAATATGATACTGCTGAACAATCATTTTACAGTACCTGCTCACCAGTGCCTCGTTTGGTTCTGGAATGAAGTATTATCCACCTTTGGATCAAGAGTGCAATGAGTCTAATTATCAGGACCCAGGTATTTCTGGTAGAATCCAAAGAAAGACCTACACCATTGACATTTGACTGGGCATCAAAGAGCCTTTGTTTATTTGAAGATGGGATTCTGGGAAAGCTGTCTGAAGTTGTCTTACACAAAACCAGATGGTTGTGATAATTGGAGGCTGCTCATTGTAGTCCCTAGACATAGGTGCAGAATTTCCTCAGGATCGTGTCCCAGGGCCCAACCAGCTTCAGCCGCTTCATCATTCATCATGTTTCCATCTTAAGGCCTGAAGTTAGATCACTCGGTACTGAACAGTAATTATATTTGTTGCCTCGTACCAATTCAAATGCAGCAAGGCCTGAGCAATATTCAGGCTTGGGCTGATGGTGGCAAGTATTTGCAATGAGAATCTCCACTTCGCATTCAATTTCATAACTATTACTGAATCCCACCATTTTAACAAGTGAATTGCTGTTGTTGAGGAACTAGGATGAGCCATCTACAGTGGCTGCAAAACAAATTTTGAGGTTCTAATCTCTGTAATGAGTAGCTCACCACCTGACTCAGTAGCCTGTCCACCATCTACAGTACATTCCGTGTGATTGGATACTTGGTCAGATGACTGCAATTGCACAATATTCTACTTCAAAACCACCCTGAACTTTACTCTCTTGCAACTATTGTTAATGTACTGTACATGATGCAAACCAGAATTTTACGGAGGCTCCTTTTGACAGCATCTTCCATACTTATCAACCCCATCACCCTGAGTAATGGGGAAGTGGATGAATGGGAATGATCCATAAGTTTCCCTCAACTGAATTCTCTTATTTGTTACTGGACCAAAGTGATGGACCTCCTAATGGAATTGGCATACCTGTAGTGGTTCAGATTGTGATTAACTTAATTTGTGACCTGGTTTTTAAGGTGACCTCCTACCTGCTGACGGTGTGCTTATTCATGGAAATGACCTGAAGATTGATGAAAGCTCCCTGACCGGGGAGTCTGATCATGTGAAAAAAGGCCAAGGAAGAGATCCACTACTTTTGTCTGGTAAGATGCAGCATAAAAGGTACTAAACCAACTGTTCTATACATGATAGACCACTAACTTTATTTTCCAATTGAAATGTGAAGTTGATTCCAAATCAATCATGTCTAAACTGCTTCCTGAATGAAGGGTGAATGCAGGCAATTAGTCTCATTTTGTGTGGAAAGATACTAACTGGTTGGGTTGAAAGGTTCCGAAGGAGCAATGAAACCAGAGTTCACCACAGCTTTGGCAGCATGGCTTTAGGCAGATGGTTGGATCTACAACTCCCACTTGCTCGTAAGTGTGGTGAAATTGATAAGTACAAAAAGCTAGCTAACAATGCCAATATTGGCTTATTGGCAATGGTGGATAGACTGCACACCCTCAAATTTTGAGGAACAAACGCTTTGACATTTGTGTTAATGGTCTACCAATAAGTGGTGGAGAACAAGAAAGCCAAATGTTACGGCTATGGTCGAGGAGTGCAGTCATAACTAAGCTCCAGAATGCCAGAATTGCACTATTTGTATTAAATGTTTTCATTAATCCAAATGATCAATGCTTTCCCTTTGTCATGAGATTTTTTACCAGGTTTCTTTAATTTTGTTTTGTTTTACAATGAAAAGCTTCCTAAAATAAGTGACAGTGATTTAATACTATAAGTATAATTGGGAATCAGTATCTTTATCTAAAAGCAGAAATACACTCAACACAAGTCAACAGAATCTGCACAGATTTTTTTAAAAAGGCGAAGGAAAATGTCCCTGTTTGATGAAGGTCTTAAAACAAACTTCACGATTTTTCAGATCATTTTTCTTGTTTGCACTAAATTGCATGACCACTATGGACAAATGGAAGATCTTGCAAATGAGGCTTCAGTTTGGATGGAAATCAGTCTGCATCCAAGTTTTTGGATAGTGGTTGTAATTCAGCTATTCAAGTTTTACAAGCAGTCAAAATACTGATGTGAAAACTTTCAGGTTCCCATGTGCCTCAGCCAAGAGTCTTGCAGCTTTACTGATACCTCTGGTCTTTCTCTTGAAATGTTAAAAACCATTCCAACCAGGTGTTTTGAAATGGCTTACTGAAATACAAATTGGAGCACTCAAATTTGAGCTTGTTGACAAAACATTATGAAATGCAAGGTACAAAAAATTGGGTTAAGTAAAAAGGTAAAATCACCATAGTCCTCCTGAATACGAAGGCTGTGCTCATTTGGAGACCCAGCTGGTAATGTTTTAAACTGAGTCGTCATGCCTCAGGTGAGGGAAGGAGTGGAGGGGAGAATCCTTCATGATGACCTGAGCCAGTGTAGCAACTGAACCCATGCTGTTGGCATAATGCTGCATTGCAATCCAGCCATGTGAGCTAACCAACCCCCATAAAATTTGGAAAAGACACTGACCTAAACTATGGAAGCTTGTAGAATTCTGACGTTAAGATACCTGAGCTTTTGTGGATGTTGTACTTATTAATAGTTTGCTAGTGTTAACTTTATAAATGGATACATTTTTGTCAATTTCTGCTTTTAATACATTCTTTATATTGCCTATTTACATTTCTTCCCAACTATTAAAAGTACTCTTTGCTTTGTTATGGAGCAATACTTAGGCAATTTGATCTTTTCCTTTTGCTTATCCATTTCTACAGCAAGTTGTCAGAGAAATCCTCATCTATTTTCCTTTCTCTCTTTTTCCCCCCCCACCCCTTGTTCCCACCAGCATTCACATCCAGAAGATCAACTGCCTCTTCCCAGGCACACATTCCCCTCCCTTGTCCATGTTCCATAGGGACTGTTCCCTCTGGGACCTCTGGTCCACTTTTTCCTCCATTCCCAACAACCCCATGGCACCTTCACCTACAGCCACCAAAGGTGTAACATCTGCCCATCTATCACACCTTTCTTTGTTATCCAAGGGCCCAGAGATAACTCCCAGGTGAAACAGCACTTCAACTGCACTTTGCACAATGCCCCTGGTCCAGGAACTCTCCACATATGTTTGGAACACTACCCACACCCTCCACCACCAACAAGACTTTTGTTTCCCTGGACCCTCAATCCCTCTTCACTGTGGACATCCAGTCCTTAAATGCTTCCATCTGCCATGACTAGGGCCCTCAAGCCCTCAGTTTCTTCCTCTCCTGACATCCCCACCAGTACCACTCCACTGACACTTATTCATTTAGCTGAACCATTCCTTGCCCTCCATATTTTCTCCTCTTTGAATCTCCCACTTCCTCCAGATGAGAGATAGCCATGGACCCCAGCTTTGCCTATCTTTGTTGTTTGTAGAACAGTCCATCTTCAGCAGTTACTGGCCTCATTCCCAACATTATCCTCCACTACACTGACTGTATTGGTGCCACCTTGTGCTCCCACAAGGTCAGTTTATCAACTTCAATGCATTCCACCCTGACCTTGAGTTTACCTGGACTATCTCAGACATGTCCCTCCCCTCCCTGAACCTCTCCATCTCCATAAACTGTGACCGATACAACACTGACAGCTTCTACAAACCCACTGACTCCCACACTATATGAATTACATCACTTTCCACCCTGCCACCTGCAAAAATCCTATTCCTAATTCCTCCATCTGTCACATCTCCTCTCAGGAGGACAAGTTCCACTCCAGAACACACCAGATGGCCTCCTTTTAAAGACTGCAATTTTCTCTCCCATGTGGTCGATGCCCTCCAGCACATCTCCTCCACTTCCAGCACCACTGTCCTCAAACCCTATGCATTCAACTGCAACAAGGACAGAACCCCCCCAGTCCTCACCTTCTACCCCACCAACGTCCTGAAATGGTGGAGGATGATGTGATGTATACAATCACCTACAAATGGACCCCCATCAGAGATTCCTCCCCACCCCGTCCACGTTTCGTAAAGACCATTCAGTCAGTGACTTTCTTCAGGTCCACGCCCCACCCTCCACACTTTTTTTCTTCTTCCCACAATCTCCAGTCCACTCCATTTTGCTCTCAATATGGTCATTTTCTATATTGGGGGAAACAAAGTGTAGACAAGTGTACTACTCTGCAGAACATCTCTGCTGCCTGCCACTTTAACACCTCATCCTGTTCCCTTCCCAACATCATCTGTTTTGGGCTTGCTACAGCACTCCAGTGAAGCTCAGCACAAGCTGGAAGAATAACACTGCAGTTTCTGCTTGGGAATCCTGCAGCCCTCTGGGCTTAGTATAGAGTTCAATAATTTTAAGGCCTGAACTCTCCAAATCCATCCCCTGACCCCATGCACCAAACCTTGTTATCATAGTGTCTGCCATTACACACTACCTATTGTTGGCCTCTAACAGTCTCTATATTTAACAGCTATTTACCCTCCTAGCCAGATTGTTATCTACTCCTTTGTCTCTCCAACTGTTCCCTCTTTTTGGGCTCTATCCCCGCATCTCATTTACTCCATTTACAAGGGATCACTTGTATGACATGAGCCCAAGATTCCAGTTGAGGCCATAGCCAAGTTTGGCATCCGTGGCAATCAGCCACTCTGCCTGGATGCCTGTCCCAAAGTCCACCTTGGAGGATGGTTGCCTGAGGCAGAGTGTCCCAGACTGTTTTTGTTTCCAGACTGGGAAGGAACATGTCTGCCTGGTGACTGTTGTGCAGTGTCCACTCATAGTTGTCATAGCATCTACTTTGTCTCGCCAGTGTACCATGCCTTGGGGAATCCTTGCCTGCAGCCATGACCAACAATGTAGGCTGAGTCACATGAGTACCTGTCATGTAGACAGTGGATGGTGTCCCCACAGTTAATGGTAGTATCCATGTTGACACTGACGTGTCTTGCAGTAATTGCCATGACAGGGCTGTACAGCGTGGTCTATGTTGTCCTGAAGGCTGGGCAGTTTGCAGCAAGCTGTTTAAGGTTTAGTCGTTTAAAGGTCCACTTCTGTTTTTTAAACAACCACACGTGCACAAGTTTTTATGGGGTGAATTTGTATTTGCAGAAATATTTTGCAGATCTGTTCTATTTTGCTCAAAAATACAACCTGCAAGCTGTCAATGCAGGCAGTGAATTCATATGATTCTAAACTCCATTTGAGAAATAGAACCTTTTTTAAGGCATTGTCAGTCCGTCCTCTTTTTTTTTTAAACCTTAAATTACCTTGAATGTGATTTGAAAGTTCTTTTGATTTACGTATTAAAGAACCGAAATGAGAAAATGTTAAGGCTTCCATCCTTTAGAATGCAATCTAGGTTTGTTTGTATCCGAGTCACTGTAATCCTTTGCTATAAGTTGTCTTCTGGTCCTGTTGCACAACCACTTGACGAAGCAGCGTGTTCAAAGCTGGTGCTTCCAAATAAACCTGTTGGACTATAACTTATTGTTTAAAAAAAGTCACAACACTATACAAAGCATCATGCCAGGATAGTGCAATCCAGTTGTCTTGTACTCCATTGAGTACACAATGATTGTAGTATCCCATCAATGAAGTGTAGTGCATCTTGCCCAAGCTGCTTTGAAAAGAGCCAAACTTGTAACCTCTAACTTGAACAAGAACAGCAGTTCTGGGGTAACTGCCTCCTAATTTTCCATGTAGTTACAAGCATTCTGACTTGGAAAACCATTATTCTTTTTGTCACTAGATTAAAAATTCTGACTAACTGCATATATCTTAACGGCATTTATTCATAATTATTTAACATGTTTCTGGGATAATTGGAAACAAACTACTATTGCTAGTCTTGCCCCCAAACTGCAACCTTTTTTTTAAAAAAAACTATTTATTGAACCTCTTTAAAACCCTCCCAATCTTATTTCACCCTTTTCACAACACTGACATGGTTCCAAAATCCTGTGACTTTTTTTTAAACTGCTCATGCTGTTAGTTTTGATCACTGTCTCTTTGTGGAAGATACTATTAATGCTCATATTAAGTATTGTGTATAGCTCCAACCTTCTCTTGATGGTCCATGTAATTTCCTTTTTTGATCTTGGTAATTCTCACTGACTTGAGGCTCCTATTTGCAATGCAGCAACTGGACATCGTTTTAAGGTCTCGTAAAATGAAAAGTTATGGTACATCCATAGGTCTGCACGTTTTGAGGAAACAAATTCGCTTAGTGCACATTTTTCTGTCAATCCACATTTGGGTATATTACTCAACTTTAAAATTTGAGTACAAGTCTGTGGCGCAGTTATAAGTTGACATCTTGGTATCTAAGAGCAAAAATGGTGGAGTAATCTGAGGTTATGTTCTGACTATGACTTCAGTGTTTTGATGGTGTGCATTGGGTGACAATTTGCAGGAGTGAAGTTTCAGGGTTTTAAAACTGGGCTATAGAATTCTGGGGATATCCAAGACAGCTAAAATTTGTAGCTTTGGTGGATAAGGACGGTTTATCTGCTGATACTCAATATAAACACTCTCTCCCCACTCAACATTTTCAGATTAGGCACTGTCTTTTTCCAAAAGTTGCTACGGAATGGAATATTTGTTGAGAAGACATTTCAAAATTTTGCGGTCTGAATTTAAAAATTTGTAAACCGGATGACCAGTGCAGGAGTATAGGGATAAGTGAGAATTAGTTTTGAACTTTGAGCTGAGTGAGCACCAATTGATTTGTTTATGCTGATACAGTTTGAGTTGGTCCTAATCTAATGTGGAGAAAAAGAACCCAGCAAGGAATGCAGATTATGTTCAGAACTGAACCCATTTTTGATCTGGAGCAGAAGATGTTGAAAGGTGGTGATGAAGTTAAAATCAAGGATATAAATACAGTAAATAGGTCTTTCTTTCCTAGTTTAGGAAATTAAGACAAGGGGAATATTTAAGGTGAGAGGCTTTTATAACAATGAGGTGCAATTTTTTTTATGCAAGGCGTTCCCATGGAAGGAACTTCCTGAGGAAGTGGTGGATTTGGGCACAGTTGCATTTAAGACATTTTGGCTAAGTATATGAAAATGGAACAGTTGAAAGGATATGGGCCAGGAGTAGGCAGGTGGGGATGAGTTTAGTTTGGGATGATGATCAGCATGGACTGGTTAAACCAAAGGGTCTGTTTCTACAGTCTCTACATGGATGACTTTCCTCTGGGCATTCATTTGATACACTCCTTTCCCTACTTAGCATTCAGTTGCATATTTGTATTATTCCAAGAATTAAACTGATAATTCCAAATATTCATCACCCCATTGTGATCGAAAGGCTTTTCTTTCTCACCCTCTTTATGTAAAATGCAATTCTCACTGAACTATCAATTTTGAATTGTTTATTTTGCTATTGTTTTAGGGGTCACATCTTTTTCCTCTACATAGAATTTATTTCACCTTTGTAGCTCATCCTGTTTACATTTGTTAATGTTCTGTTCACACTAATCTTCTCTTGAAATTGGCTCCAACCAGTGCATTCTGATGTCCTCTCTATGGGGTGTCGGAAACCTATATTAATGTAGTCCAGCATTCTAGTAGCTGTGTAAAATATCTACAGTTGAACTGTAAGTTCATAATCTTCAAATATAGTTTAGATTTCTAATAAAACTTTTGCCTTAAAGCAGTAAATTCATTTGTGAAACTCATCTGAATTCAGTCTCCATAACTTCATTCTGCATTGTTTACAAACCACTGGTTTCTCCAGCCTCCTGTTTAATGAGCACGGACTCCTAAATTTTCAGATAGTAATGAAATAACTTTTTTTATTTTAAACACCTGTATTTGCAGTAATGGCCAGTTCTAACTAGAATTTATTTTCAGGTACCCATGTTATGGAAGGTTCTGGAAGAATGGTGGTCACAGCTGTTGGTGTAAACTCTCAAACTGGAATCATCTTCACCTTGCTTGGATCTGGAGAGGAAGAGGAGAAAAAAAGTAAGCATGTGGTTGTATTGTTCTCTTAGCCTCTCAATTGGGACAGCACTTTAACACAGTAGCATTGAAATGTTAACCAAGGAATGACTGAGCACAAGAATTCAGTTGGAATACCCAACGCTTCACTTGCCAAGATTCAAAAGCTATCATTCAGCATTTTAGCTGTCCTCCAGATATCGGGAGTAATTGCACTATTCTTTATTGGTCAGCTGAATTTAAACATTATTACAGAAACTTAATAAATAAACTGGCCAAATGTTCTTTTGCCAGTGACTTCTTAAAGAACTTCTTGGCAATCACAGGAAATTGCCATTGATATGTTGAATAACTTTGTTTTGCAATGTTGAGACCAGCATACCAAGTTGAAACCAAGTTACTAAGATCCACAAGCATTTATGAAAGCGCACACTCTTATTTAGAGTACTTGAATGCTGGAAGAAAACAGCCCAGGACTTGAATTTATAATGCAATTTTCACCAACTAGATTAGATTAGTGTGGAAACAGGCCCTTCAGCCCAACAAGTCCACACCCACCCGCCGAAGCGCAACCCACCCGCCGAAGCGCAACCCACCCATACCCCTACATTTACCCCTTGCCTAACACGGGCAATTTAGCATGGCCAATTCACCTGACCTGCACATCTTTGGACTGTGGGAGGAAACCAGAGCACCCGGAGGAAACCCACACAGACACTGGGATAACGTGCAAACTCCACACAGTCAGTCGCCTGAGGCGGGAATTGAACCCGGGTCTCAGGCGCTGTGAGGCAGCAGTGCTAACCACTGTGCCACCGTGCCGCCCACTAGTGTGGTGTTCCTGATTCCTGACTAATGTTTCTCACTCAACCAATTAGAACTGATCACTATCTCGTTTATGGGTGCTTGTAAATTAACTACAAGTTTCTTAATGATGTAAGTTACTAGATTTCAAAAGTCCTTGAATCTTTTTTTAAAAGCATTCTTGAGATCCACATCCTGGGGGTCATACGATACAAAGTCAGTGTGATGCTGGAAAAGCACAGCAGGCCAGACAACATTAGAGGAGCAGGAGAGTTGATGTTTCGGGCATAAGTCCTTCAGGATGTCACAGACTCCCCTCTGCTGCCTGACCTGTGCTTTTCCAGCACCAAACTTTTTTTTTGACCTCCAGCATCATGTCATACAAGTGATCTCCAGCATCTGCAGTCCTCACATTTTTCATACTAATCAAAATTAATGTAGGTTTGCACACTAAGCTGGAAGGTTTGTTTTCAGATGTTTCATCACCCCATAACGTCAGTGAGCCTCCAGATGAAGCACTGGTATAGCCTGCTTTCTATTTGGGTTTCCTTGGGTTGGTGACCACTTCCTGTGACATTAGTTTTGCTTGTTGCCTGTATAGGGTCTTTCAAGTTCAATAGCTGCTGTTTGTGTTGGTGGATTTGTGGGCTACAGTGATTGGGGGAAAAAAAAGCCTTGCGGATGAGAAAGGGCACCACTTTGACTAGGTCAACACATCCATCCTAGGACAAGCCAAACAAATGAGAATTCCTAGAATCATGGCATTCCAACTGGAACTCTATGGAGAAACACTGACTTGGATCCCATTTACCAGCCCCTGATGGGGGATAAAAGGAAATGACATTGGAAATGTCACCACAGGAAATGACCTCACCAACCCAAGGAAACCCAAACCCTTTTAAACAGAAGGGGAGCTATACCACCAGTGCTTCCTCCGGAGGCTCACTGAAGATGTTATCTAGGTGACAATGTCTGAAAACAAACCTTCCAGCTCAGCAAACCTACATCCAGGACCTTGCAGAGTTTTGTGACTGAATTTGGAAAAATATTGCTTGTTGCATACTTTTCTGGTCTACTCCTTTACCAATAGATTAACAGTACCCTACACAATAAGGGATGTTTGTTTCTTTGGTTTGTCTGGACAAACCACTTAGAACCATTTTTAATTGCAAATATCTCTATCATGTGTTTGTATACCATTAATTCCAAACTATTGCAAGTTATTTGCAATTAAGTGATTATTGTACACAACTGGGCCATTCTAGAAGAACAGCATTTTTTGAGATGTTAATGACCAGTTAAACTATTGCTTGTGTTGACTATACTGACGCACTCTGTTGGAAAAGGACCACAAGATGTTTTGGATCAGCCTGTGTACTGATAGCACCATTCTCCTTGTATGAAGGATGAGTCTTCCAATGCAGCACTCCAAGCACTGCACAAAAAATGACTTCCCAACTCCTATATTCAATGCTCTCACCAATAAAGGAAAGCATACCAAATGCTGCCTTCACTATCCTATCTACCTGCTACTCTTTTTCAAGGACCATGAACCTGCGCTCCAATGTCTTTTTGTTTAGTCATACTCCCTAGGACCTACCCTGATCTGCCTTTCCAAAATGCACACTTCACATTTAGCTAAAGTAAACTTCATCTGCCAGTCTTCAGCCCATGGACCTGTCTGATCAAGATCCTGTTGTACTGAGAGAACCTTTGCTGTCCACTACACTTCCAATTTTGGTGCCATCTGCAATCTTACTAACCATTTTATACAAATGATAGAGCAGTTGGGTTTCACCAGTTGACCAGCATTATGCCTAGTTGTACTTGAAGGTGGTGGTGAGTTATCTTGAACTGTTACAATCTGCATGCTTTAGGTTGATTTACAATGCCCCTAGGAGACACTGCCAGGATTTTGACCTTGGTGATATTTAAATCAGGGTGAGGAGTGGCTTGGAAAAAACTTGCAAGTGGTGATGTTCCCATGTCTTTCTAGATAAACATGGTTGTTGGTTTGGAAGATGTCTCAGCCTTGGTGAATTTCTGTGGTGTCTTGTAGATACAATGTTTTAGACTCTCCCCACCCAAAATCTGCCCTATCAAGGTACCTAATCACTTTGCTTTGAGCAAGTGCTGCAGAAGCTCAGCAGGTCTGGCTCTTTCAGTGGAAAGAGAAGCTGTGAACATAGTTTGTCTTCACAAGTGAAAGGGGCAGGAAAGTGGCTTTTTAATGTTGTAGAGATGATAGGAAGGAAGATGTCCAGATCAAAAAGGAATTATGCTGATGGTGGTGGTAAAGGAGAATAGAGCTGTAAACTTGGTGAAAATAAGTGTGAAGAAGATTGGTTTACTTTGAGCAAAGTCAATGAGGACATGTCATTTTTCTGAAGTTGTGGAACTGAGGGTGTAGGGCTCTACCATTCCTCCACTTTGTGCTGAGCTTTGAACCGTAGCAAGCCAGAATGGAAATCTTTCAAAGAAGCCACTTTGCTCCCATGCTAACATCTGGAAAGTTGAGCTCATTTGACAGTGGAGATGTTCTACCACTTCGTCTTGCAGACTGCATTTGGCCTGGCCAATGTGAAGGAGATTGTTTCTGTTGCTCAATGCAGACTTCTACTTTCAGTACAGTAAAACAGTGCTTCACATGGAAGGTGTATTGGGGCCTTGGATAGTGAAGAGGGAGAAGGTGAATGAGCAAATGATGCACCTTTGTGCATTTGCATGGAAAAGTGCCATAGTGCAGAGTGAGGAAGTGTTGAGACTTAGGAGTGGACCAGGATGTCAGCGGGAACAGTCCTTGTGGCCTGACACTGGAGGTGATGGGGAAGTTAATTGACAGAAATGCTAGAGGATGCAACATTGAACTTTCTTTTGGGGTGTGGACAAATCAGCTCAAAGATAGGAAAATATATTTTGGTAGATTGCTTGCCATAAGTCAAATGGCCTGCTTCAATCCAATTCAGGCCACCACCTGCTCTTTGGCTTTCAACCCTCCTTCCTTGAATAACTTTTCCATCCCCCTTATCCACACTTTGCATGCCATCAGTTTTTGTGTTCTGAAGATTCTTCTATTTCCTCCTTCTCCAGTAGGGGCCTGTTAAATGTTCAGGGTCAATGCTTTATTTTTAATGCTCAATCTCTACCCACTGGGAACTTCATGTAGCAAGCATTAATGTTAACAAATGTTTTCCTGCATTTCTGGGCTAATGATTGAACACTTCTTCACAAAGGGGCATCCAGTATTGAATCAGTCACTGTGCACAAATTCCATTTGTGTAGCAATCACGTAACTAGGTTTCAAGCACTTTAAGATATCAGTCTTTAATATTTTAGATGGCCATTCCTAATAGCACTTAATATTAAGTGTGTACTTCCATTGTGTATGGTATTTCTTTCTATGGCAGTGTTTGCCAGTTTTGACAGGTGTCAAAGCCAAGTCCAAAACATTTGTGTATGGGACTCAGATTTGCAGGACACCTTTTTAATTTGCTGAGTTATTTTGGTGAAGAATATCAGTACAAAACTCTAGAAATCTGAAGAATTGACTTCGGGCTACACAATACTGATCATGGAGATAAGTGTAGGCCAGCACGATATTTAACTTCAAAACACTCAAGCTGCTGGTTTGGATTGGTAGGACTAATAGTAAAAAGGTTTTGATGTTCTGCTGAAGTGGCACAACCAAGCTCCTGTATAGTTAAAAGTAACAGCTTACTACAACTGCAAAAAGAAAACTGGCTTTATTTAGCTTCAGACAGCTTATTGGCACCTGAATCTTGCTTTGAACCCTGGTGCAATGTTGTCTCTTCACACCATTTGCAAAACAATCATAAACGTGATTTATGGGCTTCTGTAACTTTACAGTAATTCCTCCCTTGTTGGTGGCCCTTTTTTCTTTTTCAATCTACAGTGAAAGTAGTAAAACAAAAATTTGCAGTACCACAGACTGCTTTCTACCAACCAGCCTAACCATTGCATCAGGAAGTAGTTTTGTGATGCTTTTGAGTGAATCAAGTTTTTTTAATAGCATGCTGCTGATGTTAGTTACCTACTGGATATTCTTTTGTTGTTTTTTAATATGAATTAAGAGCAGAAAGAGGCCATTCATCTCCTTAAGCCTACTCTGCAATAGATTCAATATGATCATGACTGATCTGACTACTCCATGTTCCACCTACTTTCAATAACCTTTCACCCATTGCTCATTTGGAATCTATCTCTATCTGCCTCTATCTTCGAAGAATCTGCTTCCCCTGCCTTTCAAGGAATGGCGTTCTAAAGTTGCTCAGCCCTGAAGAGTTCTTTTATCTGATTTAAAATGAGTGGACCTTTTCAGACATTGTGACAAATGACATGTTTAGGTGGAGTATCTAATACAAAATTGCAACCTCTTGAGCACACCAACAAAAGCACTGAACCAGAAGCCCACTACTCTATTCAATAAGCTCATTCAGTAGAATTATCAATTGAGAATTTAAGTCCAGTTTGGGCTTGACTCTACTCAGTTGGCATGATTTTACATTTAAAATATCTCCAGTAGTTCACTTTTTATGCTATTTAATCAACCTGCCCAGATGTGCTGAGGCACCTTTTGGAATAGATGTCTTGAACCTGGGCCCTCTAAGGTAGGGACATTGCCACTGTCATGAGCTCTTTTAAATGGTTGTCTGAATATTGTAATTTAAGTACTTGAAAAATAAACAAAAGCTCAGTTTGCGTAGCAGCATCCTTAAAACATGCACTTATCCATGATTGTACTGCCTTTGTTACATGCCTTCATTCTCCTGATTTTTATTCTGCCCCACTATTTCTCTTGTTTATCAACCTATAGAGCACTCCCCAGTGTTGTCTTCCCTTTTTTTATTTATCTATTTCATACAGATTCTACGTATCCCAAACTAGGATCATTTGCTATCATACTTATTCCATCTCTATACCAGCAATGTCACCACACCACCCTTCCTGCCTATCCTATCAAAAAGTCTTATACTTCTGAATATTTAGTTCATAACTTTGATTTCCTTGTAGTCATGTCTCTGTAATGGCTGAGTATACCCATTAATTTTGTATTTGTACCATTTTTTACTTCTGAATATTACATGCAGAGATATTAATTTTGTCTTTTACCATCTTTGCCTCCACCCTTTATTTGTGTAGCTTGCTGTATCACTTAAGAGTCATAAATGTACAGCATGGAAATGGACCCTTCAGTCCAACCAAATCTAGTCCCACATGCCAGCACCTGGCCCATATCCCTCCAAACCCTTTTCTAGTCATATCCTTCCAGATGACTTTTTTAAATGTTGCAGTTTTACTAGTCTCCTCCACCACCTCTGGCAGCCCATTCCACACACCATCCTCTGCATGAAAAGTTGCCCATTGTCCCTTTTTTTTAAAAAAATCTTTCCCCCTCTCCCTATGTCCTCTAGTGCCGTGCCACCCCCCCCCCCCCCACCTCCGAAAAGACTCTCTATTTACCCTATTCAGGCCCCTCATGATTTTATAGACCTCTATAATGTCACTCCTCGTCCTGACGCTCCAGGGAAAACAGCCCTAGTCTATTCAGCCTCTCCCTGTAGGTCAAAACCTCCAACCCTGGCAACATCCTTGTAAATCTTTTCTGAACCCTTTCAAATTTCACAACATCTTTCCGATAGGAAATAGACCAGAATTGCACTTCCTGTTCTGGGTATCTTTGTACAAATAGCTACCCATAATTCTGTCGTTGTCCTTTGTAAGCTTGCATTCGCATACTTCAAACTCCTTCCCTCCCAGGCACATAAATTTTTATTCATTGGGGACTTAAATAGTCTGCCTCAAATTGTACGTGTGAATCCTTTGAAATGAGAGCATGATTGTACTTAAAATCTGGTAACTTGAGTTAATGTCAAATGTTCAGTTTATTCAAATCAATCCTCATTTGTATTATAAATAGCTCATGGTTTGGAAATATATAAACTGAGTTAATATTGTTTTCCTGTGATTTTTCTTAGACAAAAAGCAAGATGGCGCTGTGGAAAATCGAAACAAAGGTAAACAATTGTTTTTGACCCTTAAGCTCTTTAAAGTCTACATAAAGTTGTTTAATTTTAGAAGGTTTTTTGGTTTTAAGGTGAAATAAATGATCCTAGTGAAGGGATAAAACTAAGCTTTGCCATTTGTGGCAATGTCCTTTTGATTCCTCAAGTTAATCATAACATTTGAAACAACTTTTTAACATAGATTTGCCTTGGCAAACATTACTCTTACTCCAAGACAGGTTTGCCCAGAATGTTCTCTGGATCACACTTTGATCCAAATTGTAACCTTGACATTAGCTTCAGATAGTTGCAAATCCTGAGTAACTGCCCCATTGAAACTTCTCTGAACAAACTTTATAGTTTCCACTTAAGAACCATAATGAGTATTGTTTACTAGATTCATCTGAAGTGGTGAATTTTGAGCTGAGTAAACTGTAGATTCAATGTATGCATGTAATGGAATAGCTGTTTCAAAAATGATTTGGATGCATTTGGCTAAAGGTCTGAGTTGTAAGATTGAGACAATGAATGTTAAGGTTGGGTTTATCCCAAAAATTATGTATTTAATGCAATGCCTGCATGCTGAGCTATCATAATTGTGTAATCAGAGTAAGACTATTGAGCAACCTTGATTTCCATTAGAGTTGTAACTTGAGTTTCTTAACACTCAAAGCCCTCTATTCTTATTGTCTTATCTTAAAAACTGCACTTTTAACAGTTTAAAGTGCTTGTCATGGCCAAATAATTCAGTTCTATTTTGACATGAGAAATGTTTCTTTGGCTGTATATTCACAATGATGTAGTGTGCCACACTAATTTTAATTTTGAATCTGTATTCTATTTGCAGTAATTACTGCAGCATGAATTATAGAAACTTAATTCATATAGTGGAGGCCATTCAAACATTGTTTGTACAATACTTAAAACAGGTGTGGTGTAGTGGTCTTCTGGATTCTGTTCCATCATACTTGAGTATTAAAAGATTGTCAGCTTCAGCCATATGGTTTGAGTAGTACGTTCTAAGCCTGACAAAAATTAGAAGCAGGAGTAGACCAATATTCTGTATGTTCACAGCTGATCCCACATCTCAATGCCATATTCCTGCTTTCTACCCCACATCTCTTGGTCCTTTTTTTGGATTTTAAATGTTTATCCATCTTTCTTGAGATTTGAGGCAAGGGTTGGAAAGTTGAGTTCCCTTACCTATATCTTGCAATAATTATTTCAAATCTAACCTACGATAATGGACTCTTGTCCAAGCGGATAATTTTTCTCGATCAAAATCTGTCATCTTGGGTCAGCACCACTCCTTCTCATTCAAAGAGCAAAATTCTAATTTCAAACCTTTTTGATTTAATATCCCTCATTCTTAGTAAACCACATCAGTGCCCTTAACCCTCCTCAATGGTCTTAGGCAATTAGTAAGCTCGCTTTTCATGGCTAGCCTCTAGAATTCCAGACCCCTTTCAACTAGGGGGTCCAACTGTCCTCTTTGAAAGGTCAATGACTATTTTACATTTTTAATCCCCAGCTAAAGCTCAAGATGGAGCAGCTATGGAAATGCAGCCATTGAAAAGTGATGAAGCAGCTGATGATACAACTGAGAAAAAGAAAACAAACGTGCCTAAAAAAGAGAAGTCTGTGCTCCAAGGGAAGCTCACAAAATTGGCAGTTCAAATTGGTAAAGCAGGTATGAACGCACTTTCACTTTCATGAGACCGTAAGTTATAGAGCAGAATTAGACCATTAGGCCCATTGGGTCTACATCATTCTATCATGGCTAATGTTTGTCAACCCTATGCCACCTCCCTGTAATCTTTTAAGACACTTGCTAATCAAGGACCAATCTGTCTTAAAGGCATTCAACAAACACATTAGAAAAGCTAATTTTAGTTCATTGGGAACATGGGTCAATCTTGTGGAAGTAATAGTGAGCTTTGAAGATTTGTAGCTTGGGTTGAGGTTGCATGTAGGTTTGCTCGCTGAGCTGGAAGGTTCATTTCCAGATCTTTTGTCACCCTACTCGTAACCTCTTCAGTGGACCTCTGGGTGAAGCAGTTGATATGTGGAAGTAATTTCCAATTTAGCTGATTGGTATAAACAGAATTTTTAATTTAATTCCATACTTATCAATATGGATAAAACTGAGGTTGTAACAAATACATAGTGACTGTTACACTCAACAACAAAATAGCATAACACCTGAGTCAGTCCCAATTAATGTTTTGCTTTCTTTAAAAATGGGCTTTTTACTTTTAAATTTTATTTCTATAGTTTTATGTAGTCTTAGGTACTAACTCTGTGCATTAACCAGCATGTAAACATTTGAAAGGCTGCCCAGACTATGGTAAGCTTCCCAATTCTCTTGATTTACTTGAGACTCAACACTGTCCTGGCCTACCCCAAATGTCCAGAATTGGTATGCAGCCCTGCACCATTTCTTCTACTTAATTACCATGGTTTAATCAGTTGTGCCTAGAACTGAATGTTGTATTCCTCTTCTAAAACAACACTTTTGAGGTGTACAAATCCAATTGAGGACCTAATACAGCATTATTGCTTGAGACATTGGAAAACTTAGTGTTGCTTTGACAATTTGTTTGAACTATGCCACTTCAAAATTAATACAGCTAAATATTTTTGAATACTTTAACTTATAACTAGTTGATATGCTCGAAAGTCAGAAACCAGTGAATGGGGTTGGAGCCATTTTGTGTCCTGTACCTGTGACTACTTTTAGACAGTAGCTTTTATAGGCTTTTAAATGAAGTGGTGATGCCAGCTTCTAATTTGTTATAAAATCTGTTGATCTCCTTTTTCTTCCATAGGATTGGTGATGTCTGCTATTACAGTTATCATTCTTATTCTGTATTTTGTGATTGATACGTTCTGGGTCCAGCAACGTCCTTGGTTAACTGAATGTACTCCAATTTATATTCAGTATTTTGTTAAATTTTTCATCGTTGGTGTGACTGTCTTGGTTGTGGCAGTACCAGAAGGTCTCCCACTTGCAGTCACAATCTCTTTGGCTTATTCTGTGAAGGTAAGCTATAATGTAAAAATAACTGAAATTGTGGCTGTTAGTCTGTTTCTCTTGCTTTTATTGTAAGCTCCTCTTCCTTACCCTACCTGAGTTTAAAACCTCAAGTCTATTCCAAAGGCAGCAGCTACTTTCAGTAACATTTAATGTAAGTTTTCTGACTTTTTATCAGGAATAACTGACTAGTTGACCGACAGCATATGACAGCCAAGCTTGATTTCTGTTCTGTCATCAAAATGTATTTGCTTATAGGGATTCATTGCATTGTTCAGATCTCTCTCCCCACCTCTCCGGGAACAGCCTGCTTTTAGAAAATTTTGAAGTTTCTATTTCTGCAGTACATTCCCAACTGTTTCTGGCATTCCACCAACTCTATAGTTGTCACTGACAGCCATTTTAGAATGCACAAAACCCATCCTTTTTGCAGTTCAAACCTAACTGCATCTTAACTTTTGGAACTATATATTTGAGTGAGCTTAGAATTGACTGCATGTTACTCATTGGTTGCAGTTTTCTTTTCCCCACTAGTGAATGTCCAAAATGTGAATCCTGTCTAGTCTCAACCTACGTAATTGTAAACCCTTTCAAACATTGTTCTGTCAAAAGCTAGCACTATCTTGTATATTAAATGTTACACATTCTTGAACTGGATGCTAATGATCACGTCCTTCCAAATGCAGAAAATGATGAAAGATAATAACTTGGTCAGGCATTTGGATGCCTGCGAAACAATGGGGAATGCAACAGCTATATGTTCGGACAAAACTGGTACCCTCACAATGAACAGAATGACTGTTGTTCAAGCATATTTAGCAGACCGGCACTACAAGATGATTCCAGATCCGGAGTCTGTTCCTGACAATATTATGGACAGACTTGTTGCTGGGGTAGCTGTAAACTCTGCATACACTACAAAGATACTGGTATGTTGGGACTCAAATATTTGTTAATGCATGATTCTTGCACGGGGCATGCAGTGTATAGTGTTAAAACTAATGAGGTTTCTGTATTTAGATTTTATATTATTGCATTCAGAATGGAAGAGGGCGTGGAGTATATTACTGGGCAGTAATTCAACTGGAAAATTCAAATGTACTAATCAAAGACTGATCATTCATAGCTTGCTAGTAATTCTCACCTTCATGCTGATGGTCTTTAATCCTATTAAAATAGGATTAGTTTCTGTTGCAGTACATAATAGTTGTATACTTTGATTTTAAAAAAAAACTCATTTCAGTTTGATTTGATTTGGATCAAATTCTGCAAGATGTAGTATATTAAATGTTACTGATTTTTAATTTTATAGCCTCCTGAGAAAGAAGGTGGCTTGCCACGTCATGTTGGCAATAAGACAGAATGTGCCTTGTTGGGATTTATCTTGGCTTTGAAGAAAGACTACCAGGCAATACGGAATGAAATTCCAGAAGAGAAACTATTCAAAGTCTATACCTTCAACTCTGCAAGAAAATCTATGAGCACAGTTCTGAAGAACCCTGACGGTAGCTTTCGAATGTTTAGCAAGGGTGCCTCTGAGATTGTTCTTAAGAAGTAAGTGTAATCTGTGATGTTAATGCTTTTTGTAGGGGACTTGATAGGGATCTGATCAATGATCCAAAGGGAACATTTAAACTGATGACCTTCTAACTGGTAATTTGGCCTCTATGCCAAGGCTACCACTAGACTTGGGAAGGAAATTTGCCTGCATAATGTAAGCCTGGGAAACTAACTTGAACAAAGTAGTTTTAGAATAAATGAAAGCTGCTTCTGAGGCTAAGGTTTTTATTTAAACACTGGGTTACTTCAACCTTTTTTTTTCAGTACTACATGTATTGATGGAACTGAAACTGAGCACAGTATTTGTAGTGAGTGCTATTAATCTTTATTTCTGTTACCATGCATAACACAGGAAGTGCCCACGTGAGCTAAGAACTAGTAACTTTACAAGCAACTCAAATTTATAAATTACATGCAATGTTCCTATCCCTGAGCAGTCATTCTAAATTTTGTGCAATAAAACAATTCAATTTTATGTATTACTTTTGACCTATGCTCATCTCATTTGTTTACCATTTTCCACTCTTAATTGCCTCAAGATTCTTATGAATGCTTTAATTTCCCCACCCTGAATTTCTAATTCATTATCACAAATGATTTGCAACCTAAGTAGAACAACATTAGGTGTTATCTTGCAGATGTTCTATGAACTGAAATGCAGTACTTCAGGGGAAAGCATCTTACTCTGCAAAAACTTTTTTTCTGATTTTGCCCTAGAGTTTCAAAGTAAATACAGAAGATGCCAAGACACAGCAGGTTTAAGAAAACCAAAATGTCAGCATTTCTAATTTTGCCCTCTTAAGTATGCACCCTGAGTATTTGAGTTCCTTACAATACATTAGCATGTTTCTGAGTTTGAGATGGAGAGGGATGAGCAGTTGTAGAGGCCACCATGGCTCCCAATGTTTCTGCTGCTTCTAAGAAACTTTGTCCCCTTTTTTGATTTAAAGATTGCAGAAATTTTCATATCCAGCCAGGGCCACATTCTAGCCTTGTGCATTTTATTCACCTCTGATCATCCACAGAAGTAGATGTTCTCCGCTCCCAGATTTTTGTTTTTCTTGCATGTCTGTCTTTAATTATTCCCCTACTGGAGTTTGACTGCCGACAGCTTAGTAACTGCCTCATCAGCACATGTCCTTTTCCCCCACTGATCCAAACTAATACAAGCCCTCTTGATGCAATCAGCTATTGCATCCAGACAGAAGAATTTTAATCATGACTGATAGTAGAGACTTTGAGGGGACCAGAAGGGAGAGGTTAATTTTAACCACAAGGGAAGTAGGCAACACCTAAGAAGATGGGGATTTAAAAAATTACCAGAAATGATTTTTATTTCTAATAATTCTACGGAACAAAATTATTTGCAGGTATTCTGGTAAATATTATATGCATCCACTAATTTTGAGCAAAGGAAGAGATCTGTTCACAAGCTCTAATTTCTAAGATGCCATTTGCATGTTGTGTTGTAAGATGTTAAATGTAAAGGTTCTTAATAGCTCACTTTAATATACAAATGAACTGAATCCTGTTCATCTTCAGTTGGTTCTAGTTTTAAGTTTTTTAAAAGGAAAAAGCTTTTATAATAACTTTCCTCTCACCAGGTGTTCCAAAATTTTAAACTCTAAGGGAGAGGTCAAAGATTTGAAGATTAGAGATCGTGACGATTTAGTAAAGAAAGTAATAGAGCCAATGGCTTCTGAGGGACTGCGTACCATCTGCATGGCCTTCAGAGAATTTGAAGTTGATTCTGATGTGGATTGGGATAATGAAAATGATGTACTTTCTGATCTCACTTGTATAGCTGTAGTTGGTATTGAAGATCCTGTGAGACCAGAGGTAAGTAAACAGTAAATGTGTTTGAGACAAGGGTAGCATTGGGGTTCTGAATTTTTAAAACCTTATCCAACATTAAGGATTTATCTGTGTTTGCACATTAGAAAAATTATTCCATGGTGACTTAATGTTCATTGTTTAGTCTTAAGAGTTTGATTACTGAAAAGTCTATTTATTTTCTTTGGGGGTTCCTGTGTATTTTTCTTGGACACTATTGAATGTTGAGAATGGAGGCAAGTGGAAATTAATTGGTGAAAAATATCCCTGTCTACTTAACTTTAGATGTTTAGATTGACTAGTGGCTGAACTGACCTCAATGCTAAAAATGAAAGCTGTTTAAAAGTATAATGACCTACTTTATTTTGAACTTTGTTTTAAAACATGGTTTTCATGCCTTTCAAGGACTTGACTACCCAATTTTTGAAGGATAACTATCTATCAATAGTCAACCTGTATATGTAATTTTTCAACTGTTGTCTGCCATTTTTTTCCCAATTGATTTACTTTGTCATGAAGCCCTTACATTTTCAGTCTAACACTTGTCAAAAAGTCTCGTGTTTAAATATTAAAGGCCTACAATGGAATTTGAATTGAGAATGTTCTATAAATTAGTTGCACTGTTTTGACTTGACACTTTATGGGTGTAATGTGGGTAACATTTTGGCTATAGATGCTCAAGGTAACTTACTTTAAAATGTTATAGTTTTCTGGTAGTCAATACCAGTAATTGAGGCCCAAAATGTGCTGGAAATATTAAATCCTACTGGATTTTTAATTTCCAGTTAACTGAAACCTATAGTTACAAGGACACTATTGCTTAGACTCAATTTATCATAACCTAATCTGATTTGATGTCCTCTTGGGACCTTTTTTAGTGTATATGACAGAAGTTCTTGATCAGTAAGGGGATCACATATTATAGGAAGAAGGAAAGAGAATGGGGTTGAGAAATAAAAGCCAGAACCAAATGGCAGAGCAGACCTTGAGCTGAATGACCTATCTTAGCTCTTATATCTTGTGGTTTTGTGGCAGGAAAACAATCCTTTTCATGATCTGTGTGGCGCAGACCCATACTGATGTAATTGGTTCCCTCCTTCAGAAATAGACCGAGCAAGCCATTTATCCTATAATTTGTTTAAACATTTTTGAAGTGAATGTCCTCAGTGTTGCAATTAAAATGCATGATCTAGAGAAAATAATTATTTCTGAAATTTGCTAAATTCAGCAGCTACAGAAACATGATCCAAAAGCTGGTAAATATTTCAGATTTATTTACTAAAAGATGCATTGTCCTATATCCTGCATTTGCATAACACCTTTAATGCAGTGTAACATTGTGGTGATAAGAGTATTATCTAACAGTTTGATCTACAAGAAGTGACCAAAAGATTTGTTCTTTGTTAGAGGAAGGTCTCAGCATTACAAGTAAGAGGAACAGGAAAGGTTTGGGAAGAGAATAACAGGGCTCAGGCCTTTGTTAGATTGCTTCATTACTGATAGTCATGCCATGAAAATCAGGGATGCTGAAAAGGCTGGAATTGGATAAGAAAGTACAGATTTCATTGGAAGGAGCAAGGATTTGAAAATGTGGATTATGAAAAGATTAATCTGCCCACAGGTCAGTTTAGAGGATTGAATATGGAAATCAGCCAATAGTGCACTGGAATGTCAATGTGCTTTATTTCTAAGAAATCTAATTTATAGTGATACTCCACTTTAAGTGTCACCCATTGATTTTAATGGGATCACACATTAGTGAATCAATACGATCAATAAATGTCTTTGAAAATTTAATTCCATTTAACAGGTTATTTTAGAGCTGGAGTGATGTACAAGATGTTTTTGTTTTAACTAAAACTTTTGTGCAAGCTTAGTATGAAGTGTTTTTTTTTGTTTTGAAGGGTAATCCATGTCAGAATAAATCATTGTCAAGTCACGAAAGTTGTGTTTCTAAATTGGTATCAGCATTCACAATAGCATTAATTAGGCAGGAGCTGGGAAATTTGGATTGGACACAGCTATTTGAAGGGAAACCCACACTTAACCTATCGTTGAAAGCCTCTCATCTTAACGGCAGTGCAGGATAGGCATGTCCCATTTGAAGGCAAAGGATAGGAAGGGCAAGATTTGTGAACCGTGGATGACGGGAGAAATTGTGCGACTAGCCAAGAGGAAAAGGGAAGCGTACATAAGGTCTAGGCAGCTGAGAACAGAACTGGCCCTGGAGGAATATTGGAAGAGTAGGACAAGCCTTAAACAACAAATCAAGCGGGCTAAAAGGGGTCATGAAATAGCTTTAGCTAGCAGAATTAAGGAAAATTTATATAATATGCAAGCAGGTAACTAGAGCAAGGATTGGTCCACAAAAGGTAATGAAGGAAGGCTGTGTGCAGAACCTGAGAGAATGGGTGAGATTCTGAATGATTACTTTGCATCAGTGTTCACTGAGGAGAGGAACATGATGAATGTTGAGATTAGAGATAGAAGTTTGATTAGTCTGGATCATGTTGACATAAGTAGGGAAGATGTGTCGGGTAGGCTAGAGGTTAAGGTGGACAAATCCCCAGGACTGGATGGGATCTATCCCAGGTTGCTGAGGGAGGTGAGAGGAAATAGCTGGGGCCCTGACATCTTTGTGGCATCCTTAAATACAGGTGAGGTGCTGGAGGACTGGAAGGTTGCTCATCTTGTCCCACTGTACAAGGGTAGTGGGGATATTCTGGGTAACTACAAACCAGTGAGCCTGATGTCTGTGTTGGGGAAGTTGCTGGAAAGGGTACTGAGAGATAAGCTCATTCCTTTCCAAATAGGAATAGATCCTATCAGTGATGGGCAACATGGTTTTGTGTGGGAGAGATCATGCCTTACCAACTTGATAAGAGTTCTTTGAGGAAGTGACCAAGTTGTTAAATGAAGGGCTGTTGATGTCATATACATGGACTTTAGTAAGGCGTTTTGATAAGGTTCCCCATGGTAGACTAATGGAGAAAGTGAAGTCCTATGGTGTGCAGGGTGTTCTAGCTAGGTGTTCAAAGAACTGGTTGAGCACCAGGAGACAGTTGAAGGGAGTTTCTTGAAATGGAGAAAGGTGACCAGTGGTGTTCCACAGGGGTCAGTGTTGGGGCCACTGTTTTGTAATATACATAAATGATCTAGAAGAGGGCACTGTTAGTGTGATCAAGTTTGCAGATGACACTAAGATTGGTGGACTGGCAGAAAGCATAAGGGACTGGCAGAGAATACAGGAGGATATAGATAGACTGGAGAGTTGGGCGGAAAAGTGGCAATGGCTTTCAATCCAGACAAATGGGAGGTGATGCATTTAGGAAAGTAATTCTGGAGCAAATTCTACAATGAACGGAAGAGCCTTGAAAAGTTGGGCAGAGAGATCTGGGAGTGCAGATCCATTCAACTCTGAAGGTTGCTGCACAGGTGGATACTAGTCAAGAAGGCATACAGTATGCTTGCCTTCAACAGACTGGGTATTTAGTATAAGGGCTGGCAAGTCGTCTTAACGTTGTACAAGACCTTGGTTCGGCTGTATTTAGAATATTGTGTACAGTTCTGGTCACTACCAAAAGGATGTAGATGTTTTGGAGAGGGTGCAGAGAAGGTTTACGAGGATGTTGCTTGGTATGGAAGGTGCTCGCTATGAAGGGGTTGAGTAGGTTAGGTTTATTTTCACTAGGAAAAAAGGAGATTATGGGGGGGGGGGGACCTGATTTGAGATTTACAAAATCATGAAGGGTATAGACAGGGTGAATAGAGACCCAGCCTTTTCCCAGGGCGAAGGATTCCATAATGAGAGGTCTTGTTTTCAAGATGAGAGGTGGAAAGTTTTTTTTTTAAGGGGGATATACACGGCAAGTACTTCACACAGAGGGTGGTGGGCATTTGGAACACGTTGCCAGCAGAGGTGGTATAGGCAGTTAAGATGCGTCTGGACAGATGCATGAGTAGGTGGGGAGCAGAGGGATGCAAATGCTTAGGAATTGACCAACCGGTTTAGTCAGTACATTTGGATCAGCTCTGGCTTGGAAGGCCGAATGGCCTGTTCCTGGGCTGTAAGTTTTCTTTGCTTTTTGTTCTAATTCAGCAAATTAGACATAATTGAACTTTATGGAATTAAACAGTTTGTGGAGTTGTCACCTTTTCATGTTTTGAGGTGGGTGCCAGGAAACTTTGCAATAAATAAGCAACAGTCATTCATGCCATAGAGCCTTGGACAATAATGTTGTATGCCCTAGATGTTATCAACCAACTCCAGCCACCCTATTTGTGGTTCTGAAGTGTCCTTCACTTTATTTAATCCTCAGTCACGAAGTGGTCATTGTTTAGTGTTTTGGCAAGTGTTTAAAGGTATAAAGAACCAAAATAATCTGGTTCTTGGTTTTGGTATGCTTTCAGCTACAGGAGGATTTTCCCATTAATTATTGCTTTGCTTAATCATAGTGACATATGAAATGCTGCTTTTATGTTGAGAACCTGCTATCACCTTCATATCCATGGTGTTAATGCCATGGTGAAGTTTTGAATCTGATGCAAGATCTATAGTGAGCAGATAGTTTTAATGGCAATTTTTAAGGCCACCTATCTCCTAATGGAGAACAACTGTTAATTACCAATATTGCATTTGTCCCACTTTTCAGATGGTATTATCGTTTTTAACGTTGGTATGGCATTTATTGTTAATAGTGCTTTAATCTCATTTGGGAATTTGGGTCTGTCTTCTGGGGCAAATGAACAGAGTGGAAATTTGCATATCAGACCACTCTTGGCATTTGACTCTTCTGGATAACAGTTGTAATCCACAATTAAGAACACTTCCAGAAATTAAAACTTAGCATCTTTGGACTAAGATGTTGAACATCGTGGACTTGTTGGGCCAACGGGTCTGTTTCCACTGTGTAGGGAATCTGATCTAGTCTAGAAGAAAGTTTGCTAAACATCAGCACTTGAGAATTCTTGGAATAATGCCTATTAAATGTAGCAGGTGAAACATTCAGTCCACTGCATTGAAGAGATTTCAAATCTGCTTGTGAACTGAACCAATGTGCAAATTGGTTGTATTAGGGAAAAGTAAAAGTTGTCATTGAGACCAATGTAATAAAATCTGTAAGTAGACAACTATGTAATGAAATTCTGGAATCCAGTGTTGCATAAACAATGAATAATCACTATTAGTCAGTTGTAGAGATGTACAGCATAGAAACAGACCCTTCAGACCAACCCGTCCATGCTGACCAGATATCCTAACTTAATCTAGTCCCACTTGCCAGCACCTAGCCCATATCCCTCCAAACCCTTCCTATTCATACACCCATCCAAATGCCTCTTAAATGTTGCAATTGTACCAGCCTCCACCACATCCTCTGGCAGCTCATTCCATAAGCATACCACCCTCTGGAAAAAGTTGCCCCTCGGTCTTTTTGACTCCACTCCAGGGAAAATGCCTTTTTGTCTATTTATCCTATCCTTTCCCTTGACTTCACAAGTAACCTCTAGAAGATCACCACTCCGCCTCCGACGCTCCGGGAAAACAGCCCCAGTCTATTCAACTTCTCCCTATAGCTCAAATCCTCAAACCCTGGCAACATCCTTGTCAGTATTTTCTGGACCCTTTCAAGTTTCACAACATCTTTCCATTAGGAAAGAGACCAGAATTGCACGCAATGTTCCAACAGTGGCCTAACCAATGTCCTGTATAACCACATGACCTCCCAACTCCTGTGCTCCATACTCTGACCAATAAAGGAAAGCGTACCAAATGCTGCCTTCACTATCCTATCTACCTGTGACTCCACTTTCAAGGAGCTATGAACCTGCACTCCAAGGTCTCTTTGTTCAGCAACACTCCCTTGGACCTTACCATTAAGTGTATAAGTCGTGCTAAGATTTGCTTTCCCACAATGCAGCACCTTGCATTTATCTAAATTAAACTCCATCTGCCATTCCTCAGCCCACAGGCCCATCTGATCAAGATCCCATTATAATCTGAGGTAACCTTCTTTGCTGTGCACCATGTCTCAAATTTGGTGTCATCTGCAAACTTGGCTAACTATACCTCTCTCTTTGTATATGATTTGGATGTGAATATGAATTATGAAATATAGTGGACCTGGCACTGATTTTTGTGGCACTCCACTGGTCACCAGGCCTCCAATATGAAAAACCACCCACCACCCTGTCTTCTACCTCTTTTGATCCAGTTCTGTATCCGAATGGCTAGTTCCCCCTGTATTCCATGAGATCTAACCTTACTAACCAGTCTCCCATGGGGAACATGTCTAATGCCTTACTGAAGTGCATAGATCACATTCATCACTCTACCCTCTTCAATTGTTTATTACTACTAAAAAAAACTCAAGTTTGAGGCACCATTTTTCCATGCACAAAGCCATGTTGACACTTCTTGATCAGTCTTTGCCTTTCCAAATAAATGTACATGTTTGTCCTTCCAACAAGTTGCCCACTACTGATGTCAGGCTCACTGGTCTATAGTTCCCTGGCTTGCCTTTACCACCTTTCTTAAACAGTGGCACCCCATTAGCCAACCTCCAGTCTTCCACTACCTCACCTGTGACTATCGATGATACAAACGTCCCAGCAAGGGACCCAGCAATCGCTTCCCTGGCTTTCCACAGTTCTAAGGTATTTCTGAACAGCTCCTGGAGATTTATCCACTTTGTTTGAAGACATCCAGCACTTCCTCTAATATGGGTATTTTTCAAGATGTCACCATCCATTTCCTTTCATTTTGAATAGCAAACAATGAGCACCATTAGAACTATATCACCAGGTCACCTTCATTAAGTGTATGGGAAGGGAGAGAACGGAAATATTCAAGTCCGGCAACCTCTTTGGAGAGAGAATCAAACATTTTCAAGTCCATATTTTACAAAGTGAAAAGTTACCTTCATGTACCACCTTTAATGTTTGAGCAACAAGTAAAGTTAGCAGTTTCATCTAGTCACTACACAGTGAGTGGTGCTTACCACTAATTGGATGCTGCTGTCAAAGTTCTGCCTATCACAAGTAAACTACGTGAATTTCAGTGCTGTTCATGCCAAGTACATAAGCTGTATGCCCAAAAGATTGACAGATCATATAAGCATCATATCTCTTGCAATAAGGTACTGACTGTAACCAAACAACGCACATCTTATCTTGCAACAGTATCTAACACGAGATGTGGTTCCCCACTTGAATGGGGAATTGCTGGGATAATCTGAATATGCAAGGCATTACACTGACTTTTCGGCAATAAATATTTTGAAAATGTCTCAATGTGCCCACCCAAATTTTAAATTGCATTTCATTCTAGATCTGGGTGGCTCACATGTACCATAGGTGCAGCTTACATGAAACCCTGTATATTCGCAAGAGAACATGTACCCACATAGTACCCATTTTAACATAACAAGATCGGTGCCATCTGTTTAATTTTTCAGGCAGTACCTTGTCAAGTCAAAGCTAATTTGACTGGTTTAAATGTAAATTAGTATTAATGGTTGCATTCCCTGGGCAACATCTCTACTAATCAGCACTGTCCTCTTGCAGCATAAGTAAAGTTTTTCCCCTTGAATTTGTCATATTACAAAATTTCCTGTGAGAGACATCTTGAATATCTATTTTCAGCTAGACAATCATGCTAAGGGTTACCTCTTGCACACAAAAGCAAAAATATTAATCTCCATGTTTAGCCCACAACAAAAGTATCTGTCGTCTTATGAGCAGTGCTCTTATCAAATCAGCTCATTACATTTTTGGTGAATTAATCAATATATTGAAATATTGAGTAATGAAATTCTGATAGTCTGTTTACAGCGTTTCTTGAATGAGTTGAGCAAGACCGGCAGCAGTCAGTACAACCATTGAGATTTGACTGCGGTAATAAGTTGGTTACCTCAAATGTAATGTTTAACTGTTGAATCTTTTTTTTTAATAGTCATCTTTTTTAGACTGAATTTGAGATTCATTTTCTTCGGTAGGTGATTGGTATAATGTGACATTTCTCTGCATGTTTTTGGCATAAGATAACTTTTTTTTTGTGTTACTCTTGTTTCCCTTGCTGTACATGTTGCACCAAACCAAAGCAGCATAAATAGGGACATCCAGTCAAGACACTGCCTCCCCAGAATTTTTCTCAATATAAGCCAGTGAGTCTAATCCTGCAATTCTGCCCCTCCCAGTTAGGGGAAGGTTACTTTCCCCACCAGCTGTTCCTGTGCTACTTGGCTAGCCCATGTTTTTGGAATTCAGTGTTTAAACATGAATATGCTTTTGTGCTGGAACTGTAATGCAATGTCTGAACAAATAATTTGTTAATCTAGTTGAATTAATTTCCTTTTGTGAAAAATAAGCACCATTTTGCGACTCAATAAGAATCCAGACAGAGTCCACATCCTGAATGAAGAAATTATGCTGGTTCAAATAATTTCAACTAGTGTTTCTTTAAATTGTTCCTGTTTCAAATTTTAGTACTTGTTAACACCAAGGGAGAACAGAACTACATTAATATTAAAAATTATTTTTCAGGCACAGTTGAAATATTCCTTCACTGAAAAATTGCTTTTGCCAGTCAAAAGACATAGCCTTTTGCAAAGTAATAACACTTTCAATCCCTGTAGTGACCTAGAGGTGAGTGACCAGTTTAAAAAGTGTTGAAATATGATCTTTCAGTTTCCTTCAGAAAATTCAAGTTTAAAGACTTTTTTAAACCATACACTTAAAATTTGAATAAACACATTCAGGGAAAAACCTGTACTTCACAGAAAAGGTGAACCCAATTAACACCAATTGTGAAAATCTTCGTTCTTCAACTGTGTATTTAAGCAGGCATACTAGTAAATTCCTGGAACAGGTTCAAAATGATTCCAAGGACTGTCCTGCTTATCTTTTCTAGCTGGGACAACATCTAATCCCTGAATCGGTTTTCATGGTGAGGGATGGGTGAGAGAATCTTTCAGGCTCATTTAAACTCTCCTCCACCCATGTGAGCTTTAATCCACATTACATTGAACCATAATGATTCATTGCCTCAGTCTTGTTTCTTATAAATTCTGAAATCTCATCTGGAACCTAATATGGTATCTCTCTCTTAAATTCTGGACTCCAACCAGAGAAAACCTCTTACCTACACTTCCCCTGTCTTATCGCTTTAAGTATTTTGTGGATTTCATTCTTAACACTAAGAACAGAGGCCCAATTTACCAGATCTCGTCATACTACTGTTCCCAGAATGTACTCCCTCTGATAGGTTTCCTCAAATAGGGTCAATATATTTGAGGAAATCTCAAGTTAATCCTATAGTGACTTCGTATAGATTCTTTCCTCAGGGCCCCAATTTATAACAGTGCAAGTCATATGGACCTTCTCCCCAAGTGGAAATGATCACTGACTTTTCACTGAAGCTCTAACTCTGCCCTGTACTTTAAACTATATATTCAATCCAACTAGACAACTCGACATTCCTAACATGCTTCTGGGATGCTTCATGACCGAGTCTGTCCACTGCCAGCACAATCATTTGGGTCACTGTTTACAGATTTAAGTATCTTGTGGCTTCCTTCAGATGTTTTGAAGTTTGAGGCCAACCTGCTGCAGTCTGTGGTTTTGACTTCCTGTTTGAGGAAACCGACCTCCATAGAGGGAGTGCAACAAAGATCCACCAGTCCTAAGAAGTTTGGCAAATTAGGCCTGTGTTGTAAAGGTTTTGAAGAATGAAAGGTGATGTATTGCAATTTACAAAATACTTAAGGGACAGACAGGGAGGTGCATGTAAGGAGGCTTCCTCACCCCCCCCCCCTCGAGGGGAGGTTGCTAGATCTGCAGATTCCCATAAATGCCATTTTATGTACTGTGGGCAAAGGGCTTTTAAGAGTCATGATTGTATTAAACAATCGAGCGAGCTGACTGGCCCATTCCTACTTAAACTACCTGAGCCCAGCCAACCGGGATGCTTGTCAACTGTGTTCTGAGCATTCTGAAACTTGAAACAAACATTGCTTTGCAAATGCAAAGTTTAAAACTGTGCTATTCTAGACTAGTGACAGCTGCTGAGCCCAAGGGTAAGCCTGGACCTAAAGTATTCACTTTTTTTTAGATGAAAATTCCCTGTACCTGTTGTGAACTACTAAAATGTGTTGTAATTTTCTGTTTTACTAATTCTAAACCACTAGTGAAACAAATTCCCTTATGCTTAAAATCAGTCGTTGTATGTATTTCAGTTCATGTATGCATGTGGCATGACCAAAAGTATGAAGTAAATTTTCATTATTGGTTAATATTTCTGTGGATTTGTTTTTGTCCATCAGGAGACTAGTTCAGCATTGAGGTGAATTGCTTCACTACTGTGGATATTCCAAGTGTATTCGTTCTAAGTCTCTCCTAAATGTACTAACTTGTACACTTTTTTGTGTGTGTGTTCTTAAAAGACTAATGTTCAACTGGAGAGGAGTTAGATTTACCAGGATGTTGCTGGGTTGGGAGGCTGGGATTTTTTCACTGAAACATAGATCGAGGTGACCTATATAGAGGCTAATAAAATGGGTATACATAGTGAATGGTGAGGATTTTTAAGGTGAGGGGAGAAAGATTTAAAGACATGAGGCAATTTTGTTTTTTAGTAATTCACGTATGGGATGATACATAGGAAGTGATGGATATGGCCAGTCACAGCATTTAAAAGACCTATTTGTATTACTACATGAATGGAAATGTTTGGAGGGATATGGGCCAGGAGCAGGCAGGGGAGACTATTTATTTAGTTTGGGATTATGGCTGGCATGGACTGGAGAATTGCCAACATAATAGGTGGCTATTTTTAAAGTGTGTATTCTTATAAGCCAAGGAAATATATAGGTCAATCAGAGAACCTTCTGAAAACAAGTTAGAACAAAAGGTATGGACAAATGAAAATTAGCATAGATTTCTCAAGCCAGTATTGTGCTTTTTTAGTTTGAGTTTTGTTTTATGGTAATAGTTTGACCATGGCATTCTGTGGTTGGCACAACAGACTTGAGCAAAAGTAACAATCATGGACTAAAGGATGCACTGGTTAATCAGACAATTGCAGTGTGCTGGGAAACCAAATACTAGTTAATGAATTCCTGTTTTTACAGGCTGGTAAAACTTTTTCAGCAAAGTTTCCCCAGAGTTGGCATTGGGACTTTGTTATAAAATTTTTAAACTTGTAATTATAACCCTCTGAGAAACTTGTAAATTATGTGAAACTTGAAACTATTGTGAATGGAGGACAATGATGTAAAATTTCAAAAGGACATATCTACATTGTGGGCAGACATGTAGCAGATGAACTTCAGTGCAGCGAAGTGATGTCACACATTATGACCAAGAGTATCATAGACAATCAAAAATGAAGCGGTTTTGGGGAGGCAGGAGCAGAGGAGCCTGAGTCTAGGTAAGCACATAGCAGGAGTAGTTGAGCTGTTAAATAATGCAGTAACCTAAGTGTTCATGCATTGTATTAAAAAAGTAGTCTGAATTTGTGTAAGACGTTAGCTCAGCTTTTGCTAGAGTATTTGCTTTTGGGTGCAACACTTCAAGGCATTGGAGAGTGGAGAAGTGGTTTGAGAATGACAACTGATGAGGAATCTAAGAAGCTAGCACTCTCTACTTGGAAAGAAGACAGGTGATTCAGTTAACTTGAATCACGGGGGTCCAGACATAATGGAAGAGACTTCCCCACAAGAAGATTAAGAACAAGATACTTACAGCTATAAATTGAAAATATTTTCAAAGTGGTTAGTGTCTGAAAAGCACTAGCTGAGTGAAGGCAGGTTTAATTGAGGTAATTGAAAAGGAATTAGAAAGTTAATTAAAATGTGTGGGATTAGAGGAAAAAGCCAGGAGTGTACAGCATAGGTGAAATGCACATTTGAATAATCAATGCTGCAGAGCTGCCATCTTTACTGCAATCATTTGTGATCTAAAGTCTTTTTTGTGGAAATTTAAGTCCAAATTAGCCTCTTAATGTCCACATCAAGATTTGTGAAATCATTTTATTAATTATCTAACGTTGCTCTGAACTAGCCACCAATTTGAACTGGTGGGATGTAACTGACTTGTAAAGGATGACTGTTGGCAAAACTTGGAATCACGTTAGGCTTTTTTTTAAACCTAAAGGGCATAATGAACTCTCTTTGCAGTGTTCTGATAGCTTGTACCTTAAAATTGATGCTGGATTCTTTTGTCTAACCATTCAAATGCTCAAGCTAGTATGTCAATGATACAGCTACAATAAAAACAATATTGCTGATGCTAGAAATGAGAAATAAAAAAAAAGTGAAGATATTATAGCATCTATGGAGAGTATTGATGTTTGAGCCTTTCAGAATTTCTTTGTTAACATGATGTTACCAGATTGTGTAATTCCAGCATTTTGTTTCCATTTAGTAATAAGTCTGGCACTGTAGTTGTCATGGAGAATGATGAAACAGTAAAAATAATGGTATGGGGGAAGTTTAGCTCCTTGAGACTTGACAGTTTAGAGAATACACCCAAAGGTTAAAGGGAATTTTCAGACCTCAAAGTGATATTAAATGGTGGTATGAATTTTTAAATGGTAGTGCACCTTTTTAAAATTTTACCAGGCAGCAGTGGTACCTTTTTAATGTGCAAATAGTTACTAAAAGAACAAAGTGGCTACAATAGGGAGATTTTAAATTTGCACCAAGATTGGCAGAATACAAAAATGTTGATCTCTGGTTGCAGTGCAAGTTAAAAGTTTCCTTTTTAAAAAAAAACCTTTTTTAGCTCAAGATGTTCCAAAGCACTTGCAGCCAGTTGAGTACATAAGTAAATAACCTAGTGTATTGTATAAAAACAGCCAATTTGCACCCAGGAAGGTCCACAAGCAGTGTGATGTCATATGTATGTTGACGTTGACTGAGCTAGACCATCAGGGAAATATTTCCCTGAATAATGAATCAGATCTTTACATTTTGAGTAGATGAGTCAAGCGTGGCACTGGCAAAGCAGAGTGGGTCAGGCAGCATCTGCAGAGCAGATGTACAAATATATACATGTTTCCAATAGACAAACACTTGAAAGGGCAAACATGAGAAAGGAAAGTGCATTCCTGTGAAGGGTATATGCCCAAAACATCAACATTCCTCCTCTGCTGCCTGACCTGTTGTGCTTTGCTTTGCCAGTGCCACACTACTTTTGACTTTTTGATCTCCAGTATCTGTAGTCCTCCCTTTTATTTTAAACATTCCCATCCAGAAATCATGAGCTGCAGCATTGCCTCAGTACTGTACAAGGGTACTGGTATGTGACTTGAACTCAACTGTCTGACTAAAGTTGCCAAATGAATCCTGGCACATATCTCAAATGTGGTTTTTGGTACTCTGTCTTCTGTTACACCTGAAGCAATGAAAATAGATTCTCTGGACTGTTGCCCAGGATAAATCTGAAGTTAGAACCCTTTCCTCCAAATTGAAGTTAAGGAGTGAACTGATGAAACCTGCAGAGTAAGAACCATGATATCTTCCTGTAAAATTTGTAATTGAGATGCTGAACAAGCTAACTATTCTGGCACAGGTTTTGTTTCATCTGTGCTAACCATATTTCCACATCTACATTTTGAGTGAAGAGGCTTTGGAAGTGAGTTCCTTGCAGGATTTGCAGCCTATTTGACTGGGATGGTGAAAAGTATTGTTTTGCCTGCTTTCCAAGCACATACTATTGATAAATACATCAAGGTAGTAGAGAATGCAAGTGCTACAGCTGCAGTACTGATGCAGAGAAAGATCAGCTTTAATGATGTCTGTTCAAAAGTCTGATAACAGATTCAAGAATAACTTTGTTATGTAATTGCAAATTTTTGTATCTTCCATCTGGTGGAAGTGTGTATAACTGTAGCGAGAGAGGTATTTGATGTTGACTGCTTTGCTTTCCCAATCCATGAATGGAAAGCTGGTTTGTGTGAAGGACTAGGTTGCATTCACAAGTCTATAATTTCTTGTGGTCTTGGAGAGCAGTTGCCATACCAATCTGACCTGTTCTGGTAGGCATAGCTGATAACTGGACCAGTGGTCATTAGTGACTTAAGAATATTGGTACTGGAGTGTGCATTTATAAGGCTGCCTAGTATTTGTAGATGTTTCCAATAGACACACCCTTGAAGAGAGCAAACATGATACAGGGAAAGTGTTGGGCAAGTGGGGCTAACTGGCATTTGAAGAGACAGCTCAAACTTCCTTTTACATGCTGTACCTAGTCTAAAATTCAATCTAAAATACTGATTTTTGTGGCATTCAAACTTGGACTTTAACCAAAGATTTTTAAATTACAATTTAATTGTGATCATCTGTGGGGTTAGTGATACAACGCCTATTTAACATATTTATAGGGTATATGAGGAAGAAGTTGGCTGAAATGTGGGATTTTCTCGCACCTTTGCTGAAGTAGTGTCCATAAATACTACTACCAGCTAATTTGCTATTTAAGTATTGAGCAGAGTGGGGAGTGAGCAAGGTGAGCATAGAACCTAGATGACTCCTGTTATTAAAGTAGACTGACTGTAGCAAGCAACACCGTGTAACACTAATGACCTTTTTACCCATGCATCTTCAAAGTGCAATTGAAATTTTGTCAGTAATTGCAAAGTTGTCTTTGTTCTGATGAAATATTTGCATTGAGGATGTCATATTAAATCTGGATATGGGGTGAAGAACTCTAGCATAATGCTATTGATCATAGCAAATGTCTTCATGATCCAATGCTCTGTATTCCTATGATTGGTTTTTATCCTTGTGCTCTTAAGAGGATCAATGCTTACAGGAAGAAAGCAGGAGCTTTCATTTTGTCTCCATTTTATTTGTATAGAGACAAAAAAACTGCAGATGCTGGAATCCAAAGTAGACCAGGAGGGTGCTGGAAGGACACCGGCAAGTTAGCCAACATCAGGTGGTAAAGTCAATGTTTCGAGACACAGGGTTATACATGAAATGTTGACTTCACCTGATGCTGCTTGGCTTGCTGTGTCCTTCCAGCCCCGACTTGTCTATTTTATTTGTATCTTGGTGCAGATAAATGTTAATAGACTGGGAAGAGCTTGCATTATATTGTCTGATACTTTGTAGAGACATCATCGGTTTCCTCCCACAGTCCAAAGATGTGCAGGTCAGGTGAATTGGCCATGCTAAATTGCCCGCAGTGTTAGGTAAGGGGTAAATGTAGGGGTATGGGTGGGTTGCGCTTCGGCGGGTCGGTGTGGACTTGTTGGGCCGAAGGGCCTGTTTCCACACTGTAAGTAATCTAATTCAATCTAATTCAATCATCAAATGCTGTGTAACCAGGTATTTTGATATGGACCCATAGTGTTGCCACAATGAGCTATTTTAAGTGTCATATTCCTTTAGATGTATGGTATGGAAACAGACCTTTCTTTGGTCCGACTCTTCGATGTTGACCAGATATCCTATCCTATCCTAACCTAATCTAGTCCAGTTTGCCAACATTTAGCCCATATCCCTCCCAACCCTTCCTATTCCTATACCCATCCAGATGACTTTTTAAATGTAATTGTACCAACCTCCACTTACTCTGGCAGCTTATTCTATATACATCACCCAGTGTGAAAATGTTGCCCCTCCAGTCCCTTTTTTAAATCTTGCCCCTCTCTCCTTAAACATATGCCTGCTTCTAGACTCTCTCCCTGTTCCCAAAAGACTTTCTGTTTACACTATCAATGTCCCTCATGATTTTCATCTTGTTTCAATAGGGTTTTGCCACTAGATAGACAAAATATCCCATGGCATTCTTTTTAAGCAGATTCCCTGCATGTTGGTTTAAAATTCATTAAAATGAACTTTAACAGCAGAAAAGGCCAAGTAATCTTATAAATGTTTAAATTGTGTGGTTGATTAACAAGCGAGCCAGAAGTCACATGAACTTTATTGGGCAAGATTTGGAATGTGATGCCTAATTTAATTTGTATCCATCACTCTCTGTAGTAACTATTAAAATGTCCTTGTTAGATAACTTAGTGGAAAGACTTCGAGCAGGGAAGTTGGATTACTATCTGACCCATCAGCATAGGCTTGATGGGCTGGTGACTTGTGCTGTTGCTGCTTTGTCAGATACCAGCATTAAAGTAATGGGTTGATTGTCACATCTCTGGAATGAAACTACCTCCAAGCTGAACTGATAATTGTTTGAATATAATCTTCCAGTTTGTTTCACTTGAGTGAAATGTGGACACTAATAATGAAGCTATTGTACGATGAAAATGTATAATCTAAAGTGCTGAAATGTTCCTTTCTGCAGGTTCCTGAGGCCATTAAGAAATGCCAGCGTGCTGGTATCACAGTCCGTATGGTCACTGGTGACAACATTAACACAGCCCGAGCAATCGCAACAAAGTGTGGTATTTTACAAGCTGGTGATGACTTTCTGTGTTTGGAGGGTAAACAGTTCAACAAACGTATTCGCAATGCAAAAGGCGAGGTAAGTTAACATTTTAATTGGCTGTATCAGTGTGGATTTTTCCCTTGAAATTGAATACTGTGAAATGGCAAAATATTTAATATTTTCAGATTGAGCAAGAACGTATAGACAAGATCTGGCCCAGGCTCCGTGTCCTTGCAAGATCTTCGCCTACTGATAAGCACACTTTAGTCAAAGGTAAAATGGTGATGGTAAAATTTTTTCACTTTTTTTTTATACACCTCTAATTCCAATAGATGAGCATTCACTGGTTCTGATTCAGCAGGCACATTAAGCTTGGACTTCTAACTGGATTATCCTGGTGCCATTGGTAGAATTGTCAATGTGCTCTAAATTGTACCATACACATGAAATTTCTTGCCTTTATGTCGAAAGGCTATCTTGTCTGTGTATATCTGATTCTGACTTGAAAGTGTTTGGCAATACTTTGCTACAGCATAATTATACAAACATTGTCACCCGGGTGGTGTCCAGACGGCCAACCTAAAGCTTGATTTAAATGAAGTGCCTTTTAAGGAGCAGAGAGATGGAACGTTTTGGAACATAGAGTCCAATGAATGTATAGCTGCCAAATGTACTGTTATGGGATGAAGCTGGCATGTAGACCAAATGGAGCTTTTGAGATGTGCCCCATTTTGGAGATTATCATGGACAGATGTATTGTTGGAGGATATTCCTGCAGCAGTGAAGATTCTGAGCATGATGGAAACCAGCAAGAACAAATCAAGGCAGAACTTGTATACTTAATGACAGTTCCTGGGGAGTGTTGTCAAACAAGACCTTGGTGTGCAGATTTGTAGCTCCTTGAAAGTGGCGCTGCAAGTTGATAGGATTGTGAAGAATGCGTTTGGTACGTCTACCTTTATTGGCCCGCGCATTGATTATAGGTGTAGGGCAGTCGTGTTGCAGCTGTACAGGAAATTGGTTAGACCACTTTTGGAAGTGTTCAACTCTGGCCTTTCTGCTATAGGAAGGACGTTGTGAAACTTGAAAGGGATCAGAAAAGATTTAGAAAGTTGGCAGGGTTGGAAGGTTTGACCTATAGGGAGAGGCTGAAAAGGCTGAGGCTACTTTTTCCTAGAACATTAGAGGTTGAGAATAACCTTGAAGTTTCTTAATCTTGAGGGGCATTGATAGGGTGAATAGGCAGTCCCCTGGGATGGAGGGAGCCCAAAATGAGGGGGCATGAGTTTTTAAGGTGACGATTAAGATTTGAACAGGAACCCGGGTGGCACAGTGGTTAGCATTGCTGCCTCACAGCTCCAGAGACCTGGGTTCAATTCCCGCCTCAGGCGACTGACTGTGTGAAGTTTGCACATTCTCCCCATGTCTGCGTGGGTTTCCTCCCACAGTCCAAAGATGTGCAGGTCAGGTGAATTGGCCATGCTAAATTGCCTGTAGTGTTAGGTAAAGGGTAAATGTAGGGGGTATGGGTGGGTTGCGCTTCGGCGGGGCGGTGTGGACTTGTTGGGCCGAAGGGCCTGTTTCCACACTGTAAGTAATCTAATCTAAAGGGCTACTTTCTCAGGGTGGTGAGTGTGGAATGAGCTGCCAGAGATGGAGGCTGGTACAATTGCAACATTTCAGTCATCTGGATATAAATAGGAAGAGTTTAGAGGGCCAAATGCTGGCAAATGGGACTAGATTTGTTTCGGACAGCTGGTCAGCATGGATGAGTTGGACTGAAGACTCAGTTTCTGTGCTGTGAGACACTAAAGCATATCCAGGTAGTGAAAAATTTCTAACAGCTCTTACTATTAAGGCAGGATAGTATAGTTTTCTTGGCTTGTTTCTGCTACCTAGTTAATGGACACTATAATTGTTTTAAGTGAGAGCTTCTATACATGTAAACTACAGAGTTGGATACAAAGCTGAAAGGCCATCTTTTTTGAAATGACAAATCTAGCTGTAAATGTATGGACAAGACTGCCACCTAGTGAAAATAGTGCAACATTAATAGAAAATTTCAAAGTCAGCGATGCATGAAAATGTGAATGACTGATGCATAAGTAGAGGTAATACTGAAATATCAGATGTTGAATAGTGTTAATTTTAGCCTGGGGCTTCATGGCCAATTTTGTGCACTGAGTAAGAACAGAAAGGTACTTGTGTAGATATGCATGAAATGACCATATTTATTGACATTCTGTATTTCCTATGTTTTTGAGCACTAATTTTCCATTGCAATGCTCTTGTTGTTAATTCAAATTGTAAACTTTTCAGTGGTATGAGAAAAGAGCCAAGATCATAGCTCTTCAAAAAGCTGATGGGATGAGTCAAGGTTCACCACCTCTTAGTGTATCATTCTCGTTTTCTTTGCAATGTTTATAGTCTATAATTTGAGGACTCTTGCTAGTAAAACTCTACCCCCTTAATGATGATATCACTCTTAGTGGGTGAAAATAGGATGCAAGAAATTATCAGCATTCGGATTGCTAGATCTACTTCAAAAGATTGTAGAAAAGGACAGTTCAGGTTGTGGATGAACTAAAGTAGCCATTATTTACACTGACTCTGTTCTTTTCTATCCCAAATGTGTGTATTTCTGGAGCTGCATTGGGCTGTGCAACATAAAAATCATTTTTGAGACACAGGTCAGGGTGAAGTTGAAAGGAGATTAACAGACTGCCTTTTGTGGTGCTCAAAGCTGGGCATATCTCCCCATGAACATAGAGTCACAGATGTACAGCACAGAAGCAGACCCTTCGGTCCAATTCGTCCACGCTGACCAGATATCCCAACCTGATCTAGTCCCACCGGCCAGCATCTGGCCCATATCCCTCCAAACCGTACCCAGCCAGATACCTTTTTTAAATGTTGCAATTGTGCTAGCTGCCTTCACTTCCTCTGGCGGCTCATTCCATATACATACCACCCTCTGCTTGAAAATGTTGCCCCTTGGGTCTCTCTTTTCCTGCCCCCCCGCCACTCTATACCTATGCCCTCTAGTTCTGAACTCCCTGCAAACCAGGGAAGAGATTTTGTCTACTTATCCTATCCATGCCCCTCATGATTTTATAAACCTCTATAATGTCACTACTCAGTCTCCGACACTCCAAGGAAAACAGCCCCAGTCGGTTCAGCCTCTCCCTATGGCTCAAATCCCCCAACCCTGGCAACATCCTTGTAAATCCTTTCTGAACCCTTTCAAGTTTCACAACCTCTTTCCGAACAGTTCCATTTTCATCTAAATTGTGTAATTCGTGTAAGAATTTGTTGGTTGTCACTCCAAAATCTACGACCCTGTGCAGTGAGTTAAAAACAAAATGGAGAAGCTCAATAGATCTTCAGGTTACATTTGTGGAGACAATCTGTTAGTCCTGTGTGTGTGTGTGTGTGTGTGTGTGTGTGTGTTATTCTGGAGGACGGTTTCTGGACGCGATATTTCCTCTTTTGCACAGACATTGCCAGACCAGACAGACCAGGGTTTCTCCGACATCCACAGTATTTTGCTTTTAAGACTGCACTGTTGTATGGGGGGAAAAAAGATTATGAATGATATTCGTATTCCAAGTTTCACTGAAATGCTTGATCGTGCATGACAGCTGAATTTTATTTTAAAACGCACCTATATTTTCATTTCAAGGCATTATTGACAGCACAGTGTTAGAACGCAAACAGGTTGTTGCAGTCACAGGAGATGGTACTAATGATGGCCCTGCACTGAAGAAAGCTGATGTTGGATTTGCTATGGTATGTACAAAAGTTAATTTCAAAGTTTGAGTGAAAATTTGTAGCTCGGGTGCTTGTTGTGGTTCTGTTTGCCGAGCTGGAAGTTTTTGTTGCAAACGTTTCGTCCCCTGTCTAGGTGACATCCTCAGTGCTTGGGAACCTCCTGTGAAGCGCTTCTGTGGTGTTTCCTCCGGTTGTCCGCTGTAGTGGCCGGTATATTGGGTCCAGGTCGATGTGTTTGTTGATGGAGTTTGTGGAGGAGTGCCAAGCTTCTAGGAATTCCTTGGCTGTTCTTTGTTTCGCTTGCCCTATAATGGTAGTGTTGTCCCAGTCAAATTCATGTTGCTTGTCGTTTGCGTGTGTGGCTACTAAGGATAGCTGGTCGTGGCGTTTCGTGGCTAGTTGTTCATGGAAGTTAATTTTGTGCATTGAATTGGTTTATGCATTTATGCTGACTTTGTTTGTTGGATCTAGGTGTTTTAATGTTCATTTTAACTGAGAAAGTAGAGAGCTCCATGGAAATTTTATTTGCAATTATTTATTTTGCTTTCCTTAGGGTATTGCTGGAACAGATGTAGCCAAAGAAGCCTCCGATATAATCCTAACTGACGATAATTTCACAAGCATTGTTAAAGCAGTTATGTGGGGCAGAAATGTGTACGACAGTATTTCAAAATTTCTCCAGTTCCAGCTTACGGTCAATGTCGTGGCAGTGATTGTGGCATTCACTGGTGCATGTATCACACAGGTAACAACAGAAATTCATTAATTTGACAAGAGCTTTGTGTAATAAACTGACTTTGTTTGTTTATTTAAAGAATGTCAATGGTTAGGCAAGCATTTAACAATCCACCTAATTACTGTGGTTCTGAAGTCACATGTAGGACTGACCAGGGAAGGATGTCAGCTTTCTTTCCCTAAATGGCATTTAGAGTACCGGATGGGTTGAGGTCAGCTATTTATTGAATTCCATTGTTACCATCTGCCAGGACACGAGCCTGATGACCAGTCACCTAATTGTTACTCCCCTTTAAATGAGCATAAATGGATATATCATTACACTGGTCTCTTTAATAACCTAAGTGGTGATCCATGAACAAAGGGGATATGTATTTTGAAACACTAGGTAGACTGTATATCTTCAGTATCCAAATTCCAAGTTGACTGAACTCCAATATCTGTCTTCTAGGATTAGAACCCAGATTGCACAAGGTAATTATTGTACAGACTATTCTGAAATTGTTTCTGGAGCATGGAATCAGTTGTGCATATGTAGCTGTGTGGGGTACGGCCAATACACAACAATAACGCCAGGCATGAAAAAGGTTTGCTGTTTAAGCCCTCTACCCTTTTTTTGGAAAAGGCATCTGGGGTTACATTGCTGAAAATCTGTACTTGCCTGTATTTTTGTCTGTCTTCAGAAACAGTATTTTGCTTTCATTTTAATACACTTCTCAACAATGACCAAAAACTTTCCTTTCATAATCCTCAATGTAGGTTGGGACTTCTATCTTATACTTTTGGGTGATAAGAGACAGATGAGTGAATTAAAGGAAAAAGGTATAATTCAATTTTCTGTCTAAACAGGTTGATTTGATTTGCTCAAATCAAAACTTGTCTCACTGCACTCTTCTGTAGGTTTCTTTAAATCTAAATGTTTAGTGTCCCTTCAAAATACACACAGGGTGCCACCACTAAAATGTTCTGAATAAAATTTTAAATGGCATCCATCTGTGCATGCAGGTATACCCACAGTGCTGTTGCAACTGCAAGGAACAGCAAGAGTTTAAGATATTATATTTGAACTGCTTGTTTTTCAGTCAGCTTGCAAACTTGCAGCATAAGTTACATTACCAGTGCAAAAAACATTAATTACTAGTTGCAAATTCTTAATGTAGTAACTTGGGGAACCTGTCCATTTAACTAAATGTATTAGTAAAATTGCATGTTTTTGTAAAATGCAAAATGTGCAACTTTGTTAAAGGCAACAAATTTAACAATTTGCATTAGTTTATTTTAATGATTTTGTTCATAATCATTAAATTTTTATTCTATATTTCAGAAGATGTCACCAAGAGGATTAATTCATTTGAATCGTCATTTAAAAAATGCATGGGCAGTTGCCAGGTTGATGATTAGTGATGGACAGGCACAAACCAATTTTGTACATGTTGCTCTACCTAGTGGTAGCACTGGATGCAAATACTATAATAATCTCTCTAATTCGCTCACTCCAGCAAATGTCAGAATACATTTTCTCCTGACTTCTCCTCCCATTTTGGATACATAGTCATAGATATTTCAGCATGAATAGAGACCCTTCAATCCAACTTGTCCATGCTGGCCAGATATTCCACATTAATCTAGTCCCATTTGCCAGCATTTGGCCAGTATCCCTCTCCATTCTTTCTATTCGTATACCCATCCAGCTATCTCTCTAAATGTTGCAATGGTACCAGCTGTCTCCAGCTATTGCTGGACCCTTTGCTGAGATTTGTATCGTAAATAGTTGCAGGTGAGGTGCTAGAGGCTGAAGATTTGGCTACTGTACCACTATTTTAAGAAAGATGGTAAAGATAAGCCAGGGGACTCTAGACCGGTGAGCCTGACTTTGGGCAAGTTGTTGGAGGGAATCCTCAGAGACAGGAATTACATTCCTTTTGAAAGGCAAAGACTAATTATGGATAGTCAGTATGGCTTTGTGTGTGGGAAATAATGTCTTGAATTTGAGCTTAATAATGAAGTAACTAAGGTTTTGAGGGCAGAGCAGTGGATGTGATCTATATGGACTTCAGTAAGGTGTTTGACAAGGTTATCCATGGAAGACTAGTTAGCAAGGTTAGATCTCATGGAATACAGAGAACTAGCCATTTGGATACAGTACTGGCTCAAAGGTAGAAGTTGGAGAGTTGTTTTTCAGCCCGTGTCCAGGAGTGCCACAAGGATCGGTGCTGGGTCCACTACGTTTCGTCACTTATATAAATGATTTGGATGTGAGCATAAGAGATATAGTTAGTAAGTTTGCAGATGTTACCAAAATAGGAGGTGGTGTGGACAGCAAATAAGGTTACCTCAGATTACAACAGGATCTTGATCAGGTGGGCCAATGGGCTGAGGAATGGTAGATGAGATGTTGCATTTTGTGAAAGCAAATCTTAGCAGGACTTCAACACTCCCTAGTATCTTACCAAGGAGTGTTTATTAACAAAGACCTTGGAGTGCAAGTTCATAGCTCCTTAAGGTGGTATGCTTTCCTTTATTGGTCAGAGTATTGAGTATAGGAGTTAGGAGGTCATGTGGCTGTACAGGATGTTGGTTAGGCTACTTTTTAAAATATTGCATGCAAATCTGGTCTCCTTCATATCGGAAGGATGTTGTGAAACTTGAAAGGGTTCAGAAAAGATTTACAAGGATGTTGCCAGGGTTGGAGGATCTGAGCTGTCGGGAGAGGTTGAATAGGCTGGGGCTGTTTTTCCTGGAATGTCAGAGGTTTAAGGGTGACCTATTATAAAGGCTTATAAAATCACGAGGGGTATGGATAGGATAAATGTCTTTTCCCTGGGGTGGAGAGTCCAGAACTAGAGGGCATAGAGCCCTCTAGTTTAGGGTGAGAGGGGAAAGATATAAAAGGGACTTCAGGGGCAGTGTTTTCATGCAGAGGGTGGTGCGTCTATGGAATGAGCTGTTAGAGGACATGGTGGAGGCTGGTACAATTGCAGCATTTAAATGGCATCTGGATAGGGATGGGTAGGGCTGACTAGATTAATGTTCCAGGATACAAATCCTACAAGAAGGATAGAAAGGGAGGCAAGAGGAGGGGAGTTGCACTTTTGATAAAGGATAGCAATAAAGCTGTGCTGAATGAGGATATTCCTGGAAATACATGGAAGTTAATTGGGTGGAATTGAGAAATAAGTGATGGCCTTTTATTGGGATTGTATTATAGACCCCCTAATAGTCAGAGGGAAATTGAGAAACAAACTTGTAAGGAGATCTCAGCTATCTGTAAGAATAATAGGATGGTTATGGTGGGGGATTTTAACTTCCCAAACACACACTGGGACTGCCATAGTGTTAAGGGTCTAGATGGAGAGGAATTTGTGTACAAGACAATTTTCTGATTTGGGTATGTGGATGTACCTACGAGAAGGTGCAAAACTTGACCTACTCTTGGGAAATAAGGCCGGGCAGGTGACTGAGGTGTCAGTGAGGGAGCCCTTTGAGGCCAGCGGCCATTATTCTATTTAGATTTAAAATAGTGATGGAAAAGGATAGACCAGATCTAAAAGTTTCATTTCTAAATTGGAGAAAGGCCAATTTTGACAGTATTAGGCAAGAACTTTCAAAAGCTGATTTGGAGGCAGATGTTTGCAGGTAAAGGGATGGCTGGAAAATGGGAAGCCTTCAGAAATTAGGTAATGAGAAAGTATATTCCTGTCAGGGTGAAAGGAAAGGCTGGTCTGTATAAGGAATGCTGGATGACTAAGAAATTGAGGGTTTGGTTAAGAAAAAGAAGGAAGCCTATCTAAGGTATAGACAGGATAGATCGAGTGAATCCTTAGAGTATAAAGGAAGTAGAAGTTTACTTAAGAGGGAAGTCAGGAGGGCAGAAAGGGGACATAGCTTTGGCAAATAGAATTAAGGAGAATCCAAAGTTTTTCCAAATACATATAAGAACAAAAAGGTAACTAGGGAGAGAATACAACCCCTCAAAGATCAGCAAGGCAGCCTTTGTGTGGAGCCGCAGAAAATGGGGGAGATAGTAAACTAGTATTTTGCATCAGTACTTGCTGTGGAAAAGGATATGGAAGATATTGACTGTAGGGAAATAGATGGTGGCATCTTGCAAAATGTCCCGATTTACAGAGGAGGAAGTGCTGGATGCCTTGAAACAGGTAAAGGTGGATAAATCCCCAGGACCTGATCGGGTGTACCCAAGAACACTCTGGGAAGCTAGAGAAGTGATTGCTGGGCCTCTTGCTGAGATATTTGTACCATCGATAGTCACAGGTGAGGTGCTGGAAGACTGGAGGTTGGCAAACATGGTGCCACTGTTTAAGAAGGGTGGTAAGGACCAGCCAGGGAACTATAGACCAGTGAGCCTGACCTCGGTGGTGGGCAAGTTGTTGGAGGGAATCCTGAGGGACAGGATGTATGTGTATTTGGAAAGGCAAGGACTGATTAGGGATGGTGAACATGGCTTTGTGTGTGGGAAGTCATGTCTCTCAAACTTGATTCTGTTTTTTGAGGAAGTGACAGGATTGAGGGCAGACCGGTCAGTGATGTATGTGGACTTCAGTAAGGTGTTCAACAAGGTTGCCCATGGGAGTTTGGTTAGATATCTCAGAATAGAGGGAGAACTCTCCATTTGGATACAGAACTGGCTGAAAGGTAGAAGACAGAGGGTGGTGGTGGAGGGTTGCTTTTCAGACTGGAGGCCTGTGACCAGTGGAGTGCCACAAGGATCGGTGCTGGGTCCTCTACTTTGCTCATTTACGCAAGTGAGCATAGGAGGTACAGTTAGTAATTTTGCAGCTGACTCCAAAATTGGAGGTGTAGTGGACAGCGAAGAGGGTTACCTCGGATTACAACAAGATCTTGACCAGATGGGCCAATGGGCTGAGGAGTAGCAGATGGAGTTTAATTCTGATGAGGTGCTGCATTTTGGGAAAAAGTCCTGCTAAGATTTGTACACTTAATGGTAAGGTCCTAGGGAATGTTGCTGAACAAAGACCTTGGGGTGCAGGTTCATTAGCTCCCTTGAAAGTAGAGGCACAGGTAGATAGGATAGTGAAGGAGGCATTGGGTATGCTTTTCTTTATTGGTCAGAGTATTGAGTACAGGAGTTGGGAGGTCATGTTGCAGCTGTGCAGGACATTGGTTAGGCCACTATTGGAATATTGCACGCAATTCTGGTCTCCTTCCTAACGGAAAGATGTTGTGAAACTCAAAAGGGTTTAGAAAATACTGACTTGGATGTTGCCAGGGTTAGAGGATTTGAGCGACAGGGAGAGGTTGAACTGGCTGGGCTTGTTTTTCCCTAGAGTGTCGGAGGCTGACGGGTGACCTTAGAGGTTTACAAAATTGAGAGCATTGATAGGATAAATAGGCAAAGTCTTTTCCCTGGGGTTGGGAAGCCCATAGGTTTAGGGTGAGTGGGGAAAGATATAAAAGAGACCCAAGGGGCAATGTTTTCATGCAGAGGGTGGTACGAACTGCCAGAGGAATGAACTGGAATGAACTGCCAGAGGAAGTGGTGGAGGCTGGTACAATTGCAACATTTTAAAAGGCATCTGGATGGGTATAGGTTTGGAGGGATATGGGCTGGATGCTGGCAGGTGGGACTAGATTGGGTTGGGATATCTGGTAGGTTGGCATGGATGAGTTGGACCGAAGGGTCTGTTTCCGTACTGTGCATCTGACTTTATTTATGGCAGCTCATTTCCCACACCAAAACCCTCTGGATACATTGCCTTTTTAGGCCCCTTTTTAAATCGATTCCCTCATCTTAAACCGAAGCCCTCTGGTTTTGGATTCTGTGGTGAAAAGGTCCTTGTGTATTCACCCTGTGCACCAAATGATTTTCTTAAACCTCGATAGGGTCACCCTTCAGCCTCCAATGATAAAGGAGAAAAGCCCCAGCCTAATCAGCCTTTTCCTATAGCTCAAACCCTCCAACCCTGGCAACATTCTTGTAAATCCTTTCTGAACCCTTTCAAGTTTCACAACATCCTTCCAATAACAGGGAGACCAATATTCTGAAAGTGCCCTGACCAAAGTCCTATACAGTCACAACATGGCCTCTGAACTCCTGCACTCAATACACTTGCCAATAAAGGCAAGCATACTAAATTCCTTCATACCCTGTCTACCTGCAACTCCAATTTCAAGAAACAATGAATCTGCACCCTAAGAGCCTCTGTTCAGTAACACTCCTGGACCATACTATTAAGTATAAAAGTCCTAGCCTGATTTGCCATGCCACAATGACCCCTCTTGTCTTAGTACTTAACTTTTAAGAATTTGTATTTCCTTTATCATTGTCGTCATAACTGCTTTGGGAGTTTCTCTTCCCTACTGTAGCTTTTTACGTATTCCTTGTCCTCATGAACTTTTATGCACACTGTCTAGGAGTTTAGGAACAATTCTATAATTTCAACTTTCCATCTTTCAAAGAATATTGCAATAATTCCATTGGTGCTTTGTTTCCCAAACATGCTTGGAGTAAGTACACTTTCACTCCAAGTGCCTATAGATTCATTGGAGTTGAGATCAGTGAGTTTATGGTTCTATGACTAGTTTCCTTCTGTAAACAAAGAACAGCTAAAGTTGAGAGTACTAAACACTTGTGTATTTTTGCTCTACAATAGGCAAAGTCACCTTGCATCAGATGGTAAAGTGATAATGTCAGTAATCCAGGACCCTGGGTCAGTCTGCAGATATGGGTTGGAACCCTACCATTGAAGGTGAAATTTTAAATCCAATAAGTCTCTGAAATAAAAAGCTAGCCTAATGGCAACCGTATTAGCAGCATCTCTTGCTGTGACGACCCATCTCTTTGTAATTGGAAGTAACATGCCACTTATGGAACGTGGGCATAACAAGACCAGGCCAAGAATGAATGCCAGATTTCCTTCCTTAAAAAAGACTGAATTAGATAGGTCTTCATGGCAAGAGATGCTAATACGGTTGCCATTAGGCTAGCTTTTTATTTCAGAGACTTATTGGATTTAAAATTTCACCTACAATGGTAGGGTTCCAACCCATATCTGTAGACTGACCCAGGGTCCTGGATTACTGACATTATCACTTTACCATCTGATGCAAGGTGACTTTGCCTATTGTAGAGCAAAAATACACCAGTGTTTAGTACCCTGAACATGGGAAAGATCTGATACAATGCAGCTTTTTTTTTAACCTAGTCAAAAGACAACGAAACCTAGGTGTTTGCTTCGGTCCTCTTTTGTCTGTGCCTTCTGGTCAGCAACACTCATAGATTGCAACTATGACCATTTACATGGTCCCAACATAAAAGGCTCATGAATGTTTGACCTGTACATGCATTCTGTGGTTCATTATTTCAGAATACTGCTGTTTTACTGCTTTGATAATAGCCTTGAGAGCTGCAAATGGACTGATACCTTTTAAGTAGAAGGAAAGCCCTTGAGAGATTTTTGCACAGTTAATTCTCTTCACTGTTGGTATATACTAAGTAACCTAATTAAGTCAGTCAACTACTTCAACTTTTCATTGTTCTGTCTTTGTCTTTCCTAACTATCTGAAAGACTGCCATGTGGAACAATGTTGTCAAACATTATCCTTCAAGGCTTGTGAAGTGTCTGGTGTTTGCAGGATTTTCTTAGTTGCACTTCAAGTTAGTTGAAAATAAAGCATTCATGCTGCAATAATTGTTCTTCCAGAACTTGATCAAGTACTCTGAAATAATATGGTTCAATTATTTTTAAACATTAAAAATTGTTTGAATTTTAGGATTCTCCGTTGAAGGCTGTGCAAATGCTTTGGGTAAACTTGATCATGGACACGTTTGCATCACTTGCTTTAGCCACTGAACCACCCACAGAAGCACTCCTGCTACGGAGGCCTTATGGCAGAAATAAACCACTAATTTCTCGTACTATGATGAAGAATATCTTGGGTCATGCTGTCTACCAACTCGTCGTTGTTTTTACACTCTTGTTTGCTGGTAAGCAGTGTTGTGAATCCTCCAGCTTCAGAATTTTTAATTAGGATTTAAATGCCAGTGGCTTGAGGTTAACTAAAATAGCATTTAAGATTTTAGTTAGAAAATGTTTTGATTTTGGATTACAAATGACTTCATCGGAGTTGATACTTGTAAGCTCTTTAAAAATCAGTAACTTAATTTATTTGTAGGATTAAAAAGCTGGAGCTGAAATTAGGTTTACTATAACTTCCTCTGGGCTACTTCAGAGGTTTGCATTGGCTCTGCAGAGGTGTTTTTTTTCTTCCCAAATTCTAGAAAGAATTGCAAGTTTAAAAACTGAGCCCAGCAATTCAGTAAAAAGAAATGAGGCCCAAAGGTTAGGTAGGTGTTTGTTAGCCAGTAAACTAATGGGACCTATTATTGTACAGTTGGAGTAGGAATCGCTTTTGATAAACTTTTTACAAAAGGGAAATCATTTGACTTGAAGAAAACCAGCAAGGTAGAGGAGGGGATCCTGTAAAATGTAGGTTTGAATTTTAATAAATCTTCCACTAAAAGAGCGGGTCAGCAGCTAGGAATACTGATGAGCAACTCATGCCTGACTCCCAAAAACCTGTCTACAAGACTGGAGTGACATAGAATACTCCCCACTTTATTGGATTGGTGCAGCTCCAACAACACTAAGCTTGGCACAATAGAGGACAAACCAGCCCACATCACATCCACAATCAACCACTCCTTCCTCCAACACCTGATACATGCTGCTACTATCTACAAGATGCACTGCAAAAATTCTCTCGCATCCTTAGACAGCTCCTTCCAAACCCCCAATCACTTTCATCTCGTAAGACAAAATCAGTAGGTACATGGGAACATATAGCAGGTGGGCTGCAGTGGTTCAAGATGGCAACTAGGGCTGGGCAATAAATGCTGGCCAGCCAATAATGCTCATCCCACAATGCTCACATCCCACACATGAATAAATATGAAGAAAACTTGTCTCTACTGTCTGATGGAATGGGAGTTGGCTGTTTCTAAATTTCACAAAATAAAGCAAAATGAAAACTGATCAAGCACGATGCTGAAATTCGGGAAAAATTAAAGATGTAAAGTTTTTCATGAAGAGAAGTAGATAAGTTATGTGCTGTGAAAAGAATGAACCCAACCTGAATTTGTTTACTTTGTTTAATTGAAATCCCAAAGCTTCACACTAGTTGTCCAGGCTAAATTTGCTGTGACCAATCACTTGGACATGAAGGGAAAGGCTATTTGGCTACAATAAGTAGCTTCTGTTGGAATTAACTTTCAATTGGGGATGGGGAAGGTTTTTTAATCTAAATTTATTTGACTTTGCAGATTTTGTAGCCATTTTGTATTCCTACTTGAATTTGTCTTTTAAATGTAACCTTTTCAATTAATTCAGGTGAAAAAATATTTGACATTGACAGTGGACGAAATGCTCCTCTTCACGCCCCCCCTTCAGAGCACTACACAATTGTATTTAATACATTTGTCATGATGCAGTTATTTAATGAAGTGAATGCTCGAAAAATTCATGGTGAAAGAAATGTTTTTGATGGAATTTTCAACAATATAATATTTTGTACAATTGTACTGGGAACATTTATTGTACAGGTAAGTGACTGCTTTGACAAACTTATGCTAATATTTGATTTTAAATATTGCACTTTTTCGTTTGCAGTCTCAATATTTATTTTTTTTCCAGATCATTATTGTTCAATTTGGTGGGAAGCCATTTAGCTGTACTAAGCTAACAACTGATCAATGGTTATGGTGCATTTTTCTTGGAATGGGAACACTAATCTGGGGACAGGTAAGCAATTTGCTTTTAGTTACCTTGCATTTTATTATAGGAACAGTTTGTCTTGCAGAGAAATCTTTTTTGTTTTCAATGTACTGTTACCATAAGTCAGTTACCAGTTGGAAATAATTTGTCATAACATTGTGAATATTTGTCATGATTCCCTCCTGAAAACAAAATTTGAATAAAAGGCAGAGTTGGTTTGTGAAGCATAGAATGCCTGGTCTAGATTGTTAGGTCTATTGTGATTTTAAATTGTCTAAGACTGGCCAGTGCCACTTTACAGAATTCGGTGATCTATATATTTCACGAAGTTTTCATGTTCTCTGGTGTTCGGAGGCTAATTATTTCAGTGTTGGATTGGTATTGATAGTAATCTGTTTAATACTTAAACAATGGCTAAGTGTTCTAACCTTTTGGTGGCTGGTGTTAACTAGATCACCAGCCATCTACAAATTGTTAGGAACACTTAGGCATTTCACTGGACAAATCTGTGCTAAGCTTTATGGAGTTTCAATTTGATTTATCATGTACTTAAGTACAATGAAGAGCTTTGTTTACAAGCAGTATAGGCCGATCAAAGTAAGCGAGGACATCCATTATGCTATGGACCAGGTCAGACCCCCTCAAGGTAGCCTAAACCCTAACTTTTCTAGTTTGTTTTAAGCAGGTGTTAGGTGGATATTTCAGGAGTGATGCAGCAGGCCCAACTACGCAAAACAATTTTATTTGCAAGACTATTGAATGAAACAAAGGAACAGAATATAGAATAACTTAACCTATTTGAAAACACAACATATTGTGTGACCTTCATAATTCTGTTCCAAATTCCTGCAATGATCCTCATAGACAGCTCTTGCCAAAAAAGGTAAAATCAAACACTGGGTCTTGCAAGGGAGAGATGGCAGAGATTCAGCATGGAACACCCTCCATGACTAGCAGCCTCAAACTGCCTGCTTGCTAAAAACCAAACAAGAAAAAAGTGGGGCTGGGAGAACTAGCCACACCCCATTATTGTACATGTTTTCTTAACCTGAAAACCTTTTTTCCCCTGAGGCAGTATCTGTCATAATCAAATTGGCTCTCGAACCTATCCAAACCAGATGCATTAGAACTTCTGGGGTTATGGCCCCTCTGGAAACAAAAACCAAGGACAACATTGTTAAAGGGGCAGTAGCATCTCACTTCATAGCATGGAAAAACAAACTTTGACAGTAGCATACAGATTACATCACTAAGGTTGTGCAGTAGGAAAGTTCAACATTTAACTAAATGCTGATCTTTTTATAGTCCATTCATCAGTCCAATAACAGGGAAGAAGTTCTTCAACCTACTGGTGAATGTATTCGAGCTTCTGTATTCTACCTGATGGAAGAGGTCCTGGGAAAGCATTGCTAGGGGTCCATGGCAAGAAGTGTAATTGAGCCCACAGATGGGAGGTTGGCTTCCATAATGTCCGGGCAATGCACATAACCATCTGGTGTTTTCTTACAGTCCTGGGCAGAGCAGTTGCTGTACCAGGCTGTTAAACAACTGGACAGTATGTTTCAATGGTGCACTTTAAGTTGGTGAGGGACCTTTTTATGGTCATGTCAAATTTCCTGAGCTGCCGAAGGCAGAGGTGGTGGTGGTGTGCTGCCTTGACCATCTCATCTATGTGGAAAGTCCAAGTCAAGTTAACTTTTAGGAACCTGACTCTCCCCTTCCCCTCAACCTCTGTTCCATTAATGTAGATAGGGGTATGTTCTCCCTTTTTGAAGTCAATGATCAGTTCTTTAGTTGTCTGATTTTTGGGAGAGAGATTTTTCTCATTGCACCACATTAGCAAGCCTTCTATCATCCTCCTGTATTCTGACTCATTTGATATGGCCTACCACTGTGGTAATCAACAAACTTGCAGATGATGTTTGTTCAGAATTTAGTAACCTGGTAGTGGGTGTACAGGAAGTACAGCAGGGGACTGGGGATACATCCCTTGGGTGGGGGGTGGTGGCTTCAGTGAGCTGCATTGTGAAGTTGTAGTGTGGGTCAGAAAGCTGAGGATCATATTGTGGAGGGCAGAGATGAGACCTTGGTCTGAGTTTTGAGATCAGTCTGGAGGGGTTAATGATATTGAAGGCAGAGCTGTAGTCGGTGAGGAGTCTGACATAGGTTGCCTTGTCCAGATGTTCCAGGGATGAGTGCAGTGCTTGGGGAAAGGGCATCCGCTGTGGAATGCTGTATCGGTAGACAGATTGCAGGGGATTGAGGCAGAGTAGAATTGATGTGGGCCATGACCAGCCATTCTAAGCACTGATTGTGGAGGTCAGAGCCACTGGACTAGTCATTAAAGTATGTTGCAGTTATTTCTCCTTTTAAGAGCAGTAACAAGGAATTTGAAGATAGCTAGTTTTTACTGTTTCTGATAAAACTTGCCCCTTAACCAGACTGAACAATTAGTATGCCAACCACACTGCATCTTAAATGTTTTTTTTTTTAAAAAAAAAAGGGGGGTACTTGGGCAAAAGCGATTGGAGATTAGGTCAAGAAGCAAAAGGACACCTCATTGAATCCTGTGGAATAATGCTATTGAACTGTTCCCCAGCAATTTTTCTCCACTTAACGTTTCTTTTGATTCATCTGTTAGCATGCATGTGAGTTTAGTGGTAGTGTTTATTAAGCAAGAGAGTTATGTTCATTGCTCGCTTGTCTTGAGAATGGAGGCTTTCTGCAGCTGTATTGTTCATGATCTGTCCGAAAGCAAATCTGTGATGAGCACCACTGGCCCACATTAACTGGTACTTATTCTTGTTTTTGAATGAATAGTTTGTCTATGGGCAAAGCTTCCATGAGCACACACTAAGTTCAGCAATCATCTCTACTCTGCATGCTCTCTCCCCCCCCCACCTTGAAAAGGCAACAGTAAATATAATTGAGTTCCAGTGAGGTGTTCAAAACTCCTCTTCCCGTTTCCTTGGTTTAAAACAGTATCATTTTTCCATTTTTGTCCTCAATATTAAGTCACATAGGCCAAGTGAGGATGGTAATTTCCTTCCCTAAAGGACATTAGTGAGGTTTGGTTTTTCTGACCATCGAATGGATTCATGGTCATCATTAATTCCAGATTTATTTTCATTGAATTCAAATTTGACCATCTGCTGTGGTGGAATTTGAACCTGGGTCCTCAGAACATCTAGGTGTCTGGATTAACAGTTCTGCAATAATCCCAGTAGGCCATTGCCCCCTCTGTAGACAAGACTACATTCAATTTGCCTTCCTAGTCACGATGTACCTGCTTAGACTCATCCTTTCAATGTTGGTCTGCAGTCTCTCCCATTTATCCTTCTCTTGATGGAATTCTGATCAATTTTAAACTTAGATTTGAAGTTGAAATCTATAGAGTATTGAATAAGCTAATTTGAATTCTTTGAATAAGCTGTTTGAATTTCTACACTGAGTTGAGAGAATTATTTTGAAGTTTAAGTGAAATTCAGTAGTTGACTTGAAACTAATGTTTCTGTTTATAGATGATTGCTACAATTCCAACAAGTCACTTAACATTTCTCAAAGAAGCTGGACTTGGCACACAAAAGGACGAGATACCAGAGGATGAGTTGGAAGAAGATATTGAAGAAATTGACCATGCAGAGAGAGAATTACGTCATGGTCAGATCTTGTGGTTCAGAGGTCTTAACAGAATACAGACTCAGGTATAAATGCAATATTATCAGCCATGCTCCTGTTGAATGGTAGAGCAAGCTCAAGGGGCCAAATGCCCTTCACCTGTTCCAATTTTCTTATGGTCTTATTTACCTACTTTTGGAATGGAAGAAAAGGCCTGTGCCAGGATTACCCCAGACTACTTTGCTTTTTATTAACTGTAACTCTACTGCTGTCCTGTAAACTCTTGCCTTTTAGTAATTTCTGCTTGTGTATTATAGATCGGATGGTTTTCTTTTTTCTTTCTTTCTTTCTCTCTCTGAACAAGCTGTCACATTCTCTGGTTCCTTGCAGATGGATGTAGTGAATGCTTTCCAGACTGGAACTTCCTTTCAGGGAGCTCTAAGGCGGCAACCTTCCATCGCCAGCCAGCACCATGATGTAACAAATGTTTCTACCCCTACACATGTAGTGTTTACTGCTGCCACTACTGCTTCTACTACTGTGGGGTGTGAGTTTTTCTTAGTGCATGACATTAACATTTCCTGAACCACATGCCTAACGTTTCTCATTTTCTCCCTTAGTACCCTCCAAACTTCATTTGTTTCAGTCTGTTCATGCAGTTTTCTTATGTGGTCACCAAGTCTTCAGATTTTATTTTCTTTGAGGGTTAGAACTCTTTAAAACTTGCAGAAAAAAATTGAAGGCTGAAATGGTCCTGCCAAATTTCAATACATAATTTGCATTAATATTCAAGTGCCTGTGTAAATGTTTGAGTATAAGCCCAGTTTTCAAGGTCCTTTATTTCTAATGTATAAAATGCCATTTTTAACAAATCCATAAACAATTGTTCTACTTATTAACAATAGATTTTTATCTCTACATTAATCAGATTCCGTGTTGGGCTGTATATTGCATACTTTTTTTTCTAGGTCTACATGTTTTCTGTTACAGCAACAAGAATGAAACTGAACACTTTGTGAGCAGCTTTTTACAGCATTTGCCATATTTTGTGGAACTCAACTAGTTTTTCTTTCCTTGCCTTATGTGCCTGAGTTAGTAAATGATTGTGCAATGTTTCCATGCAAACAGCCAAATCCATATTTCAAAGGAACAATAAGATCACACATTGTTTTCTGAATTTACTGTACTTCAAACTCAATCATATCAACTATCTTTTTGACTTTTAATAGTTTAAGGGGTTTGGCTACTTGTTTCTGTCCTAGCCTATTTGTTTGTATTACAATATTTTGTGCATTGGTTGAGTATTCTAAGAAGCAAGTTGTTCTGTTCAGTAGAATTGTGCTCAACTTGTGTAACTGACTGAAGTGTAAATCCTTGGAATTCTTAAACGTAGTCTGTCTTGTGGCTTTTTTATCCAAAATTTGAATTCCATAATTCTGAAGTTGATAAAGCAAAGTCCATCCTGGGATTGTCCAAGACTTATGAATAGTTCTACTCACTCCAGTTTAAGATGAATGATAAACTGATTATGGTCCTTTATCTCCACTTAATTGACTACCTGGATTGGTGTCAGGAAAGAAATGACTACTAGATTTTTTTATATGTTCCAAACTAATTCGTGCTGCTTCTGAGCACAATGCAATCCTACCCTGGTTTGATAAATCACTTCCTCTTTTCATTCCTAATACTATAAATTTCCTTCGGATTGCTAGTGTGGGGTGCTGGAAAAGCACAGCAGGTTAGGCAGCGTCAGGAGCAGGAACATGAATATTTTGGGCAAAAGCTCTTCATCAGCAATCAGCCCACTTCCCTGATGAAAGGTTTTTTGTCAAAAAAGTCAATTCTCCTGCTCCTCAGAAGCTGTCTAACCTGTGCTTTTCCAGGACCACACACTTGACTAATCTTCAGCATCTGCAATCCTCACTTTGGCCTAATGAAAAGAGCTTAGCTTTGCTAAATATGTTCTGTATCAATCTTTGCTCGTTGCAGTTCAAATTCTGTAGTGATGGAATAATCCTGTTTGACTTTGTATGTATTGAATTCCAGGTTGACAATTAATTTTTCTTAAAAGAAATCCAATCTGTTTTCCTGATTATCGTGCAAGGACAGTAACAGGGCTACTTCTAGACCAGTTGAGGAAGCATAAGCACCTAAAACATTTGCCACTTTTGGAATTCATTCTTTTCATCAGATCAATGATCAGAAGTCTAATAGCAGACATTGTATGATAACAGTAAACTATATATTTGTATGAAATTTTGCTTCATAAAGTCTCTGAATGCATTGGCCTTTCTTCTCCACCTCTTTCTCTCCCTTCTGTCCTCATCCTTGTCGTTCTTTCCCTCCCTCAATACAATTTAAATTCCATGTAAATAGCATTGGGCATATACATGAACATTTGCACAGGTTCTACTTAGGATTTTCGCATGTTTCATTTTCTTAATGCTGTGTTTATCTTAGGCTTGGCTTTTTATCATAGTCAGTGGCATCCTAAACCCACGCATGAGGTGGTCCTGTTTTGTAGCTCATGTTTTGCATTTTTGAAAATTTTTGGTAAAGTGAGGTTCATGAATCTTGGGAGCTGGTAAGTATTGCTGCATTAACTGCTTTGTTTGTATTTTATGGTACATCAGCTTAAGTGCTTACACCAAGGTAACATGCTTGTTTAAAGATTTTATTTACTGTTCTAAACGGTCTTAAAAGTTCTTTCCAGTTCTTCAACTTCCACTGCATACTGCACGATACAGATTTCAAATGTTGCTATGTAACTGGATTTCAACTCCATGCAGCTTAATCATTCTGTAACATTATCAGACCTAATCCGTTACTTCAAATATCTGACACTGTGTATATTTTCTTACAGCTCAGAGTGGTGAATGCATTCCGTAGTTCTTTGTATGAAGGATTAGAGAAACCAGAATCTCGCAGCTCAATCCACAACTTTATGACGCATCCAGAATTTAGAATAGAAGATTCTGACACTCACATCCCTCTAATTGATGAAAGTGGTGATGAAGAAGCACCAACAAAACGTGATACCTCACCTAGATTATCTCTCAATGAAAACAACAATGCTGTTGACAGTGGGATCCATCTTACAATCAACACAAGCAAGTCTGCTACCTCTTCAATCCCAGGAAGCCCACTACATAGTCTGGAAACGTCTCTCTAGTGTAAGCAGAATGTTAACAGACTAGATCGAGTGAGCTACAAGAAAAGAAAATTGGGTCTTTTTACACTGTGTGATTGACAAGATATTCTTGTCTTGGACTTCAACAGAAGACACACCAAGAATGTAGATACTTAAGCTTTCTGCCAGACTAAGGGTGCTTTTGGAACTCCAAGTGACACACCAACCTGGTATAAAAATGACTTGCTTTGAGGATTTGTTCTGTAACAGAGGATGAAAAATCAACTTGTAAGAATTGTCCTGAGCAGTGTGTTAGCTGAACATTTAGTTTTTCTTGATTTTTCTGGATGGTGTTTTTCAGGCCCTGCCTCATTGATACTTTAATTTCTGCTACTTGGCTGTTAATATTTTTGAATTATTTATGTTTTAAATAACGCAGTTCTGTTTACAAGGTTTGTAGATACTTCTGTTTGTAGGTAGGTGGCTTCCTGACACACGATGCAGAGAAACTAATCCTTCAAATACTACTGGTATTTTCAGGAAAAAGGGTGTTTCAATTGAAACTGTACTAAATATGCCTGTGATTTACTTGTTAAATATTGTAGATAAAAAGCATAACTTGTAGCCAAATAATAGATAACACTACTAACATACAATACTTAAGCATTGTTTTATGGTCCCTTTCCCAATGAAGCCCCTAAATACTTGCACAGATTTTTCAATGATTGTTTCAGAATCTAGTTTCTGGGAAATGAACTGCAAAGATTTTCTCTACACAAATGAGTATGGGTGAAATGTTAAGTGGAAGAAAACAGCCATGTATAATGAGATTCTTCAGAGTATTTGTCAACTCATCAAATGGATTAAATCAAATGCATCATAACTTTAGTCTATCTGTGTTTGTCCTTAAATGTTAGATTTGTTCAGATGTGAGCACGGCTTTTTTTGTTAAATTTGCTATTCTAGCACCCGTGCTGATGACAACTTTGAAAATCTGTTCTTTTATAGCATTCTTTGTTTAATGATTCAATAGAGTATCTTTCTCCAGTTAACCATTTTTTCTGCCCTTTGGGCATATCAGAAATTATTGGGGGTGGAGCACAATGCATTGCATCACGTAAATACATTTGATTTCAAAGTGGATAACCTTTTGTGGATCATGATTTTAAATGAAAAGGCTGGAGTACAGTGCAAAACTACTGAAGCATTCAGTTGCACTGGTTTTCGACGTGGTGCATTTTGATAAATTCCGATGTTTTAGAAATGGTGTGGGGTGGGATGATTGGCAAAAAATCCTAAGTCATTGTGACATCTCTTAGGCAGGGGAACTCCACAACTGCTTCAGTGAGGCAGTGTAGTAATATTTCTGCACTTGTGTAGATAAATGTATATAGAACTAATTTTCTTTGAACATCCCACTGCAGCAAGACTTCTGAAAGTTAATTAAATTTGGTGCTTTCAGAAAAGACAAGTACATGAATAATAAAGATTTGGAGGGATATGGAGCAGGCAGGTGGGACTAGATTTAGTTTGGGATTAAGTTCAGCATGGACTGATTGGACCAAAGGTCTCTTTCCATGCTGTATGACTCCATGTACTACATTTCACTGTTACAGAAAAGCATTATATTTTTATTGTAACGTGATGGGGTGGCAGGGGAAGTGGTACTTAAATATCTCATTGTACAATCGGATATTTGAGTTAAGTTTATAACTCCCTATGTATCCTAAATACTTTTTTGCAGGTTTGGAAGAATAAAATATAAAGTCTAGTGAATTTAGCATTGTGTCCCATTTTGGCCATTACAGTAATTTATATATTACTAATGCCAGCGGAGTGTCTATTTTGGAACCAATTATTAAATGTTTAACCAATCAACTAAAATGTCAAACTTCCGTGTCAGGTGTTCTTTAACTTGTACAAAATGTGTGCTGTGGGAGGTATATTGAACTGTAATGGTAACCTTTGGATGAATGATCCAAGATGCTACTATTGTAGCAATATTTAAAATGGAAAATATGCCTGTGGATGAGTTTCTAATGTGTACATATTTCAAGAAATGAGTTCAATGAAGATGAACACTAATCAAAATTAGACTGTAAAGACAATGTACAAAGCTGTTAAAAGCTGCATGCCTTCTGTTATTGAGCACTTTGCAATTTTATATTGAAATTTAGTGCAAGTTGAGTTATTTAACAAGAACAATTTCTCAATCGTTTGTCTACCTGCTGAGTCTGAGCTACATTGTGTACTCCAGCTATGTCTGAAATTCCCTACAGTTTATACATCCCTTTTTGTGAGCTTCTGCAGTTGACCAAACCTTTGGTCATCCACTTTCTTGATTATCTACTGCTTGACATCAAATTATCCACAACAGCCTAGGTCATTTTTTTTTACTGTATTAAATACTCATTTTGAGTTCTGGCACCTTAGTTGTTCGTTGTCTTCAAAAGTGAGCTAACAAATTTAAACAGCCCTTCTTGATCTGTCATATCCAATTGCATTGCCAGTTTATTATTTGCTGTTGTCTAGTAACTAAATTGCATATCTTCAACATTCATTCCTGATCGTTGTACTAATCCGTTTCCTCAGCAAAATTGGAACCTCCATTAATTGATTAACAATGCTAACCAATTGGAATACTGAAATACTTAGAACAACTTAAGATCAGTTATATATTATGATTGGACATCCTTCAGAATAAATCTGATTTTAGGGCACAGAAAAAAGAATCTGATTTTAGTTCCTGATCACTACAGAAAGTACTCCATTTGTGTAGGTTTTTTATACAGAGCTGATAGGATGTGATTCCTCTGCATGTTAATTAGAAATCATGAACTGATTTTTGGACTATATAAAACAAATGTTTGGTTTTTAAGCTTTTTACCAAGTTGATGACTTAACTGGAAGTCTAGTAAAATTCATAACTGTACAAACCCATACACCTTTACAGCATCTGACAAACTCTCCAGTTCAAGAAGGGAAGTGATTGAGAAGTTAGAGCTGTTTCCAGTTTTAGAATTGTTTTTCTACTACAATGTGGGTCTGCATGATCAATTGTACCATTATAAATCAAAATTGAATTGATAGTTCTCATTGTCATCTCTTCAAATCAACTTATTTTGGTGGATAAACCAGCATCTTTAATTTTCTATCTGCAGTTCCTTGGAACAGAGTACAAGTGGCTTTTAAAATTGACAATCCTGCATAAAGTTTAAAAATCATAACACCAGGTTATAGTCCAACAGGTTTATTTGGAAGCACTAGCTTTTTGAGTGCTGCTCCATCAGGTAGCTGTGGATCCAGGACCGTAAAGACACAGAATTTAGTTTTTTTTTTAAAAAAACCATGTAACTTGAAACAACAGCAATCTAGGTTTGTTCAATACATTTAAGTCTTTCATCTTTTAGAATGGATGGCAGGTTTCAGTTCATTCACATGTAAATCCCAGCATTTAAGTCCTGTTCGAGATAGTTGAAATCTGTTAAATTCTGACAATGCATTAAAGTGTGAGGTTAAAGTCTATTTCCCAATCATGGGACATACTGGTTCTATTTCCAGTGTAACACTTTATAAATACCATGGATTAACTGCCTGCAGGTGGTTTTGCTCAAAGCGCACAATCTGCAAATGCAAATTCACCCCATAGACTGTGTTTGAGTGAGTGTGAGATGGACATAAGTCTTGAGGTGAATTTGCATTTGCAGATACATTCTTTTGTGTGCTTTTTTTCCACAATCTCTGCAGGCAGTCAACCCATTTAATATTTTTATAAATTCCACTTTGGAAATAGAATCAAATCTGACTCCAGATTGGGAAACAAATGCTAACATTTTGCCTTTTAATATGTTGTCAGAGCTGAAATCTTTTTCTTTGTAACATGTTAAGTTTTATATTGAATGTTTTAAATTCTGGGATTTACATGTGAATGAACCAAAATCTGCTACCCATTCTAAACTATGTAAGACTTAATATATTGAACAAACCTTGATTGTTGTTTGTTTCAGTTACTTTTTTTTTAAACCATAAATTGTCTTATCTTGCTCCCCAGCTACCTGATGGAGCAGTGCTATGAAAGCGAGTGCTTCCAAATAAACCTGTAGGAGTATAACCTGGTGTTGGGTTTTTTAACTTTGTTCACCCCAGTCCAACACCAGCTCCTCCACATCCATCCTAGATAGTTTATCCTCTGCCAAGATGAATAAGCTCTTAATTCTATGTTCTCAAAAGATATAAATAGAGTTGAGGACCTTTTTTCATTAAAGGTGGTAGGGATCTGGAACTGTTCAAGGGTAGTAGTGATGAATCAACTTTTTTTCTTTTTTAAAAAAAATCACAGTTCAAGCAGACAGTCAGCTGGGCTGTAGACCTAATGGATGAAGGTGAGATTAGGTTGGGTGACTGTATATTGACCCCCAACAGAGACATTTTTCCTTCCCCCCCCCCCAAAGGATGTGGGTGTAGTTAAAAATGTCAATATGTTGATGCCTAATTATCTTTGAACTGCTGCAGTCCGTCTGCTGTTTCTACTGGGCAGGTATTTATGAACAAATATTTTGAAAGGCCAATGTGGAGTTCTATCGGGATGGTATGTCAGTGTTCCCACACTTCTGTCCTTGTCCTCAAGTTCTGGTTTTAGAAGATGCTGCCAGAGGTCTTGGTTGGTTGTTGTCGTGCATCATGCATACATATGCAGTGGCAACCTACACATTTATGCTCTCTACCACTAATGTATCATGAATTATGAGCAGAAATAGACACCTAAAACCTGTTCTATCCTCCAATAAGATCATGGCTGATCTAATTACACCACATTCCCACCTTAACTCCTTTTCCCTCTCATCAAATTTACCTACCTCTTCTATACCGTTCAGGCGCACACCTGAAAAGGCTATAGAAGCAGTGTTCCAACAATGTTGCCACCTTCTATGCCCCTCTTTATTTTAAAAATGACCATCGTTTTAATTCTCCAACGAAATGTACTTTTCACATGTCAAGATACTTCCAGATATAATGTTGCAAAATAAATTAGCTAAGAGGCAAACTATAGCCTCCACGTTGCTGCAGACAGAGCTGAACATATAAACTATCAATGGTAGACTTCAGGATGATGGGGACTTGGTGCTGAAAATGCATTGAATGTTGTGATGAGATTGAGATTTTTCTCTTTGAAATGGTCATAGCCTAGCACTTGTCATCCCATTTTATTGTGACCTTATTGTCTCTAGTGGCATGACTTCTCAGGAGTTTCACAGTAATGTGAAAGGAATACAGTTAAGATGTATGATCCATTGGTCTGTTTTGTCTGGGCCTTCACTTCTTGGCCAGCTAAGCTTTGTTTCTGCTTTGGAGATGCTGGTGTTGGACTGGGGTGTACAAAGTTTAAAAATCACACCACCAGGTTATAGTCCAACAGGGTTAATTGGAAGCACATTAGCTTTTGGGGTGCTGCTCCAAAAGCTAGTGTGCTTCCAATTAAACCTGTTGGACTATAACCTGGTGTTATGATTTTTAACTTTTTGTTTCTGCTGGTCTCTCTTCCAAAGCCCTTCAATACAGCCTGACAGTCTTTTGTAATACAAGATTGCATGCCCAGGCGGTTGTGGCAAATAGCTGTTTCACAGTATAAGGAGGTCTTTTGAGACCATGTACCCATTGACTGTAGTTGAGGTAGTGAATGTCATTGAGTTAGCAATGAATATACGCTGATTAAACTAGTATCTTCCAGGCTACCAGTGACCTTATCCTGACCAGATGCTGAAGATAGATATTAGACAGTAATAATCTATTTCTTTTTATTTGTTGAACACCTCTTGAGCTATAAGAGACTAGAAAATCTTGTTTTCTGTTGTGGTTCTGTTCGCCGAGCTGGGAATTTGTGTTGCAGACGTTTTGTCCCCTGTCAAGGTGCTCCTGTGAAGCGCTTCTGTGATCTTTCCTCCAGCATTTGTCGTGGTTTGAATCTGTCTCTTCCGGTTGTCAGTTCCAGCTATACGTTGCAGTGGCTGGTATATTGGGTCCAGATCGATGTGCTTATTGATTTGAATCTGTGGATGAATACTTATTCAATCAATAAGCACAACGAGCTGGACCCAATATACCGACCACTGCAACAGACAGCTGGAACTGACAACCGGAAGCGGCAGATACAAACCACTATAAATGCCGGAGGAAACATCACAGAAGCGCTTCACAGGAGGCTCCCAAGCACTGAGGATATCATCTAGACGGGATGAAACATCTGCAACACATTCCCAGCTTGGCGAACAGAACCACAACAACGAGCACCCGAGCTACAAATCTTCTCTCAAACTTTTGTTTTCTCCTAAGCAACTGCAGGGAGATGATAAAAAGGTAAAGATTTTACAATCTTTAAGTTGAAATGTTGAGGTGGTTGGGGTGGGGGGGGGGGGTTTCAAAGGAGATGAGACTTTTTTAAAGTGTGGTAGTTACCTGGAATGTGCTGCCAGGGTTGTGGAGGAGGCAAATACAAAAGGGGGTTTTAGACAAGCCTATGAATGTGCAAGGAATGGAGGGATATGGATCAAGAGCAGGCAGAAGAGATTAGTTTAATTTGGTGTCATGTTTGGCACAATATCATGGTCGGATGACTACAGCACAGGAACAGGCTCTTCCAGGTTTTTGTCATTATCAAGAAGTGTGCTAAGATCAGACTTTATAGACTAGTGGTTTGCTGCTGTTCTATACTTGGCCTCTGCATGAAAGCTGCAGCTTTTGCAATCTACGCTAATTTCAACATCAAGTGATGTTCCTGGAGCTTGTGGAACCTGGCAGCCTCTACTACCACATTACCATGCTATCACTTATCAATGTTGACTATCAAATGACTATGGATACCTGTCATTTCACACTTGTTTTTCTTTGTGGGAATGTGGAACATTCCTTTTTGATAAATCAATGATGTCATTTTTACTGATTGCAAGGGATGAGAAATTGTAAAAAAAAAAAAAAAAATAATCTGTTTTACTTCCAATTTGTATCCTTCCCTCACCTGGGCCATCTGACCTTTTTTTTTGGTGCTTTGTGTTCAATTCTGGGGATTTGTTTTCCACCAGTATCTACTTCAAACCTGCTGGCTTCTGCAAGGACTCAATTTAATTTCACTTAGTTTCTGTCTCTTCCACAGTGGTGCCTCTGACATGTTGATGTCATTTTTCTGTTGCAAGGATTTCCTCCACTGCCACAGTGCTGTTCTCTTTTCTCTTCCCAACCTCCTCCTACCACCCTTCCACTACTGAGAATAAGATTCCACTTGTCCTCAATTTGTGCCTTAGCATGTAATCACAGAAGGTTTAACACTTGCTATTTACTACTGCCATCCTGACTGTCCAAGGTCTCAAAACCAGTTTCCAGGTCAATCAGTTTGCTTGTACTAAATTGTCTATTATACTGTGTTCACTTTATGTAGTCTCTTTTGTATTTGCAAAATTAAATGTGGACTTGATCATCACATTGGGATTAGCACATTTTGAGAAGATTCGTAGCTCGGCTTGAGGTTTTGGATGTAGGTTTGCTTGCTGAGCTGCAAGGTTCATTTCCAGATGTTTCATTACCCTACTAGGTAACGTCAGTGGGCCTCAGGCAAAGCAATGCTGAAAATTCCTGCTCTCTATTTGTTTGGATTTCTTTGGGTTGGTGATGTTTATTTCCTGTAGTGAACTCCCTATTCCTTTTCTCGGGGGGTGGTAGAGTGGGGGTCTAACTCAAATTCCTAGAAGCATGGCATTCCAACTGAAACTCCTAACTGTGTTTGTTGATAGATCCCATCTACCACCCCCTGAGAAAAGGAACAGGAAGTGAGTTCACTGCAGGAAATAACATCACAGGAAATGGCATCACCAGCCCAAACAAAAGAGAAAGCAGGAATTTTCAGCATTGCTTTTGCCTGAGGCCCACTGAAGATGTTACCTAGTGCGGTAACAAAATGTCTGAAAATGAACTTTACAGCTCAGTGAGCAAACACAACATCCTCATGTGACAGATGTATACTGTCCATAAATAATAAATTACAACACAAAAACAGGCCCTCCACATCTGTGCTGATCCAGATCCTCTCTATAAACCTATAGCCTATTTCCCAAGGCTCTATATCCCACTGCTCCCTGCCTATTCATCTATCTGTCTAGATAGATAGACCTTTACCAGCTCCACTGCCAATTTAGAGGTAAGCACAAAGTACCCACTACCATCATGACAATATAGACAATCACTTTCCATGCATTATCTCCCTTAAACATTACCCCTTAGCTTGAACTTGTGACACTTAATTAAGTTTCCCCTACTCTCTTTGAGGGAGGGAAAGAACAGAAGAGAGAGGTAGAGGGGAAGGGAAGAGAAAAGCTTTTTGCTCTTCACACTTAGGTCTACAAAATCATGACAATATAGACAATCGGGTTCCCCTCTTTTCCCCCACCTCCAACTCTCTACTCAACCTCTTTGTAGCTAGTGCACTCTATACCAGGCAACATTCTGACGTACCTGCTCTGTACCCTCTCCAAAGCATCCATATCCTTCTGGTGATGTAGTGACGAGAGCTCTGTGCAGTATTCCAAATATGGCCAAACTAAAGTCCTATACAACTAATAGTACCTGCCAACCCTTGTACTCCATACTCTGTCTGATGAAGGAAAACATATCATATACTGTCTTGACCACTATTGATTTGCATTGTCACCTTCAGGGTACAATGGATCCAAACACCCAGCTCTCTGTACATTAATTTTTCCTAGGGATTTTTTTATTTACTGTATGGTTCATGTTTGAATTGCGGGCGGGGGGGGGGGGAAGCTACAGCTACAGCATTCCAAATTAGGTGGCAAATCAGATTAGCGATTGTTTGGTTTAGATGTTTGCCATTAGATTAGATTACTTAAATCTGCAGAGTATACATTTACAAGCATACGTTTTACAATTTTACTGGTTTTATTTTCAGATGTGTAGTCAAACATAAATTTAATTGACTAGCTAAGTTTAAAGCAGATGAAAGATAAGAATTTTTAGGGAGGGAATTCTATACCTTGCAGTCCAGATGGCTGAAGGCACATTATCAAGTGTTTAGACAAAGAAAATGGTGAGGAGTGCAAAGAAGATCACCGCTAAAGGAGACCAGAAGACAGCGAGAAAGTTCCCCAAAGAGAGACCAGGGTTTTGTATGCCAGCGTGAGACTTTTGTTCCGTGTTTGCAGCGTGTGCTCTGTCAGTGGAACCTCGTTTTCTCTTTACAACAATTGGGAGAAGGAAGAACGAATGGGTTATGCGTAATCCCAGCATTCCTTGCGGCGATGAAAGTGCTCTACATTAACCAGTGAAACCAGGAGAATGTATGCAGTGCGTTCACTGTACCTTCAAGCTCAAAGGAAACTGCTTTGATAATGTAAGTAAACAGACACTAGCATGCACTGTGCCTGTCCAGCTAGCTCGTCATTTTTGGCACCCGCAGTTTAAAGATTCTTACCTGTCTTTTGCTTAGCCCTTCAAATACGATTGGTTGTTGATAGCATATAAAATTACGTAATAAGTTTATGTCTGGTTCGGAGCAAATGGATTTCACGGGGGCATTAGGGCGCCGGTCTGGAGCCTGAACCGAATCTTCCAGACTGAACGGCAGCAACGTCTTCAAAAATTCAAAATTGGCCGCCGGAGCGCACGCGGGTCAACACAGCTCAGCGCATGCGCAGACTGGAGAGGTTGGCGAAGGACGGAGCTCAGACACGCACGCGCTAGTATTGAGAGGCAGGATTGAAGCGCAGAGCACGGTGCGGGCATGCGCCTCCGGAGGGTGGCTTGAAGGCGGCTACACGTCCCATGGTGGAGTGTTGTTGCAGCTTGAGGCCGCGCGTTGTGGGATGGCGGACGGAGGTCCGGAAATCCTTTCTTAACGTTTCTCCGGTCCACCACCTTTGTGCGCCATGGCCTCCGCTCTGGTAAGGGAAAGAAGTGAAGGGTGAACGGTCGACGGGGCAGACCTTGAGGAGGCTGTTCGGCCCCTATCGCCTCTGCTTTCTCGGACAAGAATAGGCCTTTCATCCCGTCGAATCTGTTCTACAATTCAGTGAGATTATGACTGATTTGTGGTCTGGCTCCATATTCCGTAATACATTCGCTTAACAAAAGTTTATTTGCTTCAGTTTTAAAGTTGACAACTGATCTAGATTCTAATGCCGTTTGTTGAAGAGGGTTCTATAACCCTCTACCACCCTTTTTGCGTAGAAGTGAGATCTTTCCTGAATGATCTGGCCTTAATTTTCCATCTATGTCCCCAGTTCTTGAGTTTCCAATCAATGAAAATAGTTTATATTTATTATCCTGTTGCTTTCTCGCCTGTTCCTTGAAGTAGTTATTCGCTTAGTCCCACTTCAACGCCATTGCTCTTTCCCTGCCAGCTTGCCGCTTTTCCAGCATTTGCCCTTTCATTGAATCTGCTTCCACTAACTTTAAGGGGTTTGATTACAGATCATGACAACAATGTTTCCCCTCTGGTTCTTTTGCTGTCCTCTATGTTAGTGAATTAGTGAATATTGGAAAACAGCTATTGTTAATAAAACTGAAAGACAAACTCAATAATTTGGGATGACCCAAAATTCTCTGGTGGAAATAAATTGATTATGAAGTGTAGTCACTGTTGTGAAACAAAGGGAAGCCACTACATTGATAGAAAGGACTCTGTAATATGACTGCGACCAAGTAACTGATTTCTTTTTAGGTTGACTGAGTAGTAAGAGTTGTTTGGCAGAGCATGACTAACTCCTCAACCTTTCTACAAAACAGTTCCAAGGGATTTTTACCACCCACTTGGATCCTTGGTTTAACTTCTTGTCTGAAAGACTCTACCTCTGATCATGCAGCACTTGGACGCTACATTTGACTCTCAGCCTAGACTTTTTAAAACCTGGTCTTTAGAGTCTCTGATTCTGTCTCAATAAGAGCACTCCCCATTGGGTCATGCTGACACTTTGGGGATGCCAGTTGCTCTACGTACTGATTGTATTACATTGATAGGAAAAGACCAGCTGATTCATCAGAACATAGCAGGTATAGTTAGTAAATTTGCAGATGACACCAAAATTGGAGGCATGATAGACAGCAAACAAGGTTACGTCAGAGTACAACGGGATCTTGACCAGACGGGCCAATGCGCTGAGGAATGTTAGATGGAGTTTAATTTAGATAAATGTGAGGTGCTGCATTTGTAAAAAGCAAATCAGAGCAGTACTTATACAGTTAAAGATCAGGTCCTAGGAAATGTTGCTGAACAAAGAGATCTTGGAGTTCTGGTTCATTGTTCCTTGAAAGTAGAGTCGCAGGTAGATAGGATAGTGAAGAAGGCATTTTGTATGCTTTCCTTCATTGGTCAGAATACTGAGTATAGGAGTTGGGAGGTCATATTGCGGCTGTATAGGATGTTGGTTAGGCCTCTTTTGGAATATTGCATGCAATTTTGGTCTCCTTCCTACCAGGAGGATGTTGTGAAACTTGAAAGGGTTCAGAAAAAATCGACAAGGATGTTGCCAGGGTTGGGGGATTTGAGCTATAGGGAGAGGCTGAGTTGGCTGGGTGTTTTCCCTGGACCTTCGGAGGCGGATGGGTGATCTTATACAGGTTTATAAAATCATGAGGGGCTTGGATAGTATAAATAGAAAAGGTCTTTTCCCCTGGGGTGAAGGAGTCCAGAATGAGAGGACATAGGTTTAGGGTGAGAGGGGAAAGATATAAAAGGGTCCTAAGGAGCAACTTTTGCACACCGAGGGTGGTGCATGCATGGAATGAGCTACGAGAGGAAGTGGTGGAGGCCGGTACATTTGCAACATTTAAAAGGCATCTGGATGGGTATATGAATAGGGTTTAAAGGGATATGGGCCAAGTGCTGGCAAATGGGAGTAGATTAGATTGGGAATCTGGTCAGCTTTGACGAGTTGGACCGAAGGGTCTGTTTCCATGCTGTACGTGGTTAGCATTGCTGCCTCACAGTGCCAGGGATGTGAGTTCAATTCCCGCCTCAGTCAACTGTCTGTGTGGAGTTTGCACATTCTCCCCGTGTCTGTGTGGATTTCCTCCGGGTGCTCTGGTTTCCTCCCACAGTCCAAAGACGTGCAGGTTAGGTGAATTGGCCATGCTAAATTGCCTGTAGCGTTAGGTGTAAGGAAATGGGTCTGGGTGGGTTGCTCTTCAGTAGGTCAGTGTGGACTTGTTGGGCCCAAGGGCCTGTTTCCACACTGTAGGGAATCTAGTCTTTTAAAAAAAAAAATCAGAAATCATGACAACTTAAACTCATGGACTAACCTATCCTTTAGATTCTGGGTAATCCAAGATGGGAGGATGGGAGAAAGTTCTGGCTGTAACAGCTGTTCCTTTTTTTTTTGGAGGTATTTTAGGTGCTGGAGGTGATTTCCTTGAATTCCAGGAGCAGCAATTACTGTTTTATATGCTGTTTCTTTGTTTTGGAACCTTGGAGGGGAAAATAAAGTCAAAACAACAGCCCTATTAAAAGGGAGAAAAGCAGTCAAAGGAAGCACATGGTGAGGTCATTGCAAAGGAGAGAGAGAACCTGCACAGTTACTGCCTTTGCTGTTTGAATTAATTGTCGCTGGACGTTGGAGTGCATCTGGGAAAATTAACAAACAGTGAAATTCACAACTGATCTTGGAGGAACTGTTGGGTGAAGTTCACAGCACAGAATCAGATAAGTTAATCGTTGTTTTTAAGTGTGGCCTACAGAGAATCTGCAGTAGGGAGTAGAGTGGGTTCTTTCTTGATTATGTTTTTGGAGATATGTCTCTTGATTAAACTTTAGCCATAACTATTAATTTAACCTGGGGCAGTGTTTGTAGAGGAATAAGATGGTGTTATTTTCTGGGTCTGTAGATTGTGAAGGAGCAAAAATGGCCTTTGCAGTGATATGTACTACTTGTCAGATGTGGGAGTTTAAAGAGAGTTTAAGGGTTACTGCGGATTATATCTGCCATAAAATGCTGTTAGCTGCGAATCTTATTAGATCGAGTGGATCGGTTGGAGAGACAGTTAGAAGCGATGAGGAATTTGGAACAGCAACAGTATGTGATGGATGGCAGTTATAGGAAGGGGGAAAGTCTCGGATACAGTCACATAGATGGGTTAACTCCAGGAAAGGTAAGCGAGGTAGGCACCTAGTGCAGGAGCCTTTTGTGGATATACCTATTTCTAACAGGTATGCTGTTTTGGAAAATGTAGTTGGTGATGGATTCTCAGGGGAACGTGGCACGAACAGCCACGTTTCTGGTATTGAGACTGGCTCTAATGCAACAAGGGGTACATCAGCTTCCAAGAGATCAATTGTGTTAGGCGATTCTCTAGTCAGAGGTATAGACAGATGTTTCTGTGGCCAGCAGCGAAAAAGCAGAATGGTGTGTTGCTTCCCTGGTGCCAGGATCAAGGATGTCTCAGAGAAGGTGCATGGGGGAGAGGGGCCAGCAAGAGGTCATTGTCCCTATTGGAACCAACGAAATAGGAAGGGGAAAGGTTGAGATTCTGAAGGGAGATTACATAGAGTTAGGCCGAAATTTAAAAAGGAGGTCCTCGAGTAGTAATATCTGGATTACTCCCGGTGCTACGAGCTAGTGAGGGCAGGAATAGGAGGTTAGAGCAGATGAATGCATGGCTGAGGAGGTGGTATATAGGAGAAAGATTTAGATTTATATTTTCGGATCATTGCAATCTCTTTTGGGGTAGAAGTGACCTCTACAAGAAGGACAGATTGCACCTAAATTGGAAGTGTTCTAATATACTGGCAAGGAAATTTGCTCGAGCTGCTCGGGAGGATTAAACTAGTAACGTGGGGGGGTGGGACCCAGGGAGATGGTGAGGAAAGAGATCAACCTGAGACTGGTACAGTTGAGAACAGAAGTGAGTCAAACAGTTAGGGCAGGCAGGGACAAGGTAGGACTAATAAATTAAATTGCATTTATTTCAATGCAAGGGGCCTAACATGGAAGGCAGATGAACTCGGGGCATGGTTGGGAACATGGGACTGGGATATCATAGCAATTATGGAAACATGGCTCACGGATGGGCAGGACTGGTAGCTTAATGTTCCAGGATACAAATGTTACAGGAAGAATAGAAAGGGAGTCAAGAAAGGAGGGAGAGTGGCATTTTTCATAAGGGATAGCATTACAGCTGTACTGAGGGAGGATATTCCCGGAAATACATTCAGAGAAGTTATTTGGGTGGAACAGAGAAATAAAAAAGGGATGATAACCTTATTGGGATTGTATTATAGACTCCCGAATAGTCAGAGGGAAATTGAGAAACAAACTTGTAAGGAGATCTCGGCTATCTGTAAGAATAATAGGGTAGTTATGGTGGGGGATTTTAACTTTCCCAAACATAGACTGAGACTGCTATAGTGTCAAGGGTTCAGATGGAGAGGAATTTAAGTGTGTACAAGACAATTTTCTAATTCAATATGTGGATGTACCTACGAGAGAAGGTGCAAAACTTGACCTACTCTTGGGAAATAAGGCAGGGCAGGTGACTGAGGTGTCAGTGGGAGAGCACTTTGGGGCCAGTAACCATAATTCTAATAGATTTAAAATAGTGATCGAAAAGAATAGACCAGATCTAAAAGTTGCAGTTCTAAATTTGAGAAAGTCCAATTTTGACAGTACCAGGCAAGAACTTTGGAAAACTGATTGGGGGCAGATGTTCGCAGGTAAAGGGACGGCTGGAAAATGAGAAGCCTTCAGAAATGAGATAACCAGAGTCCAGAGAAAGTAAATTCCTATTAGGGTGAAAAGAGAGGCTGGTGGGTATAGGGAATGGTAGATGACTAAAACAATTGAGGGTTTGGTTAAGAAAAAGGAGGAAGCATATGTAAGGTATAGACAGGATAGATCGAATGAATCCTTAGAGTATAAAAGCAGTAGAAGTTTACTTAAGAGGGAAGTCGGGAGGGCAAAAAGGGGACATGAGATAGCTTTGGCAAATAGAATTAAGGAGAATCCATAGAGTTTTTACAAATACATTAAGGACAAAAGGGTAACTAGGCAGAGAATAGGGCCCCTAGAAAGATCAGCAAGGCGGCCTATGTGTGGAGCCGCAGAAAATGGGGGAGATACTAAACGAGTATTTTGCATCAGTACTTACTGTGGAAAAGGATATGGAAGATATTGACTGTCGGGAAATAGATGGTGGCATCTTGCAAAATGTCCAGATTACAGAGGAGGAAGTGCTGGATGTCTTGAAACTGGTAAAGGTGGATAAATCCCCAGGACCTGATCAGGTGTACCTGAGAACTCTGTGGAAAGCTAGAGAAGTGATTGCTGGGCCTCTTGCTGAGATATTCGTATCATCGATAGTCACAGGTGAGGTGCCGGAAGACTGGAGGTTGGCAAACGTGGTGTCACTGTTTAAGAAGGGTGGTAAGGACAAGCCAGGGAACTATAAGTCAGTGAGTCTGACCTTGGTGCTGGGCAAGTTGTTGGAGGGAATCCTGAGGGACAGGATGTACATGTATCTGGAAAGGCAAGAATTGATTAGGGATAGTCAACATGGCTTTGTGCTTAGGAAATCATGTCTCTCAAAGTTGATTGCGTTTTTTGAAGAAGTAACAAAGACGATTGATGAGAGCAGAGCAGTAGACGTGATGTATATAGACTTCAGTAAGGCATTCGACAAGGTTCCCCATGGGAGACTGGTTAGCAAGGTTAGATCTCTCGGAATACGGGGAGAACTAGCCATTTGGATACAGAACTGGCTCAAAGGTAGAAGACACGGTGGTGGTGGAGCGTTGTTGTTCAGACTGGAGGCCTGTGACCAGTGGAGTCCCACAAGGATCAGTGCTTGGTCCTCTACTTTTTGCCATTTATGTAAATGATTTGGATACGAGCATAAGAGATACGAGTAAGTTTGCAGATGACACCAAAATTGGATGTGTGGTGGACAGCAAAGAGGGTTACCTCAGATTACAACAGGATCTTCATCAGATGGATCAGTGGGCTTAGACGTGGCATATGGAGTTTAATTCAGATAAATGTGAGGTGCTGCATTTTCGGAAAGCAAATCTTAGCAGGACTTATACACTTAATGGTAATGTCCTAGGGAGTGTTGTTGAACAAAGAGATTGTGGAGTGCAGGTTCATAGCTCCTTGAAAGTGGAGTTGCAGGTAGATAGGATAGTAAAGAAGGCATTTGATATGCTTTCTTTTATTGGTCAGAGTATTGAGTACAGGAGTTGGGAGGTCATGTTGCGGCTGTACAGGACATTGGTTAGGCCATTTTTGGAATATTGCGTGCAATTCTGATCTTCCTATCGAAAAGATGTTGTGAAACTTGAAAGGGTTCAAAAAAGATTTACAAGGATGTTGCCAGGGCTGGAGGATTTGATCTATAGGGGGAGGCTTAACAGGCTGGAGCTGTTTTCCCTGGAGTGTCGGAGGCTGAGGGGTGACCTTATAGAGGTTTACAAAATTATGGGGGGCATGGATAGGGTAAATAGACAAAGTCTTCTCCCTGGGGTCGGGGAGTCCAGAACTAGAGGGCATAGGTTTAGGGTGAGAGGGGAAAGATATAAAAGAGACCTCAGGGGCAAACTTTTTCACACAGTGGTAAGTGTATGGGATGAGCTGCCAGAGGAAGTGGTGGAGGCTGGTACAACTGCAACATTTAAGAGGCATTTGGATGGGTATATGAAAAGGAAAGGTTTTGGAGGGATATGGGCTGGGTGCTGGCAGGTGGGACTAGATTGGGTTGGGATATCTGGTTGGCATGGACTGGTTGGACCGAAGGGTCTATTTCCATGCTGTACATCTCTATGACTCTGTGACTGTATTATTCTATCTGCCCTATGTCACGCTTGCTGGAGAGTTATGATTAAACATATGTAACATCAATTAGTTCCTCTGCATCAGTTTTGATTTCAATAATATTTAACCATTTCTCTATCTAAACTGCAACTAAACAAATGATCAGCAAAACCATGTAGAATAAGAAATGTAATACCTGATTTTACATAAAAATACGTGGAGTGGATCTAAATTGAGATATTGACTATAAGAAAGTGTATTTATTTAAATTAATTTGCGTGATGTCAATATTGCTAGCTGGCCAGCATTTCTTACCCATCCTTTATTGCCCTTGAAAAGGAGGTGGTGATCTTATTGTTTTAGAGGGACTATACACAAAAATAGTCTTATATTATGTTCATAGCCTTCGGTAATACATTGATTTCAACAATATGCCATTACTGACAAAACTAGTTTGATAGTGTAAACAGAGTGAAAGTGTGACCTTTCCTGGTCTGAAGTACAAATAATGCCTAATGGAAATTGCATATTTAATCTAGTGATCAATTAATGCTCAGGACATGCAATCACACATTATATAGATAAGCTTTCATTCAATTTGAGATGAGGTTTGACCAGTAACTGGGTTTTTAAAGTTATGCTTTCATGGGAGTTGCGTGTCGCTAATAAGCGTGTTGCCTATCCCCAATTGCCTTTGAACTGAGTGCCTTGCTTGGCCACTTGAGTGTGCAATTAAGAGTCAACCACGTTGTTGGTTGTCTAAATTCACATATTGGCCAGACGAGGTAAGAATGGTAAAATAATTCAATGAACTAGATGGGATTAAATGATATTGATAGTTGTCATGGTCACCAATACAGAGATGCACTTTCAATTCCAGATTTTTATCAATTGAATTTAAATGACATGAAATCACTTTTTTTCTCTAATTTCCCTCATCCGTTGAACCAGTCTTATGTTTTCTGCATCCTCTCCAAAGCATTAACATTGCCAGCATTGAACAGTTACCATTGAAGCCAAACCACATTTTTGTCTAAGTTCATTATAACTTCTTCACTTTTAAATTCTGTGCCTTTTTTTTATAAATCCAGGATCCTGAATGCTTATTTAACCATTTTCTCAACATTCTCTGCTTTGAAAGAATTGTACGCATATCTATAGTTGTCTTTGCTCCATTTAGAATTATATCATTTATTTCATAATGTTTTTCCTCATTCTTTCTGCCAAAATGTATCAGTTCTCTCGATTAGACTTTGTGTGCCACAAGTAAACCCATGCCACATACTTGTCTGTGTCCTATTATTTGAACTGAAGCAACATCTTCTGAGCTACACTGACATGCCTTTTAAAGGAATCTCACTTGCAAAATATAAAAAAAATTCTTTCTTTCCATTTTGATTCTGTTAAAAACTAACTACATTATCTTCAATCCTAAAACAACCTTCCATTGTCAAAAATCACAGCCTTGTATCCTTTAAGAATGAAATAAATTATACTATGGGTTACTATACAGTTCCTACAGACAAAAATAAAGGTTTCAGCCTCAATATTTGAAAATATAACTGGAAAATCATATTAGTCATACATTTTTGAGAGGCAGTTGGAGTGTTCCAGTAAAATTAAACGGAACTGCAGATGCTGAAGATCTGAAACAGAAACAAAGTGCTGGGAAACTCAGCAGTCTGGCAGCATCTGCAGAGAGAAAAACAGAGATAATATTTACTAGACTTGAAATGCTGCCAGACCTGATGAGTTTCTCCAGTACTTTCTGTTTTTGTGTAATATCCCAGTGCTCTATCTGTGTAAAATATCTACCTTAATTTAGCAGTTGTCTGCCCCAAGATAATTGCACCATGACTAAATGGGAAAATGTTAACTTTATGGTTACACTGAGATAATTCCACAAAAAAGTGTGATCAAAAACTTAAAGCACCATCTACATATCGTCAAAGGATTGCAGAAAATATTTGCAATTCTTGGCTGCCACAAGCTAATCCACATTTTGCTTCAGTAGAAACTGAAAACTACAGGTGTAGCTGAAATGTGAAAATTCCTCTTTATTTGTATTTTAATCAACATTTTCTTGTGCACCACAGTTTTAAAAGTTTAATTTAGATTTGTGTTTTCATGGACTGCATACAAGAATATTTTAATAAACTTTATAGCTGTTAATGTGTGGTCAGCTTTATCTTTGTCCATTAATTATTCTCTTTGCTGAACATGCAACTTACCACAAAGCCTTAAAATGCTATGTAGACACATTTTTTTGAAGGCACTCAAATCCAACAGTTTTTTGAAATCTGAGGCATTATTCTTGTCTGGTTTTGATTTACGTTTGATGCAACCAACTGAGCAAATTATACAAAATTTTCAATTTGGGAATACTCAATTTCTTCAACATTTTGATCTCGAACACTAATTAATGTGGGATTTTGGATGGATTTGGAATTACAGCTGAAATATATAGTTCTCTGGTTGAATTGAGTTGTGTTAAGTATGATAGGTAATAAAGATTCCGTTTCAGAATATTTGAACTGGAATCACAATTTGTGGAAAGATCATAAGTCTCAGATGATGCTTAGTTTTTAGCAAAGACAAGTTTTATTTCACTTTATTTGGCAATGAACAATGGAATAAAGTAAGGTATTTAACTTTTTTACTATCCTAGGAGGATCCAAACTTAGAACACAACTTTAAAGGTCATAAAGATGTGGTCACCAGTGTTGATTTTAACCCAAACAACAAGCAGCTAGGTAAGTGCTAGATATTTTGCATGGTATAACAGAAACCTAAGCACAGAAGGAGAGCATTTTTGTCTATCAAACTTGTGCTTCTCGTGGCTCTATTGCTTAGCTTTACATTGTAGTCCACTCCTCTTCCACTTGCCAGTTCCCAGATATCCTTATACCCTTAAGTTTAAGCTTCTGTGAACATTTAACTAATGTTAAAGGCATTGTTTCTATGCAAATTGTTAAGCATAGAGAGAACCCGTAAATGGAGTTGGAAATTAATGTCAAAAATTTCTACAGTTACGTAATTCACATGTGAAAAAACACTGTAGGAAGCTCCTGTACTAACACCTTTTGGTGTATTTGGTGTCATATCTAGGTTTATGTCAATTTCTTGCCAGTTTGCGATTGCTGAACATTTGAATTGACTTTTTGTTGTTTAATTGAGATAATTGAATTTACTCATTGAATTGAGTCAGGTTAAGAGATATGTATGTATTTCTAATATTTAAATAGGAATCTTAAAATTAACATTGGCAGACTATAAAAGGACAGGTTGAGAGGTGATAGGATTGCTGATTTTGGAATTCCAAAGGGACTAATTAATGTTGACCTTGACAAACTATTTCACCTTGTCTAGAGCAAGTTGACAGTGTTTCAAGCAGAATAAATTGAAAACCATCAGTGGAGACAGCAATTCATTGAGTGGAGCAAACTCCCACTGGAGCCAATAAATAGTTACTATTGATTCAAATGCAAATTAGATAACATTTGCTGCCAGAATAGTATTTTGTTATTTACTGCATCTCAAACACTTAGTCTGTATCCCAAAATGTTACACAGAATAAGTGTTTGAGATGCAATAAATGTGGCAAGTGTAGGTCAGTGCAGTGATGGTGTACCTAGCTCTGAGCCAAGTGGCTCAGGTTCAAGTCACACCTGCTCCAGACTTGTGTGATAACGTCTCTGAACTGGGTTGATTAGGAAATATCCATCAAACATGAGACTTGACCACTGAAATACCGCATTACTTGGAATTTTCTTTACAGCATCTCTATGCTACTGAAATTCTAATTGATAGAGATATGTATGTATTTCTAATATTTAAATAGGAATCTTAAAATTAACATTGGCAGACTATAAAAGGACAGGTTGAGAAGTGATAGGATTGCTGATTTTGGGATTCCAAAGGGACTAATTAATGTTGACCTTGACAAGCTATTTGCTGTAATTAGTCTTCAACACCAATTTGTCATGTGATTTCCAAAATACCAAAAGGTGGGCTAGATAGATACAAAAATATAATGTACTACAGAAACTGAGCACATCTGGTAGCATCTGTGAAAAGAGAAGTAGAGTTAACACTTTGAGTTTAATATGACTATTCTGCAGAACTGGGTGAAATGAAGTTAAGCATAAGGGCGAATGCCAAAATTCTCCCCTTTTGTAATTATTGTCCTGTCTACATGCCAGCTTGCCTTCAATCCTCCGAATTGAATTTAACGCTAAACAAAACAAAAACAAAGAACTGCAGATGCTGGAAATCATTAATAAAATTGTAAACAACTGGAAAAACTCAGCAAGATCACCTATCTTTTACACGTTCACCTTCCCTCCATCCCTTCTCTACTCTGCCTTCTCTCCACAAATGCTGCCTGCTGCCACTCAGAGTTATAGAGATGTTACAGCATGGAAACAGATTCTTTGGTCCAACCCGTCCATGTGACCAGATATCCCAACCCTATCTAGTTCCACCTGCCAGCACTTGGCCCATATCCCTCCAAACCCTTCCTATTCATATACCCATCCAGATGCCTTTTAAATGTTGCAATCATACCAGCCTCCACCATTTCATCTGGCAGCTCATTCCATACATGTACCATCCTCTGTGTAAGAAAGTTGCCCCTTGGGTCGTATCTTTCCCCTCTCACCTTAAACCTATGCCCTGTAGTTTTGGACTCCCCACCCCAGGGAAGAGACTTTGTCTGTTTATCCTATGATGGTCTACATCCCAGGGTACTGAAGGAAGTGGCTCTAGAAATCGTGGATGCGCTGGTGATTATTTTCCAGAGTTCGATAGATTCAGGATCAGTTCCTGTGGATTGGAGGGTGGCTAATGTTGTACCACTTTTTAAGAAAGGAGCGAGAGAGAAAGCAGGAAATTATAGACCAGTTAGTCTGACTTCAGTGGTGGGAAAGATGCTGGAGTCAATTATAAAGGATGAAATTACGACACATCTGGATAACAGTAACAGGATAGGTCAGAGTCAGCATGGATTTATGAAGGGGAAATCATGCTTGACTAATCTGGAATTTTTTGAGGATGTAACTCTGAAGATGGACAAGGGAGATCCAGTGGATGTAGTGTACCTGGACTTTCAGAAAGCCTTTGATATAGTCCCACATAGGAGATTAGTGAGCAAAATTAGGGCGCATGGTAATGGGGGCAAAGTACTGACTTGGATTGAAAATTGGTTGGCTGATAGGAAACAAAGAGTAGTGATAAACAGCTCCCTTTCGGAATACCAGTGGGGTACCGCAGGGATCAGTGCTGGGACCGCAGCATTTTACAATGTACATTAATGATATAGAAGATGGTATTAATAGTAACATTAGCAAATTTGCTGATGATATAAAGCTGGGTGGCATGGTGAAATGTGAGGAGGATGTTAGGAGATTACAGGGTGACCTGGACAGGTTAGGTGAGTGGACAGATGCATGGCAGATGCAGGTTAATGTGGATAAATGTATGGTTATCCACTGTGGTGGCAAGAACAGGAAGGCAGATTACTACCTAAATGGAGTCAAGTTAGGTAAAGGGGCTATACAAAGAGATCTGGGTGTTCTTGTACACCAGTCAATGAAGGCAAGCATGCAGGTACAGCAGATAGTGAAGAAAGCTAACAGCATGCTGACCTTCATAACAAGAGGGATTGAGTATAGAAGCAAAGAGTTTCTTCTGCAGCTGTACAGGGCCCTGGTGAGACCGCACCTGGAATATTGTGTCCGGTTCTTGTCTCCAAATTTGAGGAAAGAAATTCTGGCTATTGAGGGAGTGCAGCGTAAGTTCACGAGGTCAATTCCTGGAATGGCGGGACTATCTTATGTTGAAAGATTGGAGCGACTGAGAGGGGATCTGATTGAGACGTATAAGATTATTAAAGGTTTGGACACTCTGGAGGCAGGAAACATGTTTCCGCTGATGGGTGAGTCCCAAACCAGAGAACACAGCTTAAAAATAAGGGGTAGGCCATTTAGGACAGATATGAGGAGAATCTTCTTCACCCAGAGAGTGGTGGGTGTGTGGAATGCTCTGCCCCAGAAGGCAGTGGAGGCCCAGTCTCTGGATTCATTTAAGAAAGAGTTGGATAGAGCTCTCAAGGATAGTGGCATCAAGGGTTATGGAGATAAGGCAGGAACAGGATACTGATTGAGGATGATCAGCCATGATCATAATGAATGGTGGTGCAGGCTCAAAGGGCAGAATGGCCTACTCCTGCACCTATTGTCTATTATCCATGCCCCTCATGATTTTATAAACATCTATAAGGTCACCACTCAGTCTCCGACTCTCCAGGAAAAACAGCCCTAGCCTATTCAACATCTCCCTACAGCTCAAATCTTCCAACCCAGGCAACATCCTTGTAAATCTTTTCTGAACCCTTTCAAGTTTCACAATATCCTTCCGACTGGAAGGCGACCAGAATGGCACGCAATATTCCAACTGTGGCCTAACTAATCTCCTGTACAGCCGCAACATGACCTCCCAACTTCTGTACTCAATACTCTGACCAGTAAAGGAAAGCATACCAGATATTTTCTTCACTATCCTATCCACCTGCAAGTCCACCTTCAAGGAGCTATGAACCTGCACTCGAAGATCTCTTTGTTCAGCAACACTCCCTAGGACCTTGCCACTAAGTGTATAAATCCTGTTAAGATTTGATTTCCCAAAATGCAGCACCTTGCATTTATCTAACTTAAACTCCATCTGACACTTCTCAGCCATTGGCCCATCTGATCAAGATCCTGTTGTAATCTGAGGTAAAACCCTCTTCGCTTCAAGCCTTCAATTTTGGTGTCATCTGCAAACTTACTAACTACACCTCTTATGCTCACATCCAAATCATTTATGTAAATGACGAAAAGTAGTGGACCCAGCACTGATCCTTGTGGCACTCCACTGGTAATGGGTGTCTAGTCTGAAAAACAACTTTCCACCACCACCATCACCCTGTCTTCTACCTTTTGAGCCAGTTCTGTATCAAAATTCTCCCTGTATTCCATGACATCAAACCTTCCTAACCAGTCTCCTATGGGGAACCTTGTTGAACGCATTATTGAAATCCATGTAGATCATGTCCACTGCTCTGCCCTTCTCCATTCTCTTTGTTACTACTTCAAAAAACTCAATCAAGTTTGAGACATGATTTCCCACGCACAAAGCCATGTTGACTATCCCTATTCTGTCCTTGCCTTTCCAAATACATGTACGTCCTGTCCCTCAGGATTCCCTCAGTCGACACCGTAGCAATTTGAATGTATTTCCAATTAAGCTAATCATATCACTGACAAAGATTTGTTGTCCATCTTCGTCCTTCATGTTTTCCCAGAGTTATCTTTCTTCTTGAGGCTTTTCACAATGGATATTGTATTCAAGTAACATTTGCCAACTGTACCATGTTAACTGCCAATTAATTGGATACTTGTCGCCTACTTCAGGACCTTATTCATTTCTCCCTGCAATGAATAGGGGGCTGCTTATACTGTCTGAAACTGGTTTGAATCTTTTCTTCTATTGCTTCTGGTGGTTTTGTGGATCAGTAACTACTTTGGAATCTATATCTATGATCATCTGAAGAATCTTAACTAAAACCTACTCTTAGTATTGATGAAGCAATTCAAGAGAAACAGCTAATTTGTGTAAAATGTTCTTATTTATGTCTTAAGCATTGGCAAGTAACCTTGAGACTACAGAGCTGCTACTGTGCTACTTGTGAAGATGACATTAAGCAAATATTTTCCCAAGCGCTCTAACTTGTCAGCCATGTTTTGCTGCATTAGCCATGGGCAGCCATCAGCTCTTTGTGCTGCTGTATCATGCGCAGCCCTAACAGTGGGGAATGGGAAACTGCGTTTAAATAAAGTGAGATTTGGTAATAATGAGATTGCAATGCATGCGAATAGGCTCACTAATGTGAAATTTGTCTCACCATTCAACATGTTTTGAGAGCCAAAAATCCAGTTTTCAATCCAAGAAGCTCCTTGCTGGCTATCTTGTGTACATTTTCCAGTTTTCTCACCAATGATCATGCCTTTCATGGACTAGTCACAGTTGCAAGAGCCGCAGTAGGGTTTTTCCAACATTAAACTGGAAAAATAATTCAAATAGAGAGTTGAAGATCATGGTGTTCTGAAGAAGATTCATTGAATTCACAATGAGTATTTATCTCGCTCAACTGTAGCTGTCAGACCTGCTGAGTTCTGCCAGCATTTCCTGTTGTCTTGAAGATGGTGACAACAGCTGCAAGGTTAAGCAGAAGAGATTGTGTGTGTAATATCCAGCTCACGAACATGAAAACCACGTCTTTGCTTTCAAGTAAAATTACTGGAGGGGTAAATGGTGAGAAGAAATGAAACTTGGATTACCAAATTAACCATGCAAGCACCATTGAAGAATATTGAATAAGTGCAAGTAGGATTCAGAATTTGGAGGGAGTCCAGCAGACTGTGGAAGAGACATACAGGAAGAATGGAGTGAATGTCAGAAAAAAGCCACAGTTCTGTAAGATGTTGCCTATGCCTTGGACCATTGCTGCATGTGGTGGAAGCCCCACTGGAGGACTTAAAATAAATCCTAAAGACGTATGCAACTGTAATTGCAATGCTCTCGTGAAAGTGTTCTTTATTTTTTCACGGAATATAGGCATCACTGGTAAGATCAGCATTTAGCCTATCCTAATTGTCCTTGAACTGAGTATTTGCTCAGCTGTATCAGAGGGCATTTAAGAGTCAGCCACCTTGTAGGTATGAAATGTTAGACCAGGTAAGGGTAGCAGATTTCCTTCCCTAAGCACATTAGTTTTCTTTTTTTATTCTATCTGCGCTGGTTGTTATTACTATCTTTACTGCTGCTAGCTTTGTTTCAGATTTAATACCATTGATAAATTTAATTTTCAACAGCTAATAATCCTGCTGCACTGCAAAACTGATGATGGAATATGGCTTGAGAAATGCCAGTCCAATGTTATGGTTGAGTGATGATAGATTCAGGAGTACTATTTGAGTAATTTCTGCCTTCTGTTGTACAAATATGAGTGAATTGAAATATGTCAAATGCACATTTTAACCTCTGGTGTACTGTTAAGTAATTTTCATCATTTATCATATGTATGAAGCAATTTTTTTAAAATATTCATATTAAAAGCCATATAAATCTTGCACTGTCTTGTTAAGAGCTGTGTCGAGTAATGTAGTTGATTTGTTCTCTCTCTATGTTCAATGCACTTTGTACCAGTTACAGTCATTTTCAATACTTGTTTTTTTTTTCAAAGAGTCCAATAAAATTTCAATTTTAAAAAAAAATCACTCATGGTACCACTGGCTGGACCAGCATTTATTGCCCATCCCTAGTTGCTGGTGAACTGACTTCTTGAACTGCAATGTATCTAGTCGAGGTATACTGCCAGTATAGTTAGGAAGGGAGTTCCATGACTTTGACCCAGTGACATTGAAAGAACAGTGTATTTCTGTCTAAGGAGCCTTGGTGCATTTCTGCAGTCCATCTTATGGATGGATACAAAAACAGAAGTTGCTGGAGAAACTCAGTTGGTGTGGCAACATCTATGGGGAGAAAGCAGAGTTAATATTTCAAGTCCAGGACTTTTTTTTTCTTAAGAATGAATGTCAAGAGGGTGGTGGGTGGATTCTCTCTCTTGGGGATGTCATTGTCTATTATTGTGTGGTGTGAATGTTATTTGACGTTTGTTAAAACAAAATGAATGTTGTACAGTTTTTGCTGCATTTATTGCTTCAGTGTCTGAGTCATTGTGAATAGTATTGTATGTTGTGCAGTGAGCATCCCCACTTCTGACCTTGTGGTGAAGGGAAGGTGTTTGATAAAGCAGCTGATGGACCAACAACACTCCCCCGAGAAACTCCTGTGACGACTGCCTTCCAATAACTGCAGCCGTCTTCCTTTGTGCCACTTGTAGAGTTGTCTCATTGATGTCCATTGACTTCAGTTTTGCTAGGGCTTCTTGTTGCCACACTGTTAAATGCGACCTTGATGTCAAAGGCAGTCGTTCTTGCCCCACATCTGGAATTTAATTCAAGTTTCAACCAAGGCTGTCATGAGGTTAGGAGCTGAGCGGTTCTGGCAGAACCCAAACTAGGGGTCAACAAGCTGATTGGTAGTAAGCAAGTGCTGCTTGATAGTACGTTAATAGTGATTTGAAAGAAGCTTGTGTGCATATTATACCTTGTATATCTCAAACACTCTAAAATGCATCATTTAGATTAATTTACTCTTTAGTTATTGTTATAAAAAGCTTGCAGTTATATAGCATTTTACAAGACTTTGTGTCCCGATGCACTATAGCTTATGATCAGCTTTTTGAACCATACCTACTGTAATGTAGGTAACATCCAGTTTGCATTACAATCAGCAATAAATTGTCTGGATGGGGATATGAATAGGAAGCATTTAGAGGGATATGGGCCAAGTGCTGGCAAATGGGACTAGATTAGGTTGGGATATCTAGTTGGCATGGGAGATTGGACCGAAGGTCTGTTTCCGTGCTATACGCCTCTATGACTTTGAGTTTGTGGTGTGGGTTGAAAAATAACTGACCAGATTATTGACAGACCTCCAATGCCCTCACGCAAAAAATGCCCTGTGATCTTTTTGCATCCACTTGAAAAGACAAACAGGACCTTGATTGTACCATCTGAAAAATAACACCTTTCGATAGCACAGCACTTCCTTCAGTTCCACACTAGACTGTCAGTATAAACTAGGTTCAAATCTCGAGAGTGGAACCTAACTCTCTAAGACAACAAATATTTTTCTACTTTTGGGCTAAACTTAATACTTTATGGAATAAGAGATGGAAATGTGTTGCTGGAAAAGCGCAGCAGGTCAGGCAGCATCTAGGGAACAGGAGAATCGACGTTTCGGGCATTAGCCCATTCCTGAAGAAGGGCTAATGCCCGAAACGTCGATTCTCCTGTTCCCTAGATGCTGCCTGACCTGCTGCGCTTTTCCAGCAACACATTTCCGTCTCTGATCTCCAGCATCTGCAGACCTCACTTTCTCCTCACTTTATGGAATAAATACAACAATCATTTTTGTACTCGATAAACATTGAGATGAATGAATAAAGGACTACACAAGATGTCAATTGAACACTGCTTACATTTGTGAATAGTACATTGGCATCTTTACTCATTTAATTCATTAATTAAATAAGCCATTCTATTAAGTTATAATGTACGTCATAGCTTCTCACTCACTAGATTGCTAACTATTCACAAAAATTCCAGACAGGCTTAAGCCCTCACAATTCTAACACAAAGGTGAAAGGTTGTAGCTGTAATCTCATCCCAGGATATTCTCTATAGTTATAAACTACTGAAGCTTCATTCCAATCATTTATAATGGTACCGAAGCTTGTTGGTGAGGTAATCACCCTAATGAGTACTCTTTGGCATGCATTATTCTCACTTTGCAATGAATAAAAAATTGTAAAGCTTATAAAACTAAATAACCAATGGATTTATAAAAAGCAGCAAAGACAAGGCAGATAGAATAGTTACCTGCGATAAAATATCTGGCTTTATGGTCAGCTATTAGGTAGGAGTTATCAAATGAACCTGATGCACCATATGGAAGGGAAAAGCACACAATGTTAGCAAGTGGTTAGCCAGGCCTCTGGCTGTGCTGCAGAATAAGAACAGGGAAGATGATGCATTATTTATAAAGTCTGCGTCATGCCTTGCTGTGAAGCGATAATTCCATGATAATTCGTGTAATAAATGTAATAAACAGCACTTAAAAATTAGCAAAAAGAGGAAGAAATTAGTTTGGAAGCGATAGCCATTTTACAGTATGCCCAGGGAGTAAAAGGATTTTACCTTCATGCAGTTTCATTTTTCTCCTTTCACTGTTTTCTGCCTCACTGTTCATTTTTAGCTCGTGGGGATTTCATCTGTGCCATCTGACCAAGATTTTGCTCCACGCACTATAAGTAAGGGGCAATAGGTGAACACTTTTTTGCTGTTCCATGAGTTGTCTACTTCTGCTATTTCCTGATATCTGCTGTTTATCTTGACATCTCTGTCTTTCTATAGTATGGTAACCATTTGCATTGAATATCTTGCGTGAAGAGAGGAAAAAATATAGACTGCAATTGGATGGAAAAAAAATAAATAAAAAGAGAAGCAGATTTTTTTAAATGTAAAGGGAATTCAAGTACAATGGAATCTTGATCAGATGGGCCAATGGGCGGAGGAATGACAGATGGAGATTAATTTAGATAAGTGTGAAATGTTCCATTTTGGAAAGGCAGATCAGAGCAGGATTTATACACTTAATGGTAAAGTCCTGGGGAGTATTGCTGAATAAAGATGCTTTGCAGTGCAGGTTCATCAATCCCTGAAAGTGGAGTCATCGGTAGAAAGGATAGTGAAGAAGGCGTTTGGTATGCTTGCCTTTATTGGTCAGTGCATTGAGTATTGAAGTTGGGAGGTCATGTTGTGGCTGTACAGAATGTTGGTTAGGCCACTTTTGGAATATTGCATGCAATTCTAGACTCTCTCCTATTGGAAGGATGTTATGAAACTTGAAAGGTTCAGAAAAGGTTTACAAGGATGTTGCCAGGGTTGGAGGATTTGAGCTATAGATTACTTACAGTGTGGAAACAGGCCCTTCGGCCCAACAAGTCCACACCGCCCCGCCGAAGCGCAACCCACCCATACCCCTACATTTACCCCTTACCTAACACTACGGGCAATTTAGCATGGCCAATTCACCTGACCTGCACATCTTTGGACTGTGGGAGGAAACCGGAGCACCCGGAGGAAACCCACACAGACAAGGGGGAGAACGTGCAAACTCCACACAGTCAGTCGCCTGAGGCGGGAATTGAACCCGGGTCTCAGGCGCTGTGAGGCAGCAGTGCTAACCACTGTGCCACCGTGCCGCCCATAGGGAGAGGTTGAATAGGCTGAGGCTGTTTGCTGTGAAGCATCGGAGGCTGAGGGGTGACCTTATATAAGTTTATAAAATCATGAGGGACATGGATAGGGTAAATAGATGAGGTCTTTTTTCCTGCGGTGGGGTAGTCCAGAACTAGAGGGCATAGGTTTAGAGTGAGTGGGGGAAAATTTAAAAGGGATCTAATAGGCAACTTTTTCATGCAGAGGGTGGTACGTGTATGGGATGAGCTGCCAGAGGAAGTGGTGGAGGTTGGTACAATTACAACATTAAACAGCATCTGGATGGGTGTGTGAATAGGAAGGGTTTGAAAGGATATGGGCCAAGTGCTGGCAAATGGGACTAGATTAGAATAGGATATCTGGTCGGCATGGACGAGTTGGATCAAAGGGTCTGTTTTTGTGCTGTACGTCTATAGGCTCTATGACTATGACTCTATTTACAAAAAAAAGCCATTGGTTTTGATACATCTGTATGTTTCCCATGGCACTTTCGTTACTGGGTATTTTACATTTTCAGGACATTTTTACATTGGGGCGAAACTTTGCTTTGAGGTTGTTAAGTACACTGGCTTTCAAAATTTTCTCTTCAGTACAGGTAGTTTTTCTATAATGTGATAGTTGCATTCTTGTGTGACCCCATTATAAACTTTGCGTAATTAAAATAGCACTTGGTGTTGGCGATGCAACCGTATTATAGCCAGCACATGTTTTAGAAGTTCACGCTATAGAAGCAGCATCCCCTATTTGTCAATCGTGTTACAGCCTATTCACGTTGACGAAATGCATATCATTGCAGAAAATAAATTTCGTTCAGCATAATAGAAAACGGGTTGTTCTGCTAAGACTACAGAAAACAATTTGAGAAACATCACTTGTGTTTGAAACTTCTTTGGCACGTGATGTAATTAAGAACTTGAGAGCTGACATTGTCTGTTTGAAGAGAAAACCTGCAACAAAACCTAAATTTGTAATTCAGAATGCTGCGAGAGCTGTCGCTAAAATAATGAGGTTAGAAATTCTGGAAAATTGCTAGATAAATGACCCATTACCATAGGCTTATGTTCTTTTAGCACATCGTAGAGATAAAATATAACCGTTTAATTTATGCACCTCAGCAATCACTATTTACAAGCTTTTTTACATGTTCATTTTATTGAAATAAAATAGCTTAACAATTTCTATCTGTCTTGATCTAATTAAATAATTGTCAGTATGTCTGTGAGATTTAACTATGAATATTATTGTTATTTCCTGAATCTCTCTCTTTTTCACAAATAGGCACAAGGGAATGTGAGTCAACTACATAATGTGTTTAAATTGTTTGACTGTGATGATCATAAGAAATCCATACAGAAACTATGTGATTTGATGTTGATTTATTCTTTCTGAAGCAACTACCTCAATTGATAAGTGCCTTATGATATGGAACTTGAAGCCACAAACCAGAGCCTACCGATTTACAGGACACAAGGATGCTGTGATGTCTGTCCACTTTTCCCCGTCAGGTCATCTGGTGGCATCTGCTTCACGAGATAAAACTGTTCGACTCTGGACTCCAAATGTGTGAGTAATGCAAGTAAACCTTGAATGTGTAAGTGTATTTTACAGGTAGCAGATATATTAATTACACAAATGTTATGAAGTAGATTTGTTTTGACATTCTAGCAAGTATAGATTGCATTGTTGCACTGAAAGCATTTCTAAGATCTTTGATCAAACTGAAGCTACTGAATCGTCTTTAGCATTGCTGTGATTGCTCTCTTATGTATGCTCTTGCTTCTGTTCTTCTTTTCTCATCCACATAAAGAATGGGCATTTTCTTCTTTTTTTTTTCTACATTTTTACTTTCATTTTATGCTGTCCTTTTTATCCCTGTCTCCTGTTTCACTTCTCACACTAATTTTCCTTACATTTATCTTATAAGTTTTGTTTTCTTGTAATGAGGATTCAGGTTGGCAGCCAAGAATCTCTCACAAATTTATGGCATACAAGTGTGTAGGTAGTCCAAGGAACATCCAGATCTGGGTGAATGAACCAATAGGTTCTTCACTGTAAGATTTTAGAGAGATAAATGAGGGCAGAAGCAGGAAAGTTTGATTATTTTATTATCACCTGGTTGATTCTTACTGACTATTGCCATCTCGATTTATTCACTTCGAATGAATTAATTATTTGAATTGAAATATACTGTCACTGGTGTTTGCCCTAAAGAGATAAGATTTTGTGAAATATGACTCCTGTGAAGATATGATGCAAGAGATTTGCACTGGATACAAGACCATTGTATACAATTAGAATATAAATCAGACCAGTTTAGCTACAATTCTCTAGATTCTCTTTCTGCAGTCAAGTTGCCAAGGTGATTTCATCAAATAAGGTACTCTGCATACATTTTGCAGTCTCTAAAACTGACTGTAATGGAGCTGTGAAGTATCTGTCAAGATGATTTTCCATAATGAAATCATCTTTGCACATAGGCTATTTTCAGTTCTGTTTCTGGAGTGAATTAAAATGAAATATTTGAAAGAACTTGATCAGAATTTAAAAAGAAAATATTCATGAATGGTTTTGTCTTCACATTTTCCTTTCTCTTTGGGGAGAAAGAAACAACATTAGTAGTGTTCTGTACAATCATTTGGTATAGTATTCAATTTGCACATAGTTTTATAACATCTTTTGCATATCCTCTTTTAAATGGTTTCCACATAGTATGAGCTTACCTCTTAGTGTTTGGATATTTTCTAATCAACTTGTGCAGATTTGTTATTAAAAGTCTGTGGAGCAGGTGGGACTTGAACCAAGGCTTCCTGGTCACTGAACCACGAGGGCCCTCTTAGCATCTAGTCTTGTATTTTCAATATGATTTCAGGGCAGTACAAGCTGTTACACTGAAAATCCAGTCTGCTCAGCATCGTGTTTATTATGTAGTAAAGATTCCAGGGATGATATCTAGAATACTAAATTGATACAATTAAGCAGAGCAGCGATTTCTAGAGTATAAAACTCCACTTAGTTTCAAAAAGTGTGCTTTTTTCATCCAATAACCGTTTGACGACAACATTGCGGTTAAATCATGTTTAAATTGAAAATGAATTGAAGGGAGTGTTGTTTTCCTAAAGGAAGAGTTTTGTCACTTTTTAGGTCTTAAAAATAGCATTGATGTTTGTTAAATTGATTTAGAAACAGCCTGTGTTATCTGGTATATCTGTTTTAGAAAGCCCTGAAGTGATTTTGCTGTCTTCTAATTAGTAAAGGAACATCAACTACATTCACAGCCCACAGTGCCGTAGTTCGCAGTGTGAACTTCTCCTGTGATGGAAATTTCCTGGTTACGGCATCTGACGACAAATCAATAAAGATGTGGAACACGCATCAACAACGGTTTCTTTTATCATTTAAAGGACACAATAACTGGGTTCGTTCTGCCAGGTACGTTTATTTTCAGGAACAGATAGGTGAGTGAAAATGTTATCTGTATACAAGTATCTGATCATAATGTTGGCTTGATATTTGTACTTATTTTTGAATCATAATTAAATTGTGACTTGAGTCTGGACTGCATAAATTTGATAGAGTGGCAGAATTTTTAAGTTTCATTCATTTTATTTTGCTTTATCAAGTTAGATAAAATCTTAAATACCTGCTAAGTTTGCTGAATTCAGTCAGAGGTGCAATAGAAATTAAGCATGTAATATACTGTGCCTAAAGTTGTTGAATTCATAGATTGAGATTTGTTTTCCACTGGGACATTTTTACTGTGTTCTAAGCAATAACTCACTTCTGGTACAAAAATTATGCAGACGTCGTTAACTTATTCAAAAGGTTTGATTCCTAATATGCATTTTCCCAATACCCAATGTCACTGTTTGTTGTACCATTTTCCTTTTTGAAGAAAACAATAACCAAAAATCCTCCAGTGGCATGAAGCAAAATACGACACAAGTGCTCCCATTTTTCATAAAAAGGATGCAGCTAAAAAGAGGCTTAATCATAAAACAAAGGAGTACTATAAACATGAAAAATTATTTCTAGCATTCACTTCGCTTTAGTCCTTATGTTCCTCATGAGTCACAGAAATCTTCAGATACAATAACATATTACTTTTCCCACGATGTCTGAGTGCAGATATAGTTGCTTGTGCAATTTTTCTTCCTCCCAGACGTATGCTTTTTTGACTTGAGGTCCTTTCCATTGAGGCTTTGAAGTTTTCCCTTCCTTCAGCTTGTGAATCTGGAATATTCGCACGACCAGACAGAGTTCATCCCATTTTCCCTTCTTCACAAAATGGGACAAAAGTTCAAGGAAACAAGATAGAATTAAGCTTCAGTTTCTCCTGATGTGTCATTCTGTTTGGTTTAATTGAAATCAAAGAATAAAGTCAGCTGGTTACATGTGACCATGCTGTACAATGAAGATATTGAGAGTTAATTAAGATGATCCAATGCTAAAATGCGATTTGAAACGGCAAGTTATTTTGTGGTTTGCATCAACTGAAAAGTTTATGCTGAATTAAATGCAGCTTGCTATTCTTCAGTGTAATTAAAATGTTATTTTTACAATATTGTCCTTTGTATGTTAATACTACAGCTGTGTTTGAGTGTTTTTTTTTTGCACCAACCAACATCCCTCTGAGCTCTGTGTGCATTGAAATAAACATTGACTTAACCAATTTAGAGACTTGGATTTGCAGTAGTGATGATAGTTAAACTGTCAATGTTCCCCGCTGAATTTGATACTGCCTGTTACACCCTGCAGTATTAAATGATATCCCAGATGTTATTTCAGTCATCTGAACAATCTCAAGGCAAAGGGCCAATACCACCTCCCAGAAACACCTGCCAAATATGCAGTCAATATGAGCATATCAACATGCAATGACTCTCAGAACCTGTGACCAGTGACATGGAATTTCCTAGCAGAACAATTATACTCTTTAGCGAGTGTTTGCTGACATCATCTCTTCTCTAGAGCTTTGTAGTGAAGAAGGTCACTGAGCTTGAAATGTTAGCTCCGCTTTCTCTCTACAGATGATACTATACCAGCTGAGTTTTTGTTTGAGTAAACAAGCGACAACCTGTTCTGTAATAATTTCAACTGGGGCTACTAGAGTTCATCCAGATAATTTTGATCAAGTTATGCTCATTAGAGCTCTGCCTCAAGACTGTCAGTGTCCTTTCCTCTGAGTCAGAGATTTTATTTGAGTCCCAGAAGTTGTTGGTGATGGAAGTGCATTCATAGCAGTCGAACAGTTTTGAATATCAACTTATTCAACATACACCAGAGGCAGGCTGTAAGAACAGGAGATATTCTTGCCCAGCCATATGATAGACTGAAATTGGAGCCTTTGCCATCATGATCTATAGCTCCAGTCTACAAAAGAATGTAAAGGTTTATGCTGTCACAGCAGCTTTGATGTATTGGGTGGCTGGTTGACTCAGTGACTAGCATGGATCAGATTGATACCAGCAAAGCAAGGTTTAATCTATGTTCAGGTTGGGAGTGGATTCACTATCTGCTTCCTTGGCCATGCTGGTAATTGAATGTTGTGTTACTGTGTGTTGAATTTGTCTTCAGGCACAGAATACAAGACTGTTCATTGTGCAGAAGTCACTCTAGCTGAACTATCACAGAGGATTAACTTATTTGACAAATTTGAAATACTACCTTTTTAAGAATGAATTCTGAATCACATTTGGGACATGCCTATACAGATTTGAACATTGTCCTGCATTTTGTATTACAGTGCATTATACTTTATTTTTATTAGGTTCACTAGATTGATTCTGGAGTTGAGGGGGTTGGCTTATGAGTCGAGACTGAGTAGACTGGGGTTATATTCATTAGAATTCAGAAGACTGAGGGGTATCTTAAAGAAACATGTAAAATTATGAAGGGAATAGATAAGATAAAAGCAGAGAGGATGTTTCCAATGGCAGGTGAAACCGATAGCCTCAAGATTAGGGGGAGCAGATTTAAGACTGAATTGACAAGGAACTACTACTTCAATCTACGGAATTGTTTGCCTAGGAAAGTAGTTGACCCCACTTCAGTAAACGTTTTTAAAGCTAAGATGGAATTTTTTTTTAATCAATAAAGGAATTAAGGAGTACGGTGAAAGTGCGGGTAAGTGGATCTGAATCTATGATCTTATTGAATGGCAGATCAGGCTCGAAGGGCCAAACGGCCTGCTCCTGCTCCTAGTTCTTGTATTCTCACTCTTAATCAGAATTTGACTAGTTTGAACTATACATTGTGATTTTATTCATTAGTTCAGTATTTGCACCCAGGTTAAGGATTGCAGTTTAACATTCATGCAAGGCCTCTGTTTTTAATGGTGCTTAAATTTGCAAGATATTTGCATTTTATGAGAGATATCTTTACTATTTTAAATATTTTTCTGGCACTCAATCATTAGGTTCTCTCCAGATGGAAGACTTGTAGTCTCCTGTAGTGACGACAGAACTGTTAAAATCTGGGACACAGTGAGCAGAGAATGTATCAATACTTTCACTGATTACAGAGGGTAAGTTCATATTTCTTCTTTACAAAATGCATTAATCTTTCAACCTCCAGTTCATTAAATCACACCGTAAAATAATCTAAATGATTTTGTTGATATTCTAATCATTCTCTGATGTAAGCTCATTAGGCAAATCTGGATATTAGAGCTACATATGACCTGCTGTGGTCATTCAGCGTGTAGTTAGAATAGCTTGTAAATTTTCGACTTCAGGTGTCACATTTGATTTTCTTTTGGTAGAATGCTTTGCTTCTGTAGCAAAACTGTGGCAGACACTCTATAGGCACAAGATTTAGCTATCCAAATACCTGAAATGATTCCGTCACTGTTTTTGCTGTAAGCCACAATGGTCTTGTAATTTATACTGAAAAATATGATGTTTATTATAATCCAGATTTGCCAACTTTGTGGATTTTAATCCCAGTGGTACCTGTATTGCCTCAGCAGGAACTGACAATACTGTGAAGCTTTGGGATATTCGTATAAACAAACTGCTACAACATTACCAAGGTAACTAATGAGAACTGAGTTAATACTGACATGTTTATATTAAACAACTGGTAAATTATTTATGTTTGTGAGAAGATAGTTCACCATCTCAACAAACTTCAATCTTGCATGTTTGTAGCATTTTTGAACAAATTTTATAAATGTCTAGGGACCAAAAAAAATTATCAATGTTACGAATGATAAATGTTAATGGATCTGTGCTTAACACAATAGACCATATTTTATATTCCTATTGCTTAGACCATAAGCCATAGGAACAGAAATTAGGCATTTTGGCCCATTGAGCCTGCACTGTCATTCAATCATGGCTGATAATTTTCTCAACCCCATTCTGTCACTTTCTCCCCATAATCCTGATCCCCTTGATACTCAGGAGTCTATCTATCTCAGTCTTAAATATCCTCAATGACCTGGCCTCCATAGCCTTCTGTGGCAATGAATTCTGGCTGAAGAAGTTTCTCCTTATCTTCGTTCTAAAAGGTCTTTACTCCAAGGCTGTGCCCTTGTCTCTCCTACCAATGGAAACATCTGCCCAACATCTACTCTGTCTGGGCTATTCAGTACTCTGTATGTTTCAATTAGATCCCCCCCTCAACCTTCTCAACTCCATTAAGTATAGACCCAGAGTCTTCAAACGTTCCTCCTATGTTAAGGTTTTCATTCCTGGAACCATTCTTGTGAACCTCCTGAACATGCTCCAGGGTCAGTACATCCTTCCTGAGATAATGATCCCCAAAATTGCGCACAAAATCCAAACATGTCAGAGCTTTATAGAGCCTCAGAAGTACATCCCTGCTTTTATATTCAAGGCCATTCAAAATAAATGCCATCATTGCATTTGCCTTCCAAAGTCAACCTACAAGTTTACTTTGAGAAAATTCTGGACTAGAACTCCCAAATCTTTCTGCATTTCAGGCTTCTGAATTTTCTCCCCATTTAGAAAATAGTCTGTGCCTCTATTCTTCCTACCAAAGTGCATGACCACGTTGTATTCCATCTGTCACTTCTTTGCCCACTCTCATAACCTATCGTAATCCTTCTGCAGCCTCCCCGCCACCTCAATGCTACCTGTCCCTCTACCTATCTTTGTAGCTTCTGTGGACTTAGCCAGAATACCCTCAGTTCCTTCAGGTAGATCATTAATGTATAAAGTGAAAAGCTGTGATCCCAACACTGAGCCTTGTGGAACCCCACTTATTACTGACTGCCATCTTGAGAAGGACACTTTTATCCCCATTCTCTGCTTTTTGCCAGATGGCCAAGCTTCTATCCATGCTAGCACCTTGTCTGTCACACCATAGGCCCTTATCTTACTCATAGCCTCCTGTATGGCGCCTTGTCAAAAGGCTTCTTGAAGTCCAGGTAGATAACATCCATTGGCTCTCCTTGGTCTAACCAGTTCATTACTACTTCAAAGAATTCTAGCAGATTTGTCAGGCATGATCTTCCCTTGATGAGACCATGCTGACTTTACCCTTATTCTCAGCACTGTTGTTCCTCATGTAATCTAGATAGATTTTCTTGTATCGCATAGTTTTTGAGTCGCAAATGTTTTTGAGGTCTACATGTTAAGCTATTTTAGTTACAGAATATGATGCATTAAGGAAAATGGTCATGTTTGAGATCAAATGTTTATCCTGTTTGCCTTTGTATGAAGCTTGACTTACTTTCTTTCTAATATTTAGTTTGTGGCCTTTTTCATTAATTTACTCCTCCTCTATTCTAAATTTGCATGTCATTCCCTCTCTTACTGACCTTTGCATTCAATTTCCATAATTTAATCAATGATTTCCTATTTTGCAAGATGTATACAAGATTTTACAGCAAGTTCTAAAGCTAGATTGAAAAGTTGAATTTTTTTTTATTCATTCGTGGGCATTGCTGGCTGACCAGCATTCACTGCCTGTCCCTAGCTGCCATTGAACTGAGAGGCTTGTTCGGCCATTTCAGAGAGCAATTAAGAGTCGACCACATTGCTGTGGATCTGGAGTCATGTGAGGGCCAGACCAGGTGAGGATGGCAGATTTCCTTCACTAAAGAACGTTAGTAAGCCAAATGAGTTTTCCTTGACAATCAACCGTAGTTTCATGGTCATCAGTTGATTCTTAATTCCAGGTTTTTTTTTTAATAGTCAAATAATTTACATATTTTAAAAAGAAAATAAAATGAGCTTTAAAATGGCAGAGGTGAACCAAAGCTCCCCAACCCCCAAAACCTCTTCGAGGTTGACATTTGTGACTTTTGACCACTTCTACATCTATTGATTTCAAAGTGTGATGCAAAGCTCAAATTGTCTATGTGATTAAAAAAATCAACCTGACTTAAACAGGATAGCTAATGAAGTTTGTCAAGTATTATTAACTCTCATGTAGAGAAGGTGTGTGTGTCAGTATCACTATTACCACAAAACATATCTTCATCAAGACAAAAGTAAGATAACATTTTTTATAATTAAAGTGCTTCTCTTGGGCCAAAGAGCTGTTAAGATATAGGGGCAGACATGTGACATTGGTAAATTGAGCAACTTTACCATTCTACAAGATCATGACTGATGTAATTGAAGCTTTAACTCCACTTTTCTGACCTCATAGCCCTGGACTGTCTTGTCTATCATAAATCTATCTCTGCCTTGCCTGTACTCATTAATCTAACCTGCCATTGCTCCCTGGGGAAAAGAATTCCAGAAACTAACAATCCTCTTGAAAGAAGAGATTGCTCCCAGTCTATCTTAAATTGGAATCTCTTATTTTGAAACCTTTTTGATTTTTACTTTTCCCCTAGTTTTAGATTCTCCTATGAGAGGAAACATTTTCTCAACATCTTCCCTGTCAAGTTCACTTGGATCTTGTGTTTCAGTAAGGTCCCCTCTTGATCTTCTAAATTGCGACTAATCTAGGCCAATTCTGGTCAACTTCTTCTCAAAACACCTAGGAGCAGAAGTAAGCCCATTGAGTCACATTTGTCATTCAATGATAACATTGGCTGGTCTGAATCCTCAACTCTACATTCTTGCTTTTTCCCCAAGCCCCTTCATTGCCTTGTTGATGAAAAATCTTGTTTATCTCAACCATTAATGTACTTAACAACCCAGTTATGACAGCCCTCTACAATAAAACAAAAAAGCCCTCTGATTCACTGCCCTCTGATAGAATAAATTCCACCACATCTAACTGGGTGGCTTCTTACTCTGAGATTCTCCCCTGTCTGCATTTACCTTGTAAACCCTGTAAGAATCTTGATATGTTTCATTAAGGTCTCCTCTCATTATTCTAAACTCCAGGGAGTATAAGCCCAACCTACCCAACTTCCCATTAAAAAAGCCCTCTATGCCCAGAATTAATCTAGTGAGCCCTCTCTAGACTGCTTCCAATGCCAGTATTTCTTTCCTTAGACAGGAGGACTAAAATTACTTGCAGTGTTCCAGGTAAGGTCTGACTAGCACGTTGTAAAGTTTTAGCAAAAAGTCCCTATTTTTATATTTTGCTTCCATTGAAATAAAGGCCAACATTCTGTTGCCTTCTGCATTACTAGCTGAACTTGTATGATAGTATTTTTTGATTCGTAATCCATCGGTTACAGCTTTTTGCAGTCTTTTCCCATTTAACTAATATTCAGCTCTTTTTTTTAATATATTGTTCCTGCTAAAGTGAGTAAGTTCATGTTTTCCATATTATTCCAGCCTCAGGTGACTGTGGAAACTCCATACAGACATTCTCCTTGTCTGCATGAGTTTCCTCCAGGTGCTCCGATTTCCTCCCACAGTCCAGGGATGTGCAGGTGAGGTGGATTGACCATGCCTAATTGCCCACAGTGTCCAGGGATGTGCAGGCTAGGTGGATTAGCTATGGGAAGTGCAGGATCGGGGGATAGGGTGGCAGGTGAAGTGGAATGCAATGAAATAGGTTGGGTGGGATGGGTCTGGGTGGGTTGCTTCTAAGGGTCTGTGTGGACTAGATGGGGCTAAATGGCTTGTTTCCACAAGATAGGGATTCTATGATTTGCCAAATATTAACCCATTCACCACTCCTTATCCCCTTACAGACTCTGTTATCCTAGCTATTTACTTCCTACCTATTTTTGTCATCTTCAAATTTCATGATAGTACATTCATTTCCATCGTCCAGTTCATTAATATATACTGTAAATAATTGTGATTCCAGCAATATTTACTGTCACTCTATTAATTACAGATGACCAGCCTGAAATGGTCCAAACTTTTTGTTCTTTAGCTCTATCCATGCTTCTCGTGCTCTGAATGCAACGCTAGTATCTTAAGTAATCTTACATGTCTTATCTTATTGGAAGCCTTTTGAAAATCCTAAAGCAACCTTCTTATCCCAGATAGCAGCCTAATGAGCCTTCTCTGAACTGTTTCATATATATATTCCTTCTTAAGTAAGGAAACAAAGAGCAAAGAAAATTTACAGCACAGGAACAGGCCCTTCAGCACTCCCAGCCTGAGCCGATCCAAATCCACTGTCTAAACCTGTCGCCCAATTCCTAAGCATCTGTATCCCTCTGTTCCCCACCCAATCGTGCATCTGTCCAGTTGCACCTTAAAAGAATCTACCGTGCCAGCCTTTACTACCTCTGCTGGCAACGCGTTTCAGGCACCTACCACCCTCTGTTTGTAAAGTACTTTCTGCATGTATCCCCCTTAAACTTTCCACCTCTCACCTTGAATGCGTGACCTCATATTATTGAATCCCTCACCCTGGGAAAAAGCTCATCTTTATCCACTTTGTGTATACCCTTCGTGATTTTGTAGATCTCAATCAGATCTCTCCTCAATCTCCTTTTTTCTAATTAAAACAATCTGAACCTACTCAACCTCTCTCTACTTACCTAGCACCTTCCATACCAGGTAACATCCTCGTATACCTTCTCTGCACCCTTTTCAAAGCGTCCGCATCTTTTTAGTAATGTATTGACCAGAACTGTACACAGGGCAGCACGGTGGCTCAGTGGTTAGCAATGCTGCCTCAGCACCAGGGTCCCAGGTTTGATTCTAGCCTCGGGCGACTGTGTGGAGTTTGCACATACTCCCTGTGTCTTCGTCGGTTTCCTCCGGGTGCTCCAGTTTCCTCCCACAGTCCAAAGATGTGCAGGTTAGGTGAATTGGCCATGCTAAATTGCCCATAGTGTTATGTGCATTTAGTCAGAGGGAAATGAGTCTGGGTGGGTTACTCTTCAGAGGGTTGGTGTGGACTGGTTGGGCCGATGGGCTTGTTTCCATACTTTGGGGAATCTAATCTCTAATCTATTCTAAATGCGGCTGAACCAAAATCTTGTACAATTTTAACATGACCTGCCAGCTCTTGTATACTCACTACACCATCCGCTAAAGGCAAGCACACCATATGTCTTCTTGACCACTCTATCCACCTGTGTAGCCACATTCAGGGTACAATGGACCTGAACTCCCAGATCTGTCTGCTCATCAACTTTTCCCAAGGCTCTTCCTTTTAGAGTATAGTTCACTCTAGAATTAGACTTCCCAAAATGTATCGCCTCACATTTGCCTGGATTGAACTCCATCTGCCACTTCTCTACCCAACTCTCCAGTCTATCGATAATCTCCTGAACTCTTTGACAGTCCCTTATGCTTTCTGCTACTCCACCAATCTTCATGTCATCTGCAAACTTACTGATTAGATCAAAAATGTCCTCCTCCAGATCATTTATGTATATCACAAACAATAGTGGCCCCAGCATTGATCCCTGTGAAACACCATCGGTCACCTTTCTCCATTTCAACTACTACTCTCTGTCTCCTGTAGCTCAACCAGTTCTTTATCCACCTAACTAGAACACCCTGCACACTATGTGACTTCACTTTCTCCATTAGTTTACCATGGAGAACCTTATCAAGTGCCTTACATCTACAACCCTTCCTTCATCTATCAACTTGGTCACTTCCTCAGAGTTCTAAGTTGGTGAAGGCGCAATCTCCCCTGCACAAAACCATGTTGCCTATCACTGATAAACCCATTATTTTCCAAATATAAATAGATTTTATCCCTCAAACTTCTTCAGCAACTTTCCCACCACTGACGTCAGGCTGAATGGTCTGTCGGAAACCTTAACTTTATACTGCCTCTAAGTGCAGCCTCACCAATATGTAGTCCAGGTGTAATAAAACTTCGCTATTTTTAATGCTATATCCCTTTGCACTAAAGGCCAGCATTCAACTAGCATCTCTAAATACTTGCTGTATCTGCATACTAATTTTTAAATTGATTTCTGTAAAAGGAGATCCAAGTTCTTAATAGATTTTTAAAATTGTTTCAAATGTTATGGGTGTTGCTGCCTAATCGCCCTCGAACTGAGGCATTCTAGGCCATTTCAGAAGGCAGTAAATAATAGTCCCATTGTTGTTGATCTGCAGTCACATGAAAGAATGGCAGATATCCTTCTTTAAAGAACATTAGTGAACCAGATGAGTTCTATAGCAATTGTGGGTATTGTTACTGAGACTAGCTTTATATTCCAAATTTATTCATTGAATTTAAATTCAACCAGTTGTCGTGATGGAATTTGAATCATTGTCTCCAGCATCTGAACCTCTGGATTAATAGTATAAGAAACATGTTTTTTTTAAATTTTATTTTGTGTTTTAAAATCTATGGACTGAAATGAGAAAAAGCTGTTTTTAAAAAGTAGTTTAGAGTTTTGGAAGCAATTTGGAACTGCGAGATTGTTCGGATGCTTGGATAGGGCGGCACGGTGGCTCAGTGTTTAGCACTGCAGCCTCACAGCGCCAGGGACCCAGGTTCGATTCCACTCTCAGGTGACTGTGCAAACTCCACACAGACATTCTCCTCGTGTTTGCAGAGGTGTACAGACTACCTTGTTCAGGGTCTTGTGACACAGTGATAGTGTCAGTACTCTGAGCCAGAAAGCCCAGATTCAAGTCCATTTGCTCCAGCAATGTCATTAACCGATTTGATTAAAAATATCTACCAGTTATCTTGCATCTCTTACCAGCCAGTAGAAGCAACCAGAGAAAGACAACCAAAGCAAAGAACTGGCCAGCAAAAGAATCATGATGATCATCTCAAACACTGAACCAGGAGCAAAGACTGCTGAACTGTCTTACCACTTTTTTCCCCCACGGCCATATCTGTTTGTTTTTATCCTGTCTGCTTGTGAGAGTGTAAGGGGATGCTTATAACGATATTAGATTTTTAAAATTTAAATTACATGCCAACGGTTTAAACTGTTCACGTGGCTACAGTGTAATTACCTGTATGAAATTATAATTTTTGTTACATACAGAAACTTTGTCTCTGCTTTCTGTTAATCCAGGGTCTGAAAATCAGGTAAATTGGGAACTTTGCATACTTCATAAAACCTTTAACTTTTGTGACAACTCTGGGAATGCCGGTGTTTGATTTCCAGCATGCTCCCCCAATGAGTCGTAATACTACTCCAGTGGTACTGGTACTGTCAAAGTAGACAACTTCACATTTTGCCATAGTTTACTCTCTCTACCATATTTTTCCCCAATCTCATCACTTTTGTGTATCTCTTCAGATGCTCTTTATATCTTTCTCACAACTTGCTTTCTTATGTTTCTGTTTTATCATCCGGTTTGGTTAGAATGCTGTCAATCATCCAAGACATTAGTATATATCATAAATATTTAAGATCCTGTAGCATTCCACTTAGTTTCTCAATCTGAAAAGGTCCTATTTATTCTGAGTCTTTGTCTCTGTTAACTAGCCCTCTACCCCTGGAATGCTAGGTCTAACATATGAGGAACGGCTGAGGATCCTGGGATTGTATTCATTGGAGTTTAGAAGATTAAGGGGAGATCTAATAGAAACTTACAAGATAATACATGGCTTGGAGAGGGTGGACGCTAGGAAATTGCTTCCGTTAGGCGAAGAGGCTAGGACCCGTGGACACAGCCTTAGAATTAGAGGGGGTAAATTCAGAACTGAAATGCGGAGACATTTCTTCAGCCAGAGAGTGGTGGGCCTGTGGAATTCATTGCCACAGAGTGCAGTGGAGGCTGGGACGCTAAATGTCTTCAAGGCAGAAATTGATAAATTTTTGATGTCACAAGGAATTAAGGGCTACGGGGAGAATGCGGGTAAGTGGAGTTGAAATGCCCATCAGCCATGATTGAATGGCGGAGTGGACTCGATGGGCCGAATGGCCTTACTTCCGCTCCTATGTCTTATGGTCTTATAATTGTTAAACCACCGCCCAGTTGTGTATCATGAGAGAGCAGCCCTATGGTCCTCTAGGACTATGTTGACTTTGCTTACAATTCCTAAGATTCTTAGTGCAGCAGTCTTTAATGTGGCACTTCATTAAATGTGTTTTGCAAATCCAAATACAATGAACTTATAGTTCCCCTTTATCCACTATTTGTTACTCAAAGAGCTGTAGTATTTTTGTCACTTTATTGCCAATTCACAAAACTATGTTGATCTGCCCGATTGTATTATGATTTTCTAAATTACCTGCTACTACTAAATAATGAATTCTGGCATCTTTCCAATGATTTTTAGATAATCTGGTCCATCGTTTCCTACTTCATATATCTCTTTTCTTGAACAGTGTTTTACTTTGCATCCTTTGAGACTGTTGGGACCATTCCAGAATCCAAAGAAATTTGCAAGATTATAACCAATATGTCCACTGTCTATAGCCATTCTTAAGGGCCAAGAGCTCCATTTTCCTTAACAGCTACATTATATGTGGGTGTGTGTTCAGAGTATAAAATGAGGGAATTGTGTAAGAGATGATTGGAGAAGGAAGGATACCTGAATAGTGAGGCAGGGAATGAGAAAGTCAAAAGGAAGGAATGAGGGAGAGTAAGGGGGACCTGTGAGCTACTACAATTCATACCTCTGGAGAATAACTGCAAGGTTGTGTAAAAAAAAAAATCATTGGGATGGCTCTCAAAATTCTGTGTAACTAGTAAAAGTATATACAGGTAGTCCCACGAAACCTTTCATAAGCCAAAAATGGCCTAAAGCAAAGGTGCATGATTTATATGTGAAAAAGTATCGCTGTGTTTCGTAAAAGCAAAAATCCTCTTCAAAAACAAGTACTAATGTAGGTCTTTCGTAAAAGCGAAATTGCGTAAAGCGAACATTTGAAAAGCGGGGAATACCTGTACTGCATAATTGTGGGCTATATTTAAAACAGCATTGTGTGAATAATACATTTAAAAAAATTGGCTGCTTGCTAAATATTGAGCAATGGCCCAAACTCAATTTAGTATATTGAGGAAATGATAAAGTGTAGGAAATTCCTTTGGATTCTAAAGGAATAAAAATCTGCTTTCGATCTCATGGAATACAGGGAGAACTAGCCATTTGGATACAGAACTTGCTCAAAGGTACAAGACAGAGGGTGATGGTGGAGGGTTGTTTTTCAGACTTGAGGCCTGTGACTAGTGGAGTGCCACAAGGATCGGTGCTGGGTCCTCTACTTTTTGTCATTTACATAAATTGATTTGGATGTGAGCATAAGAGGTATAGTTAGTAAGTTTGCAGATGACACCAAAATTGGAGGTGTAGTGGACAGCGAAGAGGGTTACCTCAGATTACAACAGGATCTGGACCAGATGGGCCAATGGGCTGAGAAGTGGCAGATGGAGTTTAATT